>NC_034187.2:81253540-81351040 GCF_002021735.2 Oncorhynchus kisutch
AGGGGTGATAATAACAGTAGTAGTACAGGTAGTAGGGGTGATAATAACAGTAGTAGTAGTAGTAGGGGTGTGATAATACAGTAGTAGTAGTAGGGGTGATAATAACAGTAGTAGTTTATACGGGTAGTAGGGGTGATCAAATCAAATGTATTTATATAGCCCTTCGTACATCAGCTGATATCTCAAAGTGCTGTACAGAAACCCAGCCTAAAACCCCAAACAGCAAGCAATGCAGGTGTAGAAGCACGGTGGCTTAGGAAAAACTCCCTAGAAAGGCCAATACCTAGGAAGAAACCTAGAGAGGAACCAGGCTATGTGGGGTGGCCAGTCCTCTTCTGGCGTGTGCCGGGTGGAGATTATAACAGAACATGGCCAAGATGTTCAAATGTTCATAAATGACCAGCATGGTCGAATAATAATAAGGCAGAACAGTTGAAACTGGAGCAGCAGCACAGTCAGGTGGAAGTTGAAACCTGGAGCAGCAGCATGGCCAGGTGGACTGGGGACAGCAAGGAGTCATCATGTCAGGTAGTCCTGGGCATGGTCCTAGGGCTCAGGTCAGTTGAAACTGGATAATAACAGTAGTAGTTTAGTGGTAGTAGGGGTGATAATAACAGTAGTAGTTTAGTGGTAGTAGGGGTGGTAATAACAGTAGTAGTTTAGTGGTAGTAGGGGTGATAATAACAGTAGTAGTTTAGTGGTAGTTGGGGTGATAATAACAGTAGTAGTTTAGTGGTAGTAGGGGTGATAATAACAGTAGTAGTTTAGTGGTAGTATGGGTAATAATAACAGTAGTAGTTTATACGGGTAGTAGGGTTGATAATAACAGTAGTAGTTTAGTGGTAGTAGGGGTGATAATAACAGTAGTAGTTTAGTGGTAGTAGGGGTGATAATAACAGTAGTAGTTTAGTGGTAGTAGGGGTGGTAATAACAGTAGTAGTTTAGTGGTAGTAGGGGGTGGTAATAACAGTAGTAGTTTATACGGGGTAGTAGGGGTGATAATAACAGTAGTAGTAGTAGTAGTATGGGTAGTAGAGGTGATAATAGCAGTAGTAGTTATTGGTAGTAGGGGTGATAATAACACTAGTAGTTTAGTGGTAATAACAGTAGTAGTAGTAGTATAGGTAGTAGAGGTGATAATAGCAGTAGTAGTTTAGTGGTAGTAGGGGTGATAATAACAGTAGTAGTTTAGTGGTAGTAAGGGTGGTAATAACAGTAGTAGTTTAGTGGTAGTAGGGGTGGTAATAAACAGTAGTAGTTTAGTGGTAGTAGGGGTGATAATAACAGTAGTAGTACAGGTAGTAGGGGTGATAATAACCAGTAGTAGTACAGGTAGTAGGGGTGATAATAACAGTAGTAGTCAGGTAGTAGGGGGTGATAATAACAGTAGTAGTTTAATGGTAGTATGGGTGTAATAACAGTTAGTAGTACAGTTAGTAGGGGTGATAAACAGTAGTAGTGGGGTGATAATAACAGTAGTAGTACAGGTAGTAGGGGTGATAATAACCAGTAGTAGTAGGGGTGATAATAACAGTAGTAGTACAGGTAGTAGGGGTGATAATAACAGTAGTAGTAGGGGTGATAATAACAGTAGTAGTAGGGGTGATAATAACAGTAGTAGTACAGTAGTAGGGGTGATAATAACACGTAGTAGTTTAGTGGTAGTAGGGGTGATAATAACAGTAGTAGTACAGGTAGTAGGGGTGATAATAACAGTAGTAGTACAGGTAGTAGGGGTGATAATAAACAGTAGTAGTACAGGGTAGTAGGGGTGATAATAACAGTAGTAGTACAGGTAGTAGGGGTGATCAATAACAGTAGTAGTACAGGTATAGGGTACGGTCGGGTGATAATAACAGTAGTAGTACAGGTAGTAGGGGTGATAATAACAGTAGTAGTACAGGTAGTAGGGGTGATAATAACAGTAGTAGTACAGGTAGTAGGGGTGATAATAACAGTAGTAGTACAGGTAGTAGGGTGATAATACATAGTAGTACAGGTAGTAGGGGTGATAATAACAGTAGTACAGGTAGTAGGGGTGATAATAACAGTAGTAGTACAGGTAGTAGGGGTGATAATAACAGTAGTAGTACAGGTAGTAGGGGTGATAATAACAGTAGTAGTACAGGTAGTATGGGTGATAATAACAGTAGTAGTACAGGTATAGGGGTGATAATAACAGTAGTAGTACAGGTAGTAGGGGTGATAATAACAGTAGTAGTACAGGTAGTAGGGGTGATAATAACAATAGTAGTTTAGTGGTAGTAGGGGTGATAATAACAGTAGTAGTTTAGTGGTAGTAGGGGTGATAATAACAGTAGTAGTTTAGTGGTAGTAGGGGTGATAATAACAGTAGTAGTTTAGTGGTAGTAGGGGTGATAATAACAGTAGTAGTTTAGTGGTAGTAGGGGTGATAATAACAGTAGTAGTACAGGTAGTAGGGGTGATAATAACAGTAGTAGTACAGGTAGTAGGGGTGATAATAACAGTAGTAGTACAGGTAGTAGGGGTGATAATAACAGTAGTAGTACAGGTAGTAGGGGTGATAATAACAGTAGTAGTACAGGTAGTAGGGGTGATAATAACAGTAGTAGTACAGGTAGTAGGGGTGATAATAACAGTAGTAGTAGGGGTGATAATAACAGTAGTAGTAGGGGTGATAATAACAGTAGTAGTACAGGTAGTAGGGGTGATAATAACAGTAGTAGTACAGGTAGTAGGGTGATAATAACAGTAGTAGTACAGGTAGTAGGGGTGATAATAACAGTAGTAGTTTAATGGTAGTAGGGGTGATAATAACAGTAGTAGTACAGGTAGTAGGGGTGATAATAACAGTAGTAGTAGGGGTGATAATAACAGTAGTATGTAGGGGTGATAATAACAGTAGGTAGTAACAGGGTAGTAGGGGGCGGATTAATTGAACAGGAATAGTAGTACAAGGTAGAGGGGTGTATACATAACAGTAGTAGTACAGGTAGCTAGGGGTTGCATAATAACAGTAGTAGTAGGTAGTAGGGGTGATAATAACAGTAGTAGTACAGGTAGTAGGGGTGATAATAACAGTAGTAGTACAGGTAGTAGGGGGTGTAATAACAGTAGTAGTTTATCGGTTAGTAAGGGGGTTGATAATAACCGTAGTAGGTACCAGGTAGTAGGGGTGATAATAACAGTAGTAGTAGGGGTGATAATAACAGTAGTAGTAGGGGTGATAATAACAGTAGTAGTACAGGTAGTAGGGGTGATATAACAGTAGTAGTTAGTGGTAGTAGGGGTGATAATAACAGTAGTAGTACAGGTAGTAGGGGTGATAATAACAGTAGTAGTACAGGTAGTAGGGGTGAATAATAACAGTAGTAGTACAGGTAGTAGGGGTGATAATAACAGTAGTAGTACAGGTAGTAGGGGTGATAATAACAGTAGTAGTACAGGTAGTAGGGGTGATAATAACAGTAGTAGTACAGGTAGTAGGGGTGATAATAACAGTAGTAGTACAGGTAGTAGGGGTGATAATAACAGTAGTAGTACAGGTAGTAGGGGTGATAATAACAGTAGTAGTACAGGTAGTAAGTTTGGGGGCTGATAATAACAGTAGTAGTACAGGTAGTAGGGGTGATAATAACAGTAGTAGTACAGGTAGTAGGGGTGATAATAACAGTAGTAGTACAGGTAGTAGGGGTGATAATAACAGTAGTAGTACAGGTAGTAGGGGTGATAATAACAGTAGTAGTACAGGTAGTAGGGGTGATAATAACAGTAGTAGTACAGGTAGTAGGGGTGATAATAACAGTAGTAGTTTAGTGGTAGTAGGGGTGATAATAACAGTAGTAGTTTAGTGGTAGTAGGGGTGATAATAACAGTAGTAGTTACAGGTAGTAGGGGTGATAATAACAGTAGTGGTACAGGGTAGTAGGGGTGATAATAACAGTAGTAGTACAGGTAGTAGGGGTGATAAAACAGTAGTAGTAGGGTTGATAATAACAGTAGTATACAGTAGTAGGGGTGATAATAACAGTAGTAGTAGGGGTGATAATAACAGTAGTAGTAGGGGTGATAATAACAGTAGTAGTACAGGTGTAGGGGTGATAATAACAGTAGTAGTAGGGGTGATAATAACAGTAGTAGTACAGGTAGTAGGGGTGATAATAACAGTAGTAGTACAGGTAGTAGGGGTGATAATAACAGTAGTAGTACAGTAGTAGGGGTGATAATAACAGTAGTAGTACAGGTAGTAGGGGTGATAATAACAGTAGTAGTAGGGGTGATTAATAACAGTAGTAGTACAGGTAGTAGGGGTGATAATAACAGTAGTAGTAGGGGTGATAATAACAGTAGTAGTACAGGTAGTTAGGGGTGATAATAACAGTAGTAGTACAGGTAGTAGGGTGATAATAACAGTAGTAGTACAGGTAGTAGGGGTGATAATAACAGTAGTAGTACAGGTAGTAGGGGTGATAATAACAGTAGTAGTACAGGTAGTAGGGGTGATAATAACAGTAGTAGTACAGGTAGTAGGGGTGATAATAACAGTAGTAGTACAGTAGTAGGGGTGATAATAACATAGTAGTACAGTAGTAGGGGTGATAATAACAGTAGTAGTACAGGTAGTAGGGGTGATAATAAACAGTAGTAGTACAGGTAGTAGGGGGTGATAATAACAGTATAGTAGTACAGGTAGTATTGGTGATAATACACAGTAGTAGTACAGGTAGTAGGGGTGATAATAACAGTAGTAGTACAGGTAGTAGGGTGATAATAACAGTAGTAGTACAGGTAGTAGGGGTGATAATAACAGTAGTAGTACAGGTAGTAGGGGTGATAATAACAGTAGTAGTACAGGTAGTAGGGGTGATAATAACAGTAGTAGTACAGGTAGTAGGGGTGATAATAACAGTAGTAGTACAGGTAGTAGGGGTGGTAATAACAGTAGTAGTACAGGTAGTAGGGGTGATAATAACAGTAGTAGTACAGGTAGTAGGGGTGATAATAACAGTAGTAGTACAGGTAGTAGGGGTGATAATAACAGTAGTAGTACAGGTAGTAGGGGTGATAATAACAGTAGTAGTACAGGTAGTAGGGGTGATAATAACAGTAGTAGTACAGGTAGTAGGGGTGATAATAACAGTAGTAGTAGTAGTAGGGTGATAATAACAGTAGTAGTAGTAGGGGTGATAATAACAGTAGTAGTTTATACGGGTAGTAGGGGTGATCAAATCAAATGTATTTATATAGCCCTTCGTACATCAGCTGATATCTCAAAGTGCTGTACAGAAACCCAGCCTAAAACCCCAAACAGCAAGCAATGCAGGTGTAGAAGCACGGTGGCTAGGAAAAACTCCCTAGAAAGGCCAATACCTAGGAAGAAACCTAGAGAGGAACCAGGCTATGTGGGGTGGCCAGTCCTCTTCTGGCTGTGCCGGGTGGAGATTATAACAGAACATGGCCAAGATGTTCAAATGTTCATAAATGACCAGCATGGTCGAATAATAATAAGGCAGAACAGTTGAAACTGGAGCAGCAGCACAGTCAGGTGGAAGTTGAAACTGGAGCAGCAGCATGGCCAGGTGGACTGGGGACAGCAAGGAGTCATCATGTCAGGTAGTCCTGGGGCATGGTCCTAGGGCTCAGGTCAGTTGAAACTGGATAATAACAGTAGTAGTTTAGTGGTAGTAGGGGTGGTAATAATAGTAGTAGTTTAGTGGTAGTAGGGGTGGTAATAACAGTAGTTGTAGTATGGATAGTAGGTAGTGGTAATGGTAGTGGTGGGAATGGTGGTAGTAGTAGTGATAATGGTAGTAGTGGTAGTGATAATGGTGGTGGTTGTAATGGTAATAGTAGTAGTAGTGATAATGGTAGTAGTGGTAGTGATAATGGTAGTAGCGGTAGTGATAATGGTGGTAGTGATAATAGTAGTAGTTGTAATGGTGGTAGCAGTTGTAATGGTGGTACTAACGGTAATGGTACTAGCGGTAATTGTAGTAGCGGTAGTGGTGGTAGCGGCAATGGTGGTAGCGGCAATGGTGGTAGCGGTAATGGTGGTAGCGGTAATGGTAGTAATAGTAGTGGTAGTAGCGGTAATGGTAATAGCGGTAATGGTAGTGGTAGTAGCAGTAATGGTAGTGCTAGTAGCGGTCGTGGTGGTAGCGGTCGTGGTGATAGCGGTAATGGTAGTAGTGGTAATGGTAGTAGTGATAATGGTGGTATTGGTAGTGGTGGTAGTAGTAGTGATAAAGCTAGAAGTGGTAGTAGCGGTAATGGTGGTAGCGGTAATGGTGGCAGCATTAATGGTGGTAGCGGTAGTGGTAGTGGTGGTAATGGTAGTGGTGGTAATGGTAGTGGTGGTAGCGGTAATGGTAGTGGTGGTAGCGGTAGTGGCGGTAGTGGTGGTAGTAGTTGTGATAAAGCTAGAAGTAGTAGTAGTGGTAGTAGTGGTAATGGTAGTAGCGGTAGAAGTAATGGTGGTAGCGGTAATGGTGGTCGTGGTAATGGTAGTGGTGGTAGTGGTAATGGTGGTAGTAGTAGTGATAAAGCTAGAAGTACTAGTAATGGTAATGGTGGTAGCGGTAGTGGTGGTAATGGTGGTAGTGGTAATGGTAGTGGTGGTAGCGGTAATGGTAGTAGCGGTAGAAGTAATGGTGGTAGTGGTGGTAATGGTGGTAGTGGTAATGGTAGTGGGGGTAATGGTAGTAGTAGTAATAATAAAGCTAGAAGTACTAGTAATGGTAGTAGTGGTAGTGGTGGTAGCGGTAATGGTGGTAGTGGTGGTGGCGGTAGTGGTGGTAGCGGTAATGGTGGTAGCGGTAGTGGTGGTAATGGTAGTGGTGGTAATGGTGGTAGCGGTAGTGGTGGTAATGGTGGTAGTGGTAGTGGTGGTAGTGGTAATGGTGGTAGCGGGAATGGTGGTAGCGGTAGTAGCGGTAATGGTAGTAGTAGTGATAAAGCTAGAAGTACTAGTAATGGTAGTAGCGGTAGTGGTGGTAGTGGTAGTGGTGGTAGCGGTAGTGGTGGTAGCCGTAGTGGTGGTAGCCGTAGTGGTAGTGGTGGTAGCGGTAGTGGTGGTAGTGGTAATGGTGGTAGCGGGAATGGTGGTAGCGGTAATGGTAGCGGTGGTAGCGGTAGTGGTGGTAGCGGTAGTGGTAGTAGCAGTAATGGTGGTAGCGGTAGTGGTAGTAGCAGTAATGGTGGTAGCGGTAGTGGTAGTAGCAGTAATGGTGGTAGTGGTAGCGGTAATGGTGGTAGCGGTAGTGGTGGTAGCAGTAGTGGTGGTAGCGGTAGTGGTAGTAGCGGTAGTGGTAGTAGCAGTAATGGTGGTAGTGGTGGTAGCGGTAGTAGTGGTAGTAGCGGTAATAGCGGTAATGGTAGCAGCGGTAATTGTAGTAATGGTAGTGGTAGTGGTGGTAGCGGTAGTGGTGGTAGCGGTAGTGGTAGTAGCAGTAGCAGTAGTGATAAATCTAGAAGTAGTAGTAGTGGTAATGGTGGTAGATGTGGTAGTATTAGTAGATATATTATTGTCCCTATTATTATATTTTCCTATTATTATTATTATTCACTGCTCCCATTTTATTTTTGTTATTTATATAATTTATTGATCTATATTTTTTAATAGCACTGTTTAATATTATTGAGAGAGAGAGAGAGAGTCCTAGCTGTCTTCATGCCTCTATGAACAGTAGTTACTGTTCATGCTGCAGAGCAGTTTTGACCAGGGCCCCATAGTGCACTATTTAGGTCAATAGGGTGCCATTTGCGACTCAGCCATGGGCTTTTAACTGTCACAGCTCTGTTCCAAAGGGTCCTTCACACATGTACAGATGTAGGATCTTAATTTGATCACCCTGTTGTAAGAGAACTTTCGTGCAATGCAGGAAAGGTTGTAGTTTATTTGAGGTTTAAAAAGGCTTTTGATCTTTGTAATTTCCATTTAGAAGTTTCAGATTTGATAATCCATTAAGAAAAATGTACCAACCCCTACAAAAATGTCCGTTCATTATGTTTAATCCACATAATAATTCTAATTTCCTGTTGCAACACGATTTATTTTCCTGCCTGTAGCAAAGGAGCGACTCCCACCTGTACAGTTCAAGAAAATAATGTGTCCAGATCCATTCATTGTCATTTCATGGCTGATTGATGAGCTGATCGTAAATGAAAAAGCCATTGAATAAAATTAATATATTGAATAAAATTCCATTAAAGGTCCAGTGCAGCCATTTTTATCTGAATATCAAATCATTTCTGGGTAACAATTAAGTACCTGATTGTGATTTCTTAGTCAAGGCAATTTACTCGAGCTGTCTGGGAATGGGGAGGGGAAAACTGAAAATGAGCTCTTATTGGTCTATTAGCACATTTATTCCATTGAGATTTCACCATGGTTGGCCAGAACTCTATCCCACCTAATGCACACAGAAATGTCAGGTGGTCTTTTCAAAACAGCTCTTACACTAAAAGGTCATACTACTATTCCAACCTCATAGTGTGGATATATATATATAAACACAGGAAAAGTACTCGGGACTGTGGGGGAACATATCGCGGTGGCATGCAAAGGGTTAGGAGAGATATACCTGTGGTGGGCGTGCCAGGATTGGTTGATATGCACAGCGATTATCTGTAAGTGTTTGGCACATTTTAATATGAAGCATCTGGTCTCTGTTGTGACAGGCTTCGTCCCAATTTTTACCCTACTTACTATATAGTGCACTACTTTTGGCCATGGCTCCGATCATAAGTAGTGCACTACGTAGGAATAGGGTGTAATTTTGAACAGATGCAGATTCACTATAGCTGTTGATGGTGCCCTCCTCGCATTTCGTTTCCCAACGGTTGGCTTCGGTGGTGTTTTTGAGTCTTTAATTGTGTCAGTCCTGTTGTTGGGCTGGGCAACGCTTAACAAAACACTTTTACATTCACTCTCTTATACCTCCACTTCTCCGCTTTCATCGAGGCCATGTCCCAAATGCCACCTTATTCCCTATGGGCCCTGGTCAAAAGTATAAAGAATTGGTGTATCATTGCAGACGCAGCCTCCCCCTCAAAAGCACTGGATGAAGTGCACCTAAATAAGCCTGCGCTCTCTGGCTGGCTGGCTCTCTGGCTGGCTGGCTCTCTGACTGGCTGGCTCTCTAGCTGTCTGGCTGACTGGCTGGTTCTCTGGCTGGCTGGTTCTCTGGCTGGCTGGCTCTCTGACTGGCTGGCTCTCTAGCTGTCTGGCTCTCTAGCTGTCTGGCTGACTGGCTGGTTCTCTGGCTGGCTGGCTCTCTGACTGGCTGGCTCTCTAGCTGTCTGGCTGACTGGCTGGTTCTCTGGCTGGCTGTCTGTCTGGCCTACTCTCTGGCTGGCTCTCTGGCTGGCTGGCTGTCTGGCTCTCTGGCTAGCTGGTTCTCTGGCTGGCTGGCTCTCTGGCTGGCTGGCTGGCTCTCTGGCTGGCTGGCTCTCTGGCTAGCTGGCTAGCTGGCTAGCTGGTCACCCTGCTGGTCTCCCTGCTCTCTGGCTCGCTGGCTCGCTGGCTGGCACCATGCAAAGCAAGCAAGCGTTAGTGGTGCATTGATATATTGCTAATTTAGCCCTATTTCAGACTAGGGCTGGGTCGATGCCTTCGTATATACTGGGCTGGTGGTGAGTCACTGGGCGGTAACAGTAAGGAATAGGACCAGCATACTATTCAGATCATTCAAACTAATGAAATGACAGGGTCTGGGTCTGGGACTGGTATTGGGACTGGGTCTGGGACTGGGAACGGGACTGGGTCTGGGACTGGGAACGGGTCTGGGACTTGGTCTGTGAACAGGACTGGGTCTGTGAACCTGACTGGGTCTGGGAACAGGACTGGGTCTGGGACTGGGAACGGGAACAGGACTGGGTCTGGGAACAGGACTGGGTCTGGGAACAGGACTGGGTCTGGGAACAGGACTGGGACTGGGTCTGGGAACGGGTCTGGGACTTGGTCTGTGAACAGGACTGGGTCTGGGAACGGGACTGGGTCTGGGAACGGGACTGGGAACGGGTCTGGGAACGGGACTGGGTCTGGGAACAGGTCTGGGTCTGGGACTGGGTCTGTGAACCTGACTGGGTCTGGGAACAGGACTGGGAACGGGTCTGGGTCTGGGAACAGGACTGGGACTGGGTCTGGGAACGGGACTGGGTCTGGGAACAGGTCTGGGTCTGGGACTGGGTCTGTGAACCTGACTGGGTCTGTGAACAGGACTGGGTCTGGGAACTGGACTGGGTCTGGGACTTGGTCTGTGAACAGGACTGGGTCTGTGAACCTGACTGGGTCTGGGAACAGGACTGGGTCTGGGACTGGGAACGGGAACGGGTCTGGGTCTGGGAACAGGACTGGGTCTGGGAACAGGACTGGGTCTGGGAACAGGACTGGGACTGGGTCTGGGAACGGGTCTGGGACTTGGTCTGTGAACAGGACTGGGTCTGGGAACGGGACTGGGTCTGGGAACGGGTCTGGGACTGGGTCTGGGAACAGGACTAGGTCTGGGTCTGGGACTGGGTCTGTGAACCTGACTGGGTCTGGGAACAGGACTGGGAACGGGTCTGGGTCTGGGAACAGGACTGGGACTGGG
This sequence comes from Oncorhynchus kisutch, assembly GCF_002021735.2. Taxonomy (NCBI): domain Eukaryota; kingdom Metazoa; phylum Chordata; class Actinopteri; order Salmoniformes; family Salmonidae; genus Oncorhynchus; species Oncorhynchus kisutch. The sequence continues at coordinate 81,264,115 of NC_034187.2, forward strand.
TCTGGGAACGGGACTGGGTCTGGGAACAGGTCTGGGTCTGGGACTGGGTCTGTGAACCTGACTGGGTCTGTGAACAGGACTGGGTCTGGGAACGGGTCTGGGTCTGGGAACGGGACTGGGTCTGGGAACAGGACTGGGACTGGGTCTGGGAACGGTTCTGGGTCTGGGACTTGGTCTGTGAACAGAACTGGGTCTGTGAACCTGACTGGGTCTGTGAACCTGACTGGGTCTGTGAACAGGACTGGGTCTGGGACTGGGAACGGGAACAGGACTGGGTCTGGGAACAGGACTGGGTCTGGAAACAGGACTGGGTCTGGGAACAGGTCTGGGACTTGGTCTGTGAACAGGACTGGGTCTGTGAACAGGACTGGGTCTGGGAACGGGACTGGGTCTGGGAACGGGACTGGGTCTGGGAACGGGACTGGGTCTGGGTCTGGGAATGGGACTGGGTCTGGGAACAGGACTGGGTCTGGGACTGGGTCTGTGAACAGGACTGGGTCTGTGAACCTGACTGGGTCTGTGAACCTGACTGGGTCTGGGAACAGGACTGGGTCTGGGAACCTGACTGGGTCTGGGAACCTGACTGGGTCTGGGAACCTGACTGGGTCTGGGAACAGGACTGGGTCTGGGACTGGGACTGGGTCTGGGACTGGGTCTGGGTCTGTGAACCTGACTGGGTCTGTGAACCTGACTGGATCTGGGAACAGGACTGGGTCTGTGAACCTGACTGGGTCTGTGAACCTGACTGGATCTGGGAACAGGACTGGGTCTGTGAACCTGACTGGATCTGGGAACAGGACTGGGTCTGTGAACCTGACTGGGTCTGTGAACCTGACTGGGTCTGGGAATGGGACTGGGCCTGGGGACTGGGCCTGGGAACGGGACTGGGCCTGGGACTGGGTCTGGGAACGGGACTGGGCCTGGGGACTGGGCCTGGGAACAGGACTGGGTCTGGGAACGGGACTGGGTCTGGGACTGGGAACGGGTCTGGGTCTGGGACTTGGTCTGTGAACAGGACTGGGTCTGGGAACTGGACTGGGTCTGGGAACTGGACTGGGTCTGGGAACTGGACTGGGTCTGGGACTTGGTCTGTGAACAGGACTGGGTCTGTGAACCTGACTGGGTCTGGGAACAGGACTGGGTCTGGGACTGGGAACGGGTCTGGGTCTGGGAACAGGACTGGGTCTGGGAACAGGACTGGGACTGGGTCTGGGAACGGGTCTGGGACTTGGTCTGTGAACAGGACTGGGTCTGGGAACGGGACTGGGTCTGGGAACGGGTCTGGGACTGGGAACGGGTCTGTGAACCTGACTGGGTCTGGGAACAGGACTGGGAACGGGTCTGGGTCTGGGAACAGGACTGGGTCTGGGAACGGGTCTGGGTCTGGGACTGGGTCTGTGAACCTGACTGGGTCTGGGAACAGGACTGGGAACGGGTCTGGGTCTGGGAACAGGACTGGGTCTGGGAACAGGACTGGGACTGGGTCTGGGAACGGGACTGGGACTGGGTCTGGGAACGGGACTGGGACTGGGTCTGGGTCTGTGAACCTGACTGGGTCTGTGAACAGGACTGGGTCTGGGAACGGGTCTGGGTCTGGGAACGGGACTGGGTCTGGGACTGGGAACGGGTCTGGGAACGGGACTGGGTCTGGGAACGGGTCTGGGTCTGGGAACGGGTCTGGGACTTGGTCTGTGAACAGAACTGGGTCTGTGAACCTGACTGGGTCTGTGAACCTGACTGGGTCTGTGAACAGGACTGGGTCTGGGACTGGGTCTGGGAACAGGACTGGGTCTGGGAACAGGACTGGGTCTGGGAACGGGTCTGGGACTTGGTCTGTGAACAGGACTGGGTCTGGGAACGGGACTGGGTCTGGGAACGGGACTGGGTCTGGGAACGGGTCTGGGTCTGGGAATGGGACTGGGTCTGGGAACAGGACTGGGACTGGGTCTGTGAACCTGACTGGGTCTGTGAACCTGACTGGGTCTGTGAACCTGACTGGGTCTGGGAACAGGACTGGGTCTGGGAACCTGACTGGGTCTGGGAACCTGACTGGGTCTGGGAACAGGACTGGGACTGGGTCTGGGACTGGGTCTGTGAACCTGACTGGGTCTGTGAACCTGACTGGGTCTGTGAACCTGACTGGGTCTGGGAACGGGACTGGGCCTGGGAACGGGACTGGGCCTGGGACTGGGAACGGGACTGGGCCTGGGGACTGGGCCTGGGGACTGGGACTGGGTCTGGGACTGGGAACAGGACTGGGCCTGGGAACGGGACTGGGCCTGGGGACTGGGCCTGGGAATGGGACTGGGTCTGGGAATGGGACTGGGTCTGGGACTGGGACTGGGAACGGGTCTGGGTCTGGGAATGGGACTGGGTCTGGGAACAGGACTGGGACTGGGTCTGTGAACCTGACTGGGTCTGTGAACCTGACTGGGTTTGGGAACAGGACTGGGTCTGGGAACCTGACTGGGTCTGGGAACCTGACTGGGTCTGGGAACAGGACTGGGACTGGGTCTGGGACTGGGTCTGGGTCTGTGAACCTGACTGGGTCTGTGAACCTGACTGGGTCTGGGAACAGGACTGGGTCTGTGAACCTGACTGGGTCTGTGAACCTGACTGGGTCTGGGAACGGGACTGGGCCTGGGGACTGGGTCTGGGAACGGGACTGGGCCTGGGGACTGGGCCTGGGAACGGGACTGGGCCTGGGACTGGGCCTGGGGACTGGGCCTGGGGACTGGGACTGGGTCTGGGACTGGGAACAGGACTGGGCCTGGGGACTGGGCCTGGGAACGGGACTGGGCCTGGGGACTGGGCCTGGGAATGGGACTGGGTCTGGGAATGGGACTGGGTCTGGGACTGGAACTGGGTCTGGGACTGGGAACAGGATTGAGACTGGGAATTATTTTTTTTGTTTTTGTTTCACCTTTATTTAACCGGGTAGGCTAGTTGAGAACACCTTTATTTAACCGGGTAGGCTAGTTGAGAACACCTTTATTTAACCGGGTAGGCTAGTTGAGAACACCTTTATTTAACCAAGTAGGCTAGTTGAGAACACCTTTATTTAACCAGGTAGGCTAGTGGAGAACACCTTTATTTAACCAAGTAGGCTAGTTGAGAACACCTTTATTTAACCAAGTAGGCTAGTTGAGAACACCTTTATTTAACCAGGTAGGCTAGTTGAGAACACCTTTATTTAACCAAGTAGGCTAGTTGAGAACACTTTTATTTAACCAGGTAGGCTAGTTGAGAACAAGTTCTCATTTACAACTGCGACCTGGCCAAGATAAAGCAAAGCAGTGCGACACAAACAACACAGCTACACAAACAAACGTACAGTCAATAACACAATAGAAAAATCTGTATACAGTGTGTGCAAATGAAGTAAGGAGATAAGGCAATAAATAGGCCATGGTGGCGAAAAGAATACAATTTAGCAATTAACACTGGAGTGATAAATGTGCAGGTAGAGATACTGGGGTGCAAAGGAGCAGAAAAATAAACAACAATATGGGGATGAGGTAGTTGGGTGGGTTATTTACAGATGGGCTGTGTACAGGTGCAATGATTGGTAAGCTGCTCTGACAGCTGATGCTTAAAGTTAGTGAGGGAGATATAAGACTCCAGCTTTAGTGATTTTTGCAATTCGATCCAGTCATGGGCAGCAGAGAACTGGAAGGAAAGACAACCAAAGGAGGAATTGGCTTTGGGGATGACCAGTGAGATATACCTGCCGGAGCGCGTGCTACGGGTGGGTGCTGCTATGGTGACCAGTGAGTTGAGATAAGGTGGGGCTTTACCTTGCAAAGACTTATAGATGACCTGGAGCCAGTGGGTTTGGCGACGAATATGAAGCTAGGGCCAGCCAACGAGAGTGTACAGGTCGCAGTGGTGGGTAGTATATGGGGCTTTGGTGACAAAACGGATGGCACTGTGATAGACTGCATCCAATGTTGGAGGCTATTTTGTAAATGACATCCCCGAAGTCAAGGATCGGTCGGATAGTCAGTTTTACGAGGGTATGTTTGGCAGCATGAGTGAAGAATGCTTTGTTGCGAAATAGGTAGCCGATTCTAGACTTAATTGTGGATTGGAGATGCTAAATGTGAGTCTGGAAGGACAGTTTACAGTCTCACCAGACACCTAGAATATGTGGACAACTACAAATACCTAAGTCAGAATTGTCCAGAGTAGTGATGCTAGACGGGCAGGCAGGTGCGGGCAGCGATCGGTTGAAGAGCATGTATTTAGATTTACTTGCTTTTAGGAGCAATTGGAGGCCACGGAAGGAGAGTTGTATGGCATTGAATCTCGTCTGGAGGTTAGTTAACACAGTGTCCAAAGAAGGGCCAGAAGTATACAGAATGGTGTCATCTGCGTAGAGGTGGATCAGAGAATCACCAGCAGCAAGAGCGACATCATTGATACAATACAGAGAAATGAGTTGGCCCGAGAATTGAACCCTGTGGCACCCCAATCGAAACTTGCCAGAGGCCCGGAAAACAGGTGACTGGCACTGGGATTGGGAATGGGAATGGGACTGGCACTGGGTTGATGCATGCCCATACACTGGGTAAGTGGTTAACTCAGAACTAAAATCTTGGGTAATTTGTCAGATGCTCATATTCTGTCCGCGAGAGTTTAGGTAAGTGGTGACTGGACAGTCACTACAGTAGGTTGTAGTAGTGGAGGAAATGGACTGGAACCATACTACTGATGCCATTCAAACTAATGAAATAACAAAGACAGAGACAGTGACTGTAGTTAGATGGAACACCCACCAAGGTTCTTTGTTCATTAGTGATTATATTTATGTAACATCTAGCTCTCTTTTATTATACCTCACCATCTCTCTCTCTCTCTCACCATCTCTCTCTCCCCCTCCTCTCTTTCTCTATCTGTCTCCCCCCTCTGAATTTGTGGGATCGTTTGTTGCTATCTGAGTCTCTTTCGCTCTCGCTCTCTCCCTTGCTCTCTCCCTCTCGTCTCTGTCGGTCTCTCTCTCTCTCTCTCTCTTTCTCTCTCCCCGCATGGAGAATTCTCTCTCAAATCCTTTCTCTCTCTTCTCTCTCTCTGCCATATTCTCTCTCTCTTCCATTCTCCCTCCCTTCCTTTCTCTTACCCTCCACCTCTTGGTCTCTCTCTGTCTCTTTGTATTATCCATCTTCAATGTAACGCTCTCTCTCCTCCCCCCGTTCTTAATATCTCTCCACCTCCCCTCTTCTTTCCGCAGGTGGAGGGATGGCCCTGTCATTACTTAGTTTAATTGTCTTGGTGTTCCCCTTCCTCACGGCGGCCAAACACAATACAACTGCGGGTAATGAATTTTTTGCTTTCATTTAAATGTGTGTCTTTGACGTGTGTGTGTGAGTGACTGTGTGTGTGTGTGTGTGTGAGTGACTGTGTGTGTGTGTGCTTGTATGTGTGTGTGTATGCATGGTACTTTATCTCTGCAATGGTCGCAGTTCCTCCCTCTGTTTTGATGGCTTAGTTTGCATGTATTGGTATTGTTCATATGTATGGACTCCTTTGTATTGGTATTGTTCATATGTATGGACTCCTTTGTATTGGTATTGTTCATATGTATGGACTCCTTTGTATTGGTATTGTTCATATGTATGGACTCCTTTGTCATCAACCAGATCAGTCAGCACATTGGCACAAAAACCACTGTGACTGCTCCTGAGACCACCTCTGTGTCCCAAATGACACCCAATTCACATAGTGCACTACTTTTGTTCAGAGTCCTATGTAGGGAATAGGGTGCCATTTGGGATGTAGACTATTACCAGAGACAGCCAGCCACCATTTCAAGCCACTTCCAACAGTGAAGGCATGGCAGGCTAGACTAAACCCCAGGGTTAAAAACCAATCGACCACAAACGAAAGAGCGGTGCCATAACACGAATGGACATTTGCTGTGAACAGCCGTCGCTTGTTATACACTCTGTTATAGTGGTATGACACTAAAGTTATGTACCATGTTATATACTGTTATATACCCTGTTACATACTGTTATATACCCTGTTACACACCCCCTGTTATATACTGTTATACACTCTGTTATAGTGGTATGACACTAAAGTTATGTACCATGTTATATACTGTTATATACCCTGTTACATACTGTTATATACCCTGTTACACACCCCCTGTTATATACTGTTATATACTGTTATATACTGTTATATACCCTGTTATATACTGTTATATACCCTGTTATATACTGTTATACACCCTGTTACATACCCCTGTTATATACCCTGTTATATACCCTGTTATATACCCTGTTATATACCCTGTTATATACTGTTATATACCCTGTTATATACTGTTATACACCCTGTTACATACCCCCTGTTATATACCCTGTTATATACCCCCTGTTATATACCCTGTTACATACCCCCTGTTATATACCCTGTTATATACTGTTATATACCCTGTTACATACCCCCTGTTATATACTGTTATATACCCTGTTACACACCCCCTGTTATACTGTTTTACACCCTGTTACATATCCCCTGTTATATACCCTGTTATATACTGTTATATACTGTTATATACTGTTATACACTATGTTATATACCCTGTTACATACCCCTTGTGTCACGCTCGTCGAAATGGGTAGACCAAGGCGCAGTGTGCGTAGAGTTCCACATATTTTAATGAATAGAAACTCACCAAACAAAACAAACAAGCACAAACGAAACGTGAAGCTACTGGTGTGCACACAGGCAACTAACTGTAGACATAGTCAAGATCCCACAAATCTCAAATAAGGAAATGGCTGCCTAAATATGATCCCCAATCAGAGACAAAGATAAACAGCTATTTATCAGCTGTTCACCGTCGGGGGGGGGGCGGCTCCGGTGCGGGGCGAGAACCCCTGCTGAAGGCTCTGGACTGCAGACCGTCGCTGAAGGCTCTGGACTGCAGACCGTCGCTGAAGGCTCTGGACTGCAGACCGTCGCTGAAGGCTCTGGACTGCAGACCGTCGCTGAAGGCTCTGGACTGCAGACCGTCGCTGAAGGCTCTGGACTGCAGACCGTCGCTGAAGGCTCTGGACTGCAGACCGTCGCTGAAGGCTCTGGACTGCAGACCGTCGCTGAAGGCTCTGGACTGCAGACCGTCGCTGAAGGCTCTGGACTGCAGACCGTCGCTGAAGGCTCTGGACTGCAGACCGTCGCTGAAGGCTCTGGACTGCAGACCGTCGCTGGAGGCTCTGGACTGCAGACCGTCGCTGGAGGCTCTGGACTGCAGACCGTCGCTGGAGGCTCTGGACTGCAGACCGTCGCTGGAGGCTCCGGACCGCAGACCGTCTCAGGAGGTTTCCGGACCGCCAAACCGTCTCAGGAGGTTCCCGGACTGTCGCCGGAAGCTCTGGACTGTGGAGGCAAACTGGAGGCCTGATGTGTGGGACCGGTACAGGTGGCACCAGGCTGATGACACGCACCTCAGGGCGAGAGCGGGGAGGAGGCACAGGACATACTGGACGGTGGAGACGCAGTGGAGGCCTGGAGCGTAGAGCTGGCACAACCCGTCCTGGCTGGATGCTCACTTTAGCCCGGCAAGTGTGGGGCGCTGGCACAGGACGCACTGGGCTGTGAAGGCGCACTGGAAACGCACTGTATCACCGCATAACATGGTGCCTGAACGGTCCCCCGCTCCTTAAAGCGAGGGAGGGAAGTTGGCTCTGGTCTGGAAACTGGGGTGTGTGCCCCCGCCCAAAAAAGATTTGGGGCTGCCTCTCGTGCTTGCGTCTTGGTTGCGAACCCCGGAGTCTCTCTATGGTCAGGGTGTGACACCCTGTTATATACCCTGTTATACACTGTTATATACCCTGTTATACACTGTTATATACCCTGTTATACACTGTTATATACCCTGTTATACACTGTTATATACCCTGTTATATACTGTTATATACCCTGTTATATACTGTTATACAACCTGTTATATACTGTTATACCCCCTGTTCTATACTGTTATACACCCTGTTCTATACTGTTATACACCCTGTTCTATACTGTTATACACACTGTTATATACTGTTATACACCCTGTTCTATACTGTTATACACCCTGTTCTATACTGTTATACACCCTGTTCTATACTGTTATATACCCTGTTATACACCCTGTTATATACTGTTATACACCCTGTTATATACTGTTATACCCCCTGTTACACACCCTGTTATACACTGTTATATACCCTGTTATACACTGTTATATACCCTGTTATATACTGTTATACACCCCCTGTTATATACTGTTATACACCCCCTGTTATATACTGTTATACACCCCCTGTTATACCCCCTGTTATACACCCTGTTATATACTGTTATACACCCTGTTATATACTGTTATATACCCTGTTATATACCCCCTGTTATACACCCTGTTATATACCCTGTTATACACCCTGTTATATACCCTGTTATACACCCAGTTATATACCCTGTTATACACCCTGTTATATACTGTTATACCCTGTTATACACCCTGTTATACACCATGTTATGTACCCTGTTATATACTGTTATACACCCTGTTATACACCCTGTTATACACCATGTTATATACCCTGTTATTTACTGTTGTAATACAATGTTATACACCCTGTTATTTACTGTTTTAATACAATGTTATACACCCTTGTGTAATGTTATACACCATGTTATATACCCTGTTATTTACTGTTGTACACCCTGTTATGTGCTCTTATAGAAACTGACTTGCCTAGTTAAATAAAGGTAAAATAAATATGGTAAAAACAAACAGAAATGGCCAGGCCTTATTGTAATGGGTGTACACCCTGTTATATACCCTGTTATACACCCTGTTATACATCCTGTTATACACCCTGTTATACACCCTGTAAAAACAAACAGAAATGGCCAGGCCTTATTGTAATGGGTGTACACCCTGTTATATACCCTGTTATACACCCTGTTATACACCCTGTTATATACCCAGTTATACACCCTGTTATACATCCTGTTATACACCCTGTTATACACCCTGTAAAAACAAACAGAAATGGCCAGGCCTTATTGTAATGGGTGTACACCCTGTTATATACCCTGTTATACACCCTGTTATATACTGTTATACACCCTGTTATATACCCTGTTATACACCCTGTAAAAACAAACAGAAATGGCCAGGCCTTATTGTAATGGGTGCGTGTTGGTGGCAGGGAAGTCAGGCGCAGGAGAGTGAACTTGGTATAAACCGAGCAGTTTAATAAATATTCCAAAAACTCAGAAAACCAAAATATACAAATAAGAGGGTGCAAAACCCGTCACCAGAACATAACCAACCAACACATACAACAAACAATCACCGACAAGGACATGAGGGGAAACAGAGAGTTAAATACACAACATGTAATTAATTGATGGGATTGGAACCAGGTGTGAAGGAAGACAAGACAAAACCAATGGAAAGTGAAAAATGGATCAGCGATGGCTAGAAGGTCGGTGACATCGACCGCCCGAACAACGAGAGGGACCGACTTCGGTGGAAGTCGTGACACTTATTTCATTTGGTAGTTTACTGCCTAATCCGGATACCTTTACACTAACTACACTGCAGAATTTCACTCACTGCTCTCTCCTAAAAACTGTAGCCTCGGGAAACATTTCAAAGAGAGAGAGAAAAAATTATTACTACCCCCCCATTCTCCTGTATTGGAAACAAAACATTTCTTTAACATAAGGGATCAGTGATGTTTTATCCCTGGCATCTATTAAAAAGTTGTTTGTCCCTACGTCTCGCTTAACATAAAAACTGTAATCTCTATGAACCATTATTGTTTGGTCTCGCTGAACATAAAAACCGTAATCTCTATGAACCACTATTGATCTAGGCCATACACCGCTATGTACCATTTTCCTCTCCTGCTGCTTTCAAGAGGATTTGTTACTGCTCTTTTGAAAAAGATGCCAAGGCTTGAATCGCAGCATCCCCCCCCTCCCCAAATGCAGCGGGCGTGGTAGTCTCCATTACCACTCTAGTCATTATCTAACCTTGTATTACTAAAGTATCGCATCATTAGAGTGCTAAAAATTTTACTCATTAGCATAAACTTTGCAACAAAAAAGAAGAAATGTCCTCTCACTGTCAACTGCGTTTATTTTCAGCAAAATTAACGTGTAAATATTTGTATGAACATAACAATATTCAATAACTGAGACGTAAACTGAACAAGTTCCACAGACATGTGACTAACAGAAAATGGAACAATGTGTCCCTGAACAAAGGGGGGGGGGGTCAAAATCAAAAGTAACAGTCAGTATCTGTTGTGGCCACCAGCTGCATTAGGTACTGCAGTGCATCTCCCCCTCATGGACTACACCAGATTTGCCAGTTCTTGCTGTGAGATGTTACCCCAGTCTTCCACCAAGGCACCTGCAATTTCCCTGACATTTCTGGGGGGAATGGCCCTAGCCCTCACCCTCCAATCCATCAGGTCCCAGACGTGCTCAATGGGATTGAGATCCGGGCACTTTGCTGGTCTTGCAGGAAATCACGCACAGTACGAGCAGTATGGCTGGTGGCATTGTCATGCTACTACTACTTTACTCTACTACTCTACTACTTTACACTACTACTCTACTACTTTACACTACTACTTTACACTACTACTTTACACTACTACTTTACACTACTACTCTACTACTTTACACTACTACTTTACACTACTACACTACTACTCTACTACTTTACACTACTACTCTACTACTTTAGACTACTACTTTACACTAATACGTTACACTACTACTTTACACTACTACTCTACTACTTTACCCTACTACTGCACTAATACTTTAAACTCTATTATTATATTATATACACATTATTACACGATTAACCTCTACAGGATCAGTGTCAATGCCCCCCCCTCCCCCCTCCCCCCATTCTCCTACATTAATTTCACATTTCCACAAACTTCAAAGTGTTTCCTTTGAAATGGTACCAATAATATGCATATCCTTGCTTCAGGTCCTGAGCTACAGATTTGGGTATGTAATTTTAGGTGAACATTTGAAAAAAAAAATAGGGTTGGATCCTTAAGAGGTTTTTAACATGTAATGCGCCAAATCCACAAAATACATCAGTCAATTCCTCAGGGAAAGGATTTTTTATGAATTTATTTGCAAATTTGCAAAGCACCCCCAAAACAGGATGCTGCCACCCCCGTGCTTCACGGTTGGGATGGTATTCTTTGGCTTGCAAGCATCCCCCTTTTTCCTCCAAACATAACGATGGTAAATCAGGTAGCATCAGGCTCAGGTAGCATCGGGCTCAGGTAGCATCAGGCTCAGGTAGCATCAGGCTTGAATTTTAGATCAAAGCTCTAATCAAATCCAGACATATTTAAATTCTTTATAATGATTTTTAATGACGCTTCCAGTTTTCGCGGGAAATATCAGGGTTCCCTGGGAGAAAAGGCATTTATTCTCAGGATAGAACATGTTGTAAAATACTGGGAAAATATTCCAACCTAGTACATATTATATAACACATAAACCCCCAGTGTTTGTGATTGGAGTCACGTCCAGTGATCTTACCTGCCCTATGGTTCCAAAGGATGGGACGGGTGTGTGTGTGCTCTGACTGAGAGGGTGTTGGGATGGTGTAATTAGCAGGTGATACTGTGGGTGAACCCGGGCCGTAATCACAGGTTCCAGATGCAACCGTCCTTAAGGGAGCTGCACACACGCACAGACACACACACACACGCGCGCGCACACAGACACACATACAAACGCGTACACACACACACAGACACGCGCACAGACACACATACACATGCACAGACACACATACACATGCACAGACACACACACAGACACGCGCACAGACAGACATACACACGCACAGACACACACACACACACTCGCGCGCACGCACACACAGACACAGACACACGCACACAGACACGCGCACAGACACACATACACATGCACAGACACACACACAGACACGCGCACAGACAGACATACACACGCACAGACACACACACACTCGCACGCACACACAGACACAGACACACACAGACACGCGCACAGACACACATACACATGCACAGACACACATACACATGCACACACACACACGCGCGCACACAGACACACATACAAACGCGTACACACACACAGACACACAGACAGGCGCACAGACACACATACACATGCACAGACACACATACAAACGCGTACACACACACAGACACACAGACACGCGCACAGACACACATACACATGCACAGACACACATACACATGCACAGACACACACACACAGACACGCGCAGAGACAGACATACACACGCACAGACACACACACAATCGCGCGCACGCACGCACACACAGACACAGACACACGCACACAGCATGTAATGAGTACTTTTGGGTGTCAGGGAAAATGTATGGAGTAAAAAGTACATTATTTTATTTAGGAATGTAGTGAAGTAAAAGTGCTTTACTTTACTATTTCTATTCTTTCACTACATTCCTAAATAAAATAATGTACTTTTTACTCCATACATTTTCCCTGACACCCAAAAGTACTACATGTTGAGTGTTTAACAGGACAGAAAAATTGTCTTATTCACTTATTAAGAGAACATTCCTACTGCCTCTGATCTGGAGGACTCACTAAACAGAGAACATCCCTGGTCATCCCTACTGCCTCTGATCTGGTGGACTCACTAAACAGAGAACATCCCTGGTCATCCCTACTGCCTCTGATCTGGTGGACTCACTAAACAGAGAACATCCCTGGTCATCCCTACTGCCTCTGATCTGGTGGACTCACTAAACAGAGAACATCCCTGGTCATCCCTACTGCCTCTGATCTGGAGGACTCACTAAACAGAGAACATCCCTGGTCATCCCTACTGCCTCTGATCTGGTGGACTCACTAAACAGAGAACATCCCTGGTCATCCCTACTGCCTCTGATCTGGAGGACGCACTAAACAGAGAACATCCCTGGTCATCCCTACTGCCTCTGATCTGGAGGACTCACTAAACAGAGAACATCCCTGGTCATCCCTACTGCCTCTGATCTGGAGGACTCACTAAACAGAGAACATCCCTGGTCATCCCTACTGCCTCTGATCTGGAGGACTCACTAAACAGAGAATATCCCTGGTCATCCCTACTGCCTCTGATCTGGAGGACTCACTAAACAGAGAACATCCCTGGTCATCCCTACTGCCTCTGATCTGGAGGACTCACTAAACAGAGAGCATCCCTGGTCCTCCCTACTACCTCTGATCTGGAGGACTCACTAAACAGAGAACATCCCTGGTCATCCCTACTGCCTCTGATCTGGAGGACTCACTAAACAGAGAACATCCCTGGTCATCCCTACTGCCTCTGATCTGGAGGACTCACTAAACAGAGAACATCCCTGGTCATCCCTACTGCCTCTGATCTGGAGGACTCACTAAACAGAGAATATCCCTGGTCATCCCTACTGCCTCTGATCTGGAGGACTCACTAAACAGAGAACATCCCTGGTCATCCCTACTGCCTCTGATCTGGAGGACTCACTAAACAGAGAACATCTCTGGTCATCCCTACTGCCTCTGATCTGGTGGACTCACTAAACAGAGAACATCCCTGGTCATCCCTACTGCCTCTGATCTGGAGGACTCACTAAACAGAGAACATCTCTGGTCATCCCTACTGCCTCTGATCTGGAGGACTCACTAAACAGAGAACATCTCTGGTCATCCCTACTGCCTCTGATCTGGAGGACTCACTAAACAGAGAACATCCCTGGTCATCCCTACTGCCTCTGATCTGGAGGACTCACTAAACAGTGAACATCCCTGGTCATCCCTACTGCCTCTGATCTGGAGGACTCACTAAACAGAGAACATCCCCGGTCATCCCTACTGCCTCTGATCTGGAGGACTCACTAAACAGAGAACATCCCTACTGCCTCTGATCTGGAGGACTCACTAAACAGAGAACATCCCTGGTCATCCCTACTGCCTCTGATCTGGAGGACTCACTAAACAGTGAACATCCCTGGTCATCCCTACTGCCTCTGATCTGGAGGACTCACTAAACAGAGAACATCCCTGGTCATCCCTACTGCCTCTGATCTGGAGGACTCACTAAACAGAGAACATCTCTGGTCATCCCTACTGCCTCTGATCTGGAGGACTCACTAAACAGTGAACATCCCTGGTCATCCCTACTGCCTCTGATCTGGTGGACTCACTAAACAGAGAACATCCCTGGTCATCTCTACTGCCTCTGATCTGGAGGACTCACTAAACAGAGAACATCCCTGGTCATCCCTACTGCCTCTGATCTGGAGGACTCACTAAACAGAGAACATCCCTGGTCATCCCTAATGCCTCTGATCTGGTGGACTCACTAAACAGAGAACATCCCTGGTCATCCCTACTGCCTCTGATCTGGAGGACTCACTAAACAGAGAACATCCCTGGTCATCCCTACTGCCTCTGATCTGGAGGACTCACTAAACAGAGAACATCCCTACTGCCTCTGATCTGGAGGACTCACTAAACAGAGAACATCCCTACTACCTCTGATCTGGAGGACTCACTAAACAGAGAACATCCCTACTGCCTCTGATCTAGAGGACTCACTAAACAGAGAACATCCCTACTGCCCCTGATCTGGAGGACTCACTAAACAGAGAACATCCCTACTACCTCTGATCTGGAGGACTCACTAAACAGAGAACATCCCTACTGCCTCTGATCTAGAGGACTCACTAAACAGAGAACATCCCTACTGCCTCTGATCTGGAGGACTCACTAAACAGAGCACATCCCTGGTCATCCCTACTGCCTCTGATCTAGAGGACTCACTAAACAGAGAACATCCCTACTGCCTCTGATCTGGCTGACTCACTGAACAGAGAACATCCCTACTGCCTCTGATCTGGCTGACTCACTAAACAGAGAACATCCCTACTGCCTCTGATCTGGAGGACTCACTAAACAGAGAACATCCCTGGTCCTCCCTACTGCCTCTGATCTGGAGGACTCACTAAACAGAGAACATCCCTGGTCATCCCTACTGCCTCTGATCTGGAGGACTCACTAAACAGAGAACATCCCTGGTCATCCCTACTGCCTCTGATCTGGTGGACTCACTAAACAGAGAACATCCCTAGTCATCCCTACTGCCTCTGATCTGGAGGACGCACTAAACAGAGAACATCCCTGGTCATCCCTACTGCCTCTGATCTGGAGGACTCACTAAACAGAGAACATCCCTGGTCATCCCTACTGCCTCTGATCTGGAGGACTCACTAAACAGAGAACATCCCTGGTCATCCCTACTGCCTCTGATCTGGAGGACTCACTAAACAGAGAACATCCCTGGTCATCCCTACTGCCTCTGATCTGGAGGACTCACTAAACAGAGAACATCCCTGGTCATCCCTACTGCCTCTGATCTGGAGGACTCACTAAACAGAGAACATCTCTGGTCATCCCTACTGCCTCTGATCTGGAGGACTCACTAAACAGAGAATATCCCTGGTCATCCCTACCGCCTCTGATCTAGAGGACTCACTAAACAGAGAACATCTCTGGTCATCCCTACTGCCTCTGATCTGGAGGACTCACTAAACAGAGAACATCTCTGGTCATCCCTACTGCCTCTGATCTGGAGGACTCACTAAACAGAGAACATCCCTGGTCATCCCTACTGCCTCTGATCTGGAGGACTCACTAAACAGAGAATATCCCTGGTCATCCCTACTGCCTCTGATCTGGAGGACTCACTAAACAGAGAGCATCCCTGGTCCTCCCTACTACCTCTAATCTGGAGGACTCACTAAACAGAGAACATCCCTGGTCATCCCTACTGCCTCTGATCTGGAGGACTCACTAAACAGAGAACATCCCTGGTCATCCCTACTGCCTCTGATCTGGAGGACTCACTAAACAGAGAGCATCCCTGGTCCTCCCTACTACCTCTGATCTGGAGGACTCACTAAACAGAGAACATCCCTGGTCATCCCTACTGCCTCTGATCTGGAGGACTCACTAAACAGTGAACATCCCTGGTCATCCCTACTGCCTCTGATCTGGAGGACTCACTAAACAGAGAACATCCCTGGTCATCCCTACTGCCTCTGATCTGGAGGACTCACTAAACAGAGAACATCTCTGGTCATCCCTACTGCCTCTGATCTGGAGGACTCACTAAACAGTGAACATCCCTGGTCATCCCTACTGCCTCTGATCTGGTGGACTCACTAAACAGAGAACATCCCTGGTCATCTCTACTGCCTCTGATCTGGAGGACTCACTAAACAGAGAACATCCCTGGTCATCCCTACTGCCTCTGATCTGGAGGACTCACTAAACAGAGAACATCCCTGGTCATCCCTAATGCCTCTGATCTGGTGGACTCACTAAACAGAGAACATCCCTGGTCATCCCTACTGCCTCTGATCTGGAGGACTCACTAAACAGAGAACATCCCTGGTCATCCCTACTGCCTCTGATCTGGAGGACTCACTAAACAGAGAACATCCCTACTGCCTCTGATCTGGAGGACTCACTAAACAGAGAACATCCCTACTACCTCTGATCTGGAGGACTCACTAAACAGAGAACATCCCTACTGCCTCTGATCTAGAGGACTCACTAAACAGAGAACATCCCTACTGCCTCTGATCTGGAGGACTCACTAAACAGAGAACATCCCTACTACCTCTGATCTGGAGGACTCACTAAACAGAGAACATCCCTACTGCCTCTGATCTAGAGGACTCACTAAACAGAGAACATCCCTACTGCCTCTGATCTGGAGGACTCACTAAACAGAGCACATCCCTGGTCATCCCTACTGCCTCTGATCTAGAGGACTCACTAAACAGAGAACATCCCTACTGCCTCTGATCTGGCTGACTCACTAAACAGAGAACATCCCTACTGCCTCTGATCTGGCTGACTCACTAAACAGAGAACATCCCTACTGCCTCTGATCTGGAGGACTCACTAAACAGAGAACATCCCTGGTCCTCCCTACTGCCTCTGATCTGGAGGACTCACTAAACAGAGAACATCCCTGGTCATCCCTACTGCCTCTGATCTGGAGGACTCACTAAACAGAGAACATCCCTACTGCCTCTGATCTGGAGGACTCACTAAACAGAGAACATCCCTGGTCATCCCTACTGCCTCTGATCTGGAGGACTCACTAAACAGAGAACATCCCTACTGCCTCTGATCTGGAGGACTCACTAAACAGAGAACATCCCTACCTCCTCTGATCTGGAGGACTCACTAAACAGAGAACATCCCTACTGCCTCTGATCTGGAGGACTCACTAAACAGAGAACATCCCTACTGCCTCTGATCTGGAGGACTCACTAAACAGAGAACATCCCTACTGCCTCTGATCTGGAGGACTCACTAAACAGAGAACATCCCTACCTCCTCTGATCTGGAGGACTCACTAAACAGAGAACATCCCTACTGCCTCTGATCTGGAGGACTCACTAAACAGAGAACATCCCTACTGCCTCTGATCTGGAGGACTCACTAAACAGAGAACATCCCTACTGCCTCTGATCTGGAGGACTCACTAAACAGAGAACATCCCTACCTCCTCTGATCTGGAGGACTCACTAAACAGAGAACATCCCTACTGCCTCTGATCTGGAGGACTCACTAAACACCTGCTTTGTTTTTAGATGATGTCTGAATGTTGTGCAGTCTAGTTTGCTTAATATTAAGAATGTAAAATTTCAACTTTTTTTATACTTAAGTATATATTGGCAATTACATTTACTCCTGATACTTAAGTATATATTGGCAATTACATTTACTCCTGATACTTAAGTATATATTGGCAATTACATTTACTCCTGATACTTAAGTATATATTGGCAATTACATTTACTCCTGATACTTAAGTATATATTGGCAATTACATTTACTCCTGATACTTAAGGATATATTGGCAATTACATTTACTCCTGATACTTAAGTATATATTGGCAATTACATTTACTCCTGATACTTAAGTATATTTAAAACCAAATACTTTTAGACTTTTACTCAAGTAGTATTTTACTGGGTGACTTTCACTTTTACTAAAGTCATTTTTGCTAGATCGAATCTGCCTTGCCCCTGAACAAGGCAGTTAACACACTGTTCCAAGGCCGTCATTGTAAATAAGAATTAGTTCTTAACGGACTTGCCTAGTTAAATAAAGATTAAATAAAAATAAATGTTTATTTATTTAACAAGGCAAGTCAGTTAAAAACACATTCTTATTTACAATGACGGCCTACCCCGGCCAAACCCTAACCCGGACGACTCTGGACCAATTGTGCGCCGCCCAATGACCAACCATCACGGGAGGTTGTGATACATTCTGGAATTGAACCAGGGTCTGTAGTGATGCACTGAGATGCAGTGCCTCAGACCGCTGCGCCACTCGGGAGCCTCACATTAAGGTATATTTACTTTGACTCAACTATTACAACTTGGTATTTTTTCCACCACTGCTCACACAGCTGTGTTTTGGGGACATTTCTGGACTTTTTGTAGTGTTTTTTTTTTTTGCCTAATAAAAATCCTATTTTCCCTAACCCTAAACATAGCCCTAAACCCCCAAACCCTAAACCCCAACACTCTAACCCTAAACATAGCCCTAAACCCCCAAACCCTAAACCCCAACACTCTAACCCTAAACATAGCCCTAAACCCCCAAACCCTAAACCCCAACACTCTAACCCTAAACATAGCCCTAAACCCCCAAACCCTAAACCCCAACACTCTAACCCTAAACATAGCCCTAAACCCCCAAACCCTAAACCCCAACACTCTAACCCTAAACATAGCCCTAAACCCCAACACTCTAACCCTAAACATAGCCCTAAACCCCAAAACCCTAACCCTAAACATAGCCCTACCCCCAAACCCTAACCCTAACTCTAAACCCCCAAACCCTAAACCGAACCTTTAAGCTTAAAATAGCATTTGAACAAATTCCGGACCTGAAAAAAAAGTCCTGCTGTTTCAAATAAGTTATTGTTTTCCTTTTAACAGTATTAAGTTGAATTATTAGGACGTTAGGGTACTAATAGTGTAGGAAAACAAATACAGGCATGCACACAGACACACACACACTTCCTCAGGGAGATGGGGTATAGAGAGGTAGTCACAACACAGCAGAACAGGTCGGAATACCCACAGCACAACACTCAGATGTATGCGAAATCATAGAAACAGAATCTAAATTCTGGATTATAGTTTCTATGTGAGAAACATGATGCTATGTGGCCTGTTGAGAGGACACAGGCTGTTATCTAGTATACAAAAACCTATAGCTAGTTTTCCAGCTACACTGACAACATAACCACAGCAGATGGAATACCCACATTCAGATGTATGAGAGAACAATATGCTATGATGCGGATGGCAGCAGTGACATCACTCCAATGACAATCACATCCTGTTAAATCTGCTAGGCCTATACAGCAACAGTGTGAAGCTAGCCTACAATGTTAATCAGCTAGCATTATTGCATTCATGTAAATGGCCTAATTGTGTTGTATTGCAAGGTGTGTGTGTGTGTGTGTGTGTGTGTGTGTGGGAGATAGTGTTTGTGTGTGTGTGTGTGGGAGATAGTGTTTGTGTGTGTGTGTGTGTGAGATAGTGTTTGTGTGTGTGAGATAGTGTTTGTGTGTGTGAGATAGTGTGTGAGAGAGAGATAGTGTAGGTGTGTGTGTGAGAGAGAGATAGTGTAGGTGTGTGTGTGTGAGAGAGAGAGAGTGTAGGTGTGTGTGTGTGAGAGAGATAGTGTGTGTGTGTGAGAGAGATAGTGTAGGTGTGTGTGTGAGATAGTGTAGTGTGTGTTTCAGGGAGTATTCAGTCCTCAGGTGACACGACTGTTTGATGACGTGTTCATCAGAGCTTGTCTACCTTCCCCATCTGTGTACGATCTCCTTCACTAGACAAGGGCATTTTATTGGGTTCTCTGATCTCAATGAATCAATTCAATTCAATTCAAGGGGCTTTATTGACATGGGAAACATATCTTAACATTGCCAAGGTAAGTGAGGTAGATAATAAACAAAAGTTAAATAAAAATGAACAGTAAAAAGATAATTTGTTCATTGAACAAAAATCACCTGTTCAAAATGACACAACTTAACATCAAAGTATCACCATTTCAAAATGCAATTCACACATTACATCTGAGATGACTGTCTACTCATTTCATTACATCTGAGATGACTGTCTACTCATTTCATTACATCTGAGATGACTGTCTATTCATTTCATTACATCTGAGATGACTGTCTATTCATTTCATTACATCTGAGATGACTGTCTATTCATTTCATTACATCTGAGATGACTGTCTATTCACTTCATTACAATGATCTCACTATCAACTGATACAACTGCTCAAAATGATAAGTAACTGTTGCATTACTCTTAATGCAGAGTTTTATGGAAACTCACAAACAATATTCCATGTTGAGATCATGAAAGTTTCAGGATAACGAGATCCATTGACACCAATTACCGTGGACCATGAACCAATTGGACGACATTATCTATGGATGTAATATTTCATCCACATTATTTATCAGACACCATTTCTATGGTCTAGTAATGTCAGATTTGGTATATGATAGGCGCCCTGATGAACAAGCCGTCCTTCTCCAGGCCATGGATGATGCATGCAATGACATCACGGCAGACCAGTGTCAGGCCTGGATTCGCCCGAAGATTCTTCCCAAGATGTTTGGCTCATTAAAACATCCATTGTGATGTGGATGAGAACCTGTGGCCAAATCCACAAGACAGGGTTGATGGAGATATAGAAGTACAGTAATCAATCCTTTGTTTTGCTTTTTACAGTAAGCCAGGTGAGGAACACTGCAGTGATGTTTTACAGTAAGCCAGGTGAGGGACACTGCAGTTGATGTTTTACAGTAAGCCAGGTGAGGAACACTGCAGTGATGTTTTACAGTAAGCCAGGTTGAGGAACACTGCAGTGATGTTTTACAGTAAGCCAGGTGAGGAACACTGCAGTGATGTTTTACAGTAAGCCAGGTGAGGAACACTGCAGTGATGTTTTACAGTAAGCCAGGTTGAGGAACACTGCAGTGATGTTTTACAGTAAGCCAGGTGAGGGACACTGCAGTTGATGTTTTACAGTAAGCCAGGTGAGGAACACTGCAGTGATGTTTTACAGTAAGCCAGGTGAGGGACACTGCAGTTGATGTTTTACAGTAAGCCAGGTGAGGGACACTGCAGTGATGTTTTACAGTAAGCCAGGTGAGGAACACTGCAGTGATGTTTTACAGTAAGCCAGGTGAGGAACACTGCAGTGATGTTTTACAGTAAGCCAGGTGAGGAACACTGCAGTGATGTTTTACAGTAAGCCAGGTGAGGAACACTGCAGTGATGTTTTACAGTAAGCCAGGTGAGGAACACTGCAGTGATGTTTTACAGTAAGCCAGGTGAGGAACACTGCAGTGATGTTTTACAGTAAGCCAGGTGAGGAACACTGCAGTGATGTTTTACAGTAAGCCAGGTGAGGAACACTGCAGTGATGTTTTACAGTAGTTTTTTCTTTTTTTGTAGCTAAT
This sequence comes from Oncorhynchus kisutch, assembly GCF_002021735.2. Taxonomy (NCBI): domain Eukaryota; kingdom Metazoa; phylum Chordata; class Actinopteri; order Salmoniformes; family Salmonidae; genus Oncorhynchus; species Oncorhynchus kisutch. The sequence goes on from NC_034187.2 coordinate 81,285,756, forward strand.
TATTTTTGCTTTGATTCAAAGAATGATTCCACTGTGTCTGTAGTATTCATAATAAAACCTGTATCACATATTTTTTACTACAATATTTAATGAATGAACGAACAACTTACACAGTGAAACTGTCGGTGTCTTGTGTGTGGGTGATCTAAATGAATGGTCCGATGGTATTTCATGATAAATGAGTTATTTGAACCAATGATTCTGCAAGGTTTCTTTAAAGATATGAATGCACAGTGTAATGTTTTGAACATTGGACAGCCTGTGTTACAAGTGATGACCATTTTGAGTTTTGTGTCTAGAGTTTTGAAAAATGACCACAAGGCTCTGTAATTAGTGCCAAAGGGATTGTAAAAAACTGTATGTACACACAGTTAAAGTACACAAGGGAAAATAAATAAACATTTTGGATTTGTTTTCGAATTCTTTGTGGATCTGTGTAATCTGAGTGAAATATGTGTCTCTAATATGGTCATACATTGGGCAGGAGGTTAGGAAGTGCAGGTCAGTTTCCACCTCATTTTGTGGGCAGTGTGAACATAGGCAGACCTGACTCTCAAGAGAAGACAGGCTACGGTGGCCTTTCTCAATAGCAAGGCTATGCTCACTGAGTCTGTACATAGTCAAAGCTTTCCTTAAGTTTGAGTCAGTCACAGTGGTCAGGTATTCTGCCACTGTGTACTCTCTGTTTAGGGACAAATAGCATTCCAGTCTGCTCTGTTTTTTTGTTAATTCTTTCCAATGTGTCAAGTAATTATCTTTTTGTTTTCTCATGATTTGATTGGGTCTAATTGTGTTGCAGTCCTGGGTCTCTGTGGGATCTGTTTGTGTTTGTGAACAGAGCCCTAGGACCAGCTTGCTTAGGGGACTCTTCTCCAGGTTCATCTCTCTGTCGGTGATGGCTTTGTTATGGAAGGTTTGGGAATCGCTTCCTTTTAGTTGGTTGTAGAATTTAAAGGCTCTTTTCTGGATTTTGATAACTAGCTGGCATCGGCCTAATTCTGCTCTGCATTATTTGGTGTTCTACGTTGTACATGGAGGATATTTTTGCAGAATTCTGCATGCAGAGTCTCAATTTGGTGTTCATCCCATTTTGTGAATTCTTGGTTGATGAGTGAACCCCAGACCTCACAACCATAAAGGACAATGGGTTTTGTAACTGATTCAAGTATTTTTAGCCAGATCCTAATTGGTATGTCGAATTTTACGTTCCTTTTGATGGCATGGAATGTCCTTCTTGCCTTGTCTCTCAGATCGTTCACAGCTTTGTGGAAGTTACCTGTTGCGCTGATGTTTAGGCCGAGGTATGTATCGTTTTTTGTGTGCTCTAGGGCAACGGTTCTAGATGGAATTAATATTTGTGGTCATGGCAACTGGACCTTTTTTGGAACACCATTGTTGTTTTTTTACTGAGATTTACTGTCAGGGTCCAGGTCTGACAGAATATCTAGGTGCTGCTGTAGGCCCTCCTTGGTTGGGGATAACAGCACCAGATCATCAGCAAACAGTAGACGTTTGACTAAAGTGAGTTCGGGTGCTTGGAGAAGAAGAAGACAGAATGTAAACTACTCAACATGGAGAAGTGATTGATAAACTGGAGGCCATGTTTCAGAAGGCACAGGTTGACATGGAGTACATGGAGAAGCAGCTGAGGCTGGACTTCCCGACTAATGCTCCAGGTAACGCTCCTCCTTCTCAAAACCGATTGGAGAAGGTCACAAGGGGAGGGACTTTTAGGAGAGGAGATAGGATGCGAGGAATCATGAAAAGATAGATTGAGGTCTGATAAGTAGTCAGTAGGTATAGAGCTGCATCTAGTGGCCACGGGCAGGTACTGACAGTGTTTACAGGCAGAAAAGGCTAACAGACTAACAGATACGGAGAGATCTGACAGAAAGGTCGCATCCCAAAATGGCACCCTATTTCCATAGTGCACTACATTTGATCAGAGCTCTATGGACCCTAGTCAAAAATAGTGCACTACATTTGATCAGAGCTCTATGGACCCTAGTCAAAAGTAGTGCACTACATTTGATCAGAACTCTATGGACCCTAGTCAAAAGTAGTGCACTATAAAGGGAATGGAGAGCCATTTGAGACTAAGCCAGAGGACAGGACTGGCTGGCTGGCTGACTGGCTGGTTGGTTGGCTGGCTGACTGGCTGGTTGGTTGGCTGGTTGGCTAGTTGAGTTTTTGGCTGGCTGGTTGACTGGCTGGTTGGTTGGCTGGCTGGCTGGTTGGCTAGTTGAGTGTTTGGCTGGCTGGTTGACTGGCTGGCTAGTTGGCTGGTTGGCTAGTTGAGTGGTTGGCTGGCTGGCTAGTTGGCTGCTTGGCTGGCTGACTGGTTGGTTGGCTGGTTGACTGACTGGCTAGTTGACTGGTTGGCTGGATGGCTGGCTGACTGGTTGGCTCTCATCATGTCCTGGTCATTTCTTGTTTATCTGACGGTGTGTCTCTCCTCTCGTTCCCAGGAGGCTGTGCTATAATCCGTCCTCCCAGAGATGGAGGGATAAGGTACAGAGGACTGACCCAAGAGCAGGTAGGGGGATGCAGGTTTATGTACTGTACTAGATTGTAACAAATGTAGATGACAATTATTCAACAGGTACAGCTCCCTATCTCACGTTATGTGTGTGTGTGTGTATCCAGATCCGCAGTGTGCATGTGCTACCTCTGGACTATGAGATTGAGTACATCTGCAGAGGGAACAGAGTGATCATAGGTCCCAATGTTAGGAAGTGTCTACCCAACGGTACCTGGACTGACCTCACCCAGCGCAGCAAATGTTGTGAGTATCTCTTCTACTCTAATACACTAATCTGTAACTGACCATATATCCATATATTTGCTTCCACGTGTGACGGACTGGGTGTCCTGTGCACCACAAGACTGTGTTAGCCCACAGAGCTAAAGTCTAGGCATTCGCATTGGGCAGCTAACGAAGGTCCAGTCTTAGTCAAGGTTACTCATAAACTCTCCATCTCTTTCTGCTTCGACCCGTCTTTCTTCATCGTGCGTACTGTCTACTTTCAGCCCCTTCAAAACAGGGGGTCTACTCCTTTTAGAACGAGGTAAGGCCCTCTAACATCCATTCACATACTCGACTGCTATCCACTGAAAGCATGCAGCTTTTTCATGGCAACGATGGTACGTCTCTATAACCCCTGTCGACTCTCTGTAACCCCTGTCGACTCTCTATAACCCCTGTCGACTTTCTGTAACCCCTGTCGACTCTCTGTAACCCCTGTCGACTCTCTATATACCCTGTCGACTTTCTGTAACCCCTGTCGACTTTCTGTAACCCCTGTCGACTCTCTGTAACCCCTGTCGACTCTCTGTAACACTTGTCGACTCTCTATAACCCCTGTCGACTCTCTATAACCCCTGTCGACTCTCTATAACCCCTGTCGACTCTCTATAACCCCTGTCGACTCTCTATAACCCCTGTCGACTCTCTATAACCCCTGTCGACTCTCTATAAGTCCTGTCAACTATCTATAAGTCCTGTCGACTCTCTATAACCCCTGTCGACTCTCTATAACCCCTGTCGACTCTCTAACCCCTGTCGACTCTCTATAACCCCTGTCGACTCACTATAACCCGTGTCGACTCACTATAACCCCTGTCGACTCTCTATAACCCCTATCGACTCTCTATAACCCCTGTCGACTCTCTATAACCCCTGTCGACTCTCTAACCCCTGTCGACTCTCTATAACCCCTGTCGACTCACTATAACCCCTGTCGACTCACTATAACCCCCGTCGACTCTCTAACCCCTGTCGACTCTCTATAACCCCTGTCGACTCACTATAACCCCTGTCGACTCACTATAACCCCTGTCGACTATCTATAACCCCTGTTGACTCTCTATAACCCCTGTCGACTCTCTATAACCCCTGTCGACTCTGTAACCCCTGTCGACTCTCTGTAACCCCTGTCGACTCTCTGTAACCCCTGTCGACTCACTGTAACCCCTGTCGACTCACTGTAACCCATGTCGACTCTCTATAACCCCTGTCGACTCTCTATAACCCCTGTCGACTCTGTAACCCCTGTCGACTCACTGTGACCCCATGTTGACTCTCTATAACCCCTGTCGACTCTGTAACCCCTGTCGACTCTCTGTAACCCCTGTCGACTCTCTATAACCCCTGTCGACTCACTGTAACCCCTGTCGACTCACTGTAACCCATGTCGACTCTCTATAACCCCTGTCGACTCTCTATAACCCCTGTCGACTCTGTAACCCCTGTCGACTCACTATGACCCCATGTCGACTCTGTAACCCCTGTCGACTCACTGTGACCCCATGTTGACTCTCTATAACCCCTGTTGACTCTCTATAACCCCTGTCGACTCTGTAACCCCTGTCGACTCACTGTGACCCCATGTCGACTCTCTATAACCCCTGTCGACTCTCTATAACCCCTGTCGACTCTGTAACCCCTGTCGACTCACTGTGACCCCATGTCGACTCTCTATAACCCCTGTCGACTCTCTATAACCCCTGTCAACTCTCTATAACCCCTGTCGACTCACTGTGACCCCATGTCGACTCTCTATAACCCCTGTCGACTCACTGTAACCCATGTCGACTCTCTATAACCCCTGTTGACTCTCTGTAACCCCTGTCGACTCTGTAACCCCATGTCGACTCACTGTGTTCCACTCTTTAGGTATCTTTTCTGTGTTTTTCTCTCACTCTTTACGAAAAATCTTCACAGGCTCAGTTGCTTGTCCACTTGCATGTTATAGTACAGGGAGAATGATACAGTAACATTATGGAAGCATATTAGAACCTAAAACCTGAGGAATACATTTTCTCCTGCCCCCCAACCCCCTCAACCCTACCTCCCTCCCTCCTTCCTTCCATCTCACCCATACCCCCTCTAACCCTGACACCCCCTTCCCTCCCTCCCTCCCTCCCTCCCTCCCTCCCTCCCTCCCTCCCTCCCTCCCTCCCTCCCTCCCTCCCTCCCTCCCTCCCTCCCTCCCTCCCTCCCTCCCTCCCTCCCTCCCTCCCTCCCTCCCTCCCTCCCTCCCTCCCTCCCTCCCTCACCCCTCCCTCTCATCCATAACCTCTCTAACCCTGATCTATCCTTCCATCCCCTAGTACTACAGTGCCCGCGGGTGTGGACGTCTCTGGAGAACGGGCGCGTATCCCAGTGGCCCCTGGGGCCCCCAGTGGAGGGGATGGTACTGCAGTACAGCTGTCTGCCAGGATTCATCCTGGTCGGCAGGAACTCAACACACTGCAACAAGCTGGGCAAGTGGGACTCTCCCAAACCCGTATGCCACTGTGAGTAAAGATACTGAAGCGATATAGTGCTTTGATCAAAAAGTGGATCTTAGGACTACCTGATGTACATTTTTACCAGAACCAATTTTGGATTTGTTCTGCTAGTCTATAGCTCTGTTAGTGTATGTCTCTAAGTGTATGTCTCTGTAAGTGTATGGCTCTGTTAGTGTATTGCTCTGTTAGTGTATGGCTCTGTTAGTGTATGGCTCTGCTAGTGTATGGCTCTGCTAGTGTATGGCTCTGCTAGTGTATGGCTCTGTTAGTGTATGGCTCTGCTAGTGTATGGCTCTGTTAGTGTATGGCTCTGTTAGTGTATGGCTCTGTTAGTGTATGGCTCTGTTAGTGTATGGCTCTATTAGTGTATGGCTCTGCTAGTGTATGGCTCTGTTAGTGTATGGCTCTGTAAGTGTATGGCTCTGCTAGTGTATGGCTCTGCTAGTGTATGGCTCTATTAGTGTATGGGTCTATTAGTGTATGGCTCTGCTAGTGTATGGCTCTGTTAGTGTATGGCTCTGTAAGTGTATGGCTCTGCTAGTGTATGGCTCCGCTAGTGTATGGCTCTGTTAGTGTATGGCTCTGTTAGTGTATGGCTCTATTAGTGTATGGCTCTGTTAGTGTATGGCTCTATTAGTGTATGGCTCTGTTAGTGTATGGCTCTGTAAGTGTATGGCTCTGCTAGTGTATGGCTCTGTTAGTGTATGGCTCTGTAAGTGTATGGCTCTGTTAGTGTATGGCTCTGTTAGTGTATGGCTCTGTAAGTGTATGGCTCTGCTAGTGTATGGCTCTATTAGTGTATGGCTCTGTAAGTTTATGGCTCTGTTAGTGTATGGCTCTGTTAGTGTATGGCTCTGTTAGTGTATGGCTCTGTTAGTGTATGGCTCTATTAGTGTATGGCTCTGTTAGTGTATGGCTCTGTTAGTGTATGGCTCTGTTAGTGTATGGCTCTGTTAGTGTATGGCTCTGTTAGTGTATGGCTCTGCTAGTGTATGGCTCTGTTAGTGTATGGCTCTGTTAGTGTATGGCTCTGTTAGTGTATGGCTCTGTTAGTGTATGGCTCTGTTAGTGTATGGCTCTGTTAGTGTATGGCTCTGCTAGTGTATGGCTCTGCTAGTGTATGGCTCTGCTAGTGTATGGCTCTGTTAGTGTATGGCTCTGCTAGTGTATGGCTCTATTAGTGTATGGCTCTGCTAGTGTATGGCTCTATTAGTGTATGGCTCTATTAGTGTATGGCTCTATTAGTGTATGGCTCTGTAAGTTTATGGCTCTGCTAGTGTATGGCTCTATTAGTGTATGGCTCTGCTAGTGTATGGCTCTATTAGTGTATGGCTCTGCTAGTGTATGGCTCTATTAGTGTATGGCTCTATTAGTGTATGGCTCTATTAGTGTATGGCTCTATTAGTGTATGGCTCTATTAGTGTATGGCTCTGTAAGTTTATGGCTCTGCTAGTGTATGGCTCTGCTAGTGTATGGCTCTATTAGTGTATGGCTCTATTAGTGTATGGCTCTGCTAGTGTATGGCTCTGTAAGTGTATGGCTCTGTTAGTGTATGGCTCTGTTAGTGTATGGCTCTGTTTACAGTAAGATATCAAGTAGTTCTATATCCAGTATGTATTGTGTGTATTGAAACTAACACAATTCTCTGTTTTGTTCTTCCACCGTGTGTCCATGTTGAAGATGACAGACATTACACAGGTAAGACCATTTCCCAACATGTCTCCTGTAAGATTGTATTGATTTTTAGTTAATTGCTATCCATGTAGTTTTTCCATGTAGTTTTACCATTTAGTGCTGTGTATAGGTACGTCTAAAGGGAAACTAGCAAAGGGAAATACCACGAGCAAGCAGTTGCTTATGAACAGATACGTTTGTTGATAGTTTGACCATGTGTAGATCTGCTATATGGGACTATTCAAATGAAGTGTGAGTTTTTTTTCTGTAGCCTCTCGAGCCGCCTCATCCCGCGAGCTTACACGAATGGTTGATATCCGGGCAGCGGATGGTTCGGAGGCTCGTGAGTCTAACATTTTTTGTAGAAGCTGCCGATTTCTATTATCTGATAAATTGATCGCTTTGTCAATCCTGCACATGATGGCAGTGTTGCACTGGAAATAAATCTGGGTTTAACGTCACAATAACGTCATACTCTTGATTGCATGTGATTAAGAAAACTATAGACTATAAACTATTTACTTACTTTATTTATCTAGGTAGTCTCAATATTTATTTAGACTTTATTTATCCAGGTAGTGTCATTATTTATTTATCCTTTATTTATCCAGGTATTCTCATTATTTATTTATCCTTTATTTATCCAGGTAGTGTCATTATTTATTTATCCTTTAATTCTCATTATTTATTTAGCCTGTTCTTTGTGCGGGATTGTTTGTGTGACATTTGTGCATGTTTGAGACTAACGTGTTTTGATCCTGTTCGTGGGTGTTGCTGGACTGGGTGTTTGCGGCATTTGTTTTTGTGAGCGCCCGGTGTTACGTGGGGTGGCCTATGTTCGCCGTGTGTGCATTAAAGAGCACTCCCTTGAACTCTCTGTTTCCTGCGCCTGACTCCACACACACTACACCCAGATCGTTACACTAGGGTGTCCCAGATTAGACTGGGTTTGATTTACAGGAGTATTTATGGTTCTACAACCCAGATATCTAACTGATTTACTTCTCTCATGTTAGGGATGCACACAATCACAGCACCAGATCAGCTGTTGCTATTGTGTGCTTATACATGTTCAGGAGTAATTTTATTTATTTTATTTTATTTTACCTTTATTTAACCAGGCAAGTCAGTTAAGAACAAATTCTTATTTTCAATGACGGCCTAGGAACAGTGGGTTAACTGCCTGTTCAGGGGCAGAACGACAGATTTGTACCTTGTCAGCTCGGGGGTGTGAACTTGCAACCTTCCGGTTACTAGTCCAACGCTCTAACCACTAGGCTACCCTGCCACCCCAGTAATGCCGGGAAAGGTACTTTCTTGTATACTGGAGCCTAAAAATGACGCCCTCTCTGGGCAGCTTTAAAAAGGAAGTGTTTGATGTCTTCTGTGCCCATTTGAATGTCCCTGTTCTCCCCTACGATTAGATAGATGTTCTTCTTCTTTGATTCTTATGTTTTATTATCTCGCTGTCATCCTGCAGTTCAACCTTGTTGGATCTTGCCTAGCCATTTTGTCTCGATGGAAATAAGTCCCGGAATTGATTGTGCTTTGTCCTTGATGATGTGTATTTCTGGCTTTTTTAAAGTTTTATGTGTGTCTGTTTTTTTTTTAATGGTCGAATTAATAAACTAAACATGCAAAAGTGATTGTTTTTGATAAAAAAAGGCTTTATCTACCTTCCCAACTAATTAGAAACTTCAAACATTTATTTTCATGGGAAAGATGTTTCATGTTTCTGGACGATGCACCACGATGCACCATGCTGGACGATGCACCACGATGCACCATGTTGTTGACAACATGACCGAGCAGCGCAGATTACTGTTCATTTGAGAAGGGCTCTCCTCTCTCCCTACTTTTGCGTAACATAAATCCTCCAATAATTTGTGATTGTATTATCGGGAGTCTTTCGCTCCCGCCTGCTGTGAACTGGACTCCTACTTACTAGCTAGGTAGCTAGATAGCTAGCACAGGGTCGCTCCCGCCTGCTGTGATCTGGACTGCTACTTAGTAGCTAGGTAGCTAGATAGCTAGCACAGGGTCGCTCCCGCCTGCTGTGAACTGGACTCCTACTTACTAGCTAGGTAGCTAGATAGCTAGCACAGTGTCGCTCTCGCCTACTGTGATCTGGACTCCTACTTACTAGCTAGGTAGCTAGATAGCTAGCACAGGGTCGCTCCCGCCTGCTGTGATCTGGACTCCTACTTACTAGCTAGGTAGCTAGATAGCTAGCACAGTGTCGCTCTCGCCTACTGTGATCTGGACTCCTACTTACTAGCTAGGTAGCTAGATAGCTAGCACAGTGTCGCTCCCGCCTACTGTGATCTGGACTCCTACTTACTAGCTAGGTAGCTAGATAGCTAGCACAGTGTCGCTCTCGCCTGCTGTGAACTGGACTCCTACTTACTAGCTAGGTAGCTAGATAGCTAGCACAGGGTCGCTCCCGCCTGCTGGGATCTGGACTCCTACTTACTAGCTAGGTAGCTAGATAGCGAGCACAGTGTCGCTCTCGCCTGCTGTGAACTGTGTCGGAGGAAACACCGTACACCTGGCGACCGTGTCAGCGTGCACTGCGCCCGGCCCGCCACAGGAGTCACTAGTGCACGATGAGACAAGGATATCCCTGCTGGCCAAACCCTCCCCTAAGCCGGACGACGCTGGGCCAATTCTGCGCCGCCCTATGGGCCTCCCGGTCGCGGCCGGCTGCGATAGAGCCTGGACTCAAACCCAGAATCTCTAGTGGCACAGCTAGCACTAGGATGCAGTGCCTTTGACCACTGCGCCACTCGCGAGGCCTCTCGCCTGCTGTGTACTGGACTCCTACTTACTAGTTAGGTAGCTAGATAGCTTGCAGCGGTGTCACTCCTGCCAGCTGTGTACTGGACTCCTACTTGCTAGCTAGGAAGCTAGATAGCTAGCACAGTGTCACTCTCGCCTGCTGTGAACTGGAATCTTACCGACCATCACCCCTGGTGAGACAAAACCGTGACTCGTCAGTGAAGAGCACTTTTTCCAGTCCTGACTGTGGGTTTGTGCCCATAGGTGACGTTGTTGCCGGTGATGACTGGTGAGGACCTGGCTTACAACAGGCCTACAAGCCCTCAGTCCAGCCTCTCTCTGCGTATTGCGGACAGTCTGAGCACTGATGGAGGGATTATGCGTTCCTGGTGTAACTCAGGCAGTTGTTGCCATCCTGTACCTGTCCCGCAGGAGTGATATTTGGATGTACCGATCCTGTGTTGTTACACGTGGTCTGCCACTGCGAGGACGATCAGCTGTCTGTCCTGTCTCCCTGTAGCGCTGTCTTAGGCGTTTCACAGTACGGACATTGCTATTTATTTCCCTGGCCACATCTGCAGTCCTCATGCCTCCTTGCAGCATGCTCAAGGCATGTTCGCGCAGATGAGCAGGGACCCTGGACATCTTTCTTTTGGTGTTTTTCAGAGTCAGTAGAAAAGCCTCATTAGTGTCCTAAGTTTTCATAACTGTGACCTTAATTGCCTTCCGTCTGTAAGCTGCTAGTGTCTTAACGACCGTTCCACAGGTGCATGTTCATTAATTGTTTATGGTTCATTGAGCAAGCATGGGAAACAGTGTTTCAACCCTTTACAATAAAGAACAGTGAAGTTATTTGGATTTTTACAAATTATCTTTGAAAGACAGGGTCCTGAAAAAGGGATGTTTTTTTTGTTGCTGACTTTGTTGCCATTCACATACTGTCAACACTCATCAAATGTACATCAACCCTCCTTATCAATGTTTTCGTAAGGTTTAGAAAATGAAAGAAACCAAACCATGATTATTCTCTCCTTACTAGAAGACAATGTTTTCATTTAAGTCTACCCTAACAATATTACTCTATATTTTTAATACCAACCTCTGCTGGATATTCCCTTTCTGCTTCACTCTACTACTTTACACTACTACTACACTACTACTTTACACTACTACTTTACACTACTACTTTGCACTACTACTTTACACTACTACTTTGCACTACTACTTTACACTACTACTACACTACTACTTTACACTACTACTTTACACTAATACTGCACTACTACTTTACACTACTACTTTACACTAATACTACACGACTACTTTACACTACTACTTTACACTACTACTACACTACTACTTTACACTACTACTTTACACTACTACTTTACACTAATACTACAATACTATTTTCCACTACTACATTACACTACTACTGCACTACTACTTTACACTAATACTTTACACTAATACTACACTACTACTTTACACTACTAGTGGTGCGTACAGCCCAGTGATGTACTGGGCCGTACGCACTACCCTCTGTAGTGCCTTGCGGTCAGAGGCCGAGCAATTGCCATACCAGGCAGTGATGCAACCTGCTCTCGATGGTGCAGCTGTAGAACCTTTTGAGGATCTCAGGACCCATGCCAAATCTTTTTAGTTTCCTGAGGGGGAATAGGCTTTGACGTGCCCTCTTCACAACTGTCTTGGTGTGTTTGGACCATTCTAGTTTGTTGTTGATGTGGTCACCAAGGAACTTGAAGCTCTCAACCTGATCCACTACAGCTCTGTCGATGAGAATGGGGGTGTGCTTGGTCCTCATTTTCCTGTAGTCCACAATAATCTCATTAGTCTTGGTTACGTTGAGGGATAGGTTGTTATTCTGGCACCACCCCGCCAGGTCTCTGACTTCCTCCCTATAGGCTGTCTCATTGTTGTCGGTGATCAGGCCTACCACTGTTGTGTCATCTGCAAACTTAATGATGGTATTGGAGTCGTGCCTGGCCATGTAGTCATGGGTGAACAGGGAGTACAGGAGGGGACTGAGCACGCATCCCTGGGGAGCTCCAGTTTTGAGGATCAGCGTGGCAGATGTGTTGCTACCACCTGAGGGCAGCCCGTCAGGAAGTCCAGGATCTAGTTGCAGAGGGAGGTGTTTAGTCCCAGGATCTTTAGCTTAGTGATGAGCTTTGAGGGTACTATGGTGTTGAACGCTGAGCTGTAGTCAATGAATAGCATTCTCACATAAGTGTTCCTTTTGTCCAGGTGGGAAAGGGCAGTGTGGAGTGCAATAGAGATTGCATCATCTGTGGATCAGTTAGGGCGGTATGCAAATTGGAGTCGGTCTAGGTTAATGGTGTTGATGTGAGCCATTACCAACCGGCTGTGCTTCCCTTTGTAGTCTGTGATAGTTTGCAAGCCCTGCCACATAAGATTAGCGTTGGAGCCGGTGTAGTATTATTCAATCTTAGCCCTGTATTGACGCTTTGCCTGTTTGATTGTTCGTCGCAGGGCATAGCACGATTTCTTGTAAGCTTCCGGGTTAGAGTCCAGCACCTTGAAAGTGGCAGCTCTACCATTTAGCTCAATGTGAATTTTGCCTGTACTCCATGGCTTCTGGTTGGGGTATGTACTTACAGTCACTGTGGGGACGACGTCCTAGATGCACTTATTGATAAAGCCAGTGACTGATGTGGTGTATTCCTCAATGCCATGGGAAGAATCCCAGAACATATTCCAGTCTGTGATAGGAAAACAGTCCTGTAGTTTAGCATCTGCTTCATCTGACCACTTTTCTTATAGACCGAGTCACTAGTGCTTCCTGCTTTAATTTTTGCTTGTAAGCAGGAATCAAAAGTATAGAGTTGTGGTCGGATTTACCAAATGGAGGGCGAGGAAGAGCTTTGTACGCGTCTCTGTGTGTGGAGTACAGGTGATCTAGAATTGTTTCCCCTCTGGTTGCACATTTTACATGTTGATGGAAATTTGGTAGAACTGATTTAAGTTTCCCTGCATTTAAAGTCTCCGGCCACTAGGAGCGCCACCTCTGGGTGAGTGGTTTCCTGTTTGCTTATTTCCTTATACAGCTGGCTGAGTGTGGTCTTATTGCCAGCATCTGTCTGTGGTGGTAAATAAACAGCCACGAAAAGTATAGCTGAAAACTCTCTAGGCAAGTAGTGTGGCCTGCAATTTATCACAATATACTCTACTTCAGACGAGCAAAATCTAGAGACTTCCTTAGATTTCGTGCATCAGCTGTTGTTTACAAATATCCACAGACCCCCCCCTCATCTTTACCAGAGTGTGCTGTTCTATCTTGCCAGTGCAGCGTGTATCTCGCTAGCTGAATATCCATGTCGTCATTCAGCCACGATTCCGTGAAACATAGGATATTACAGTTTTTGATGTCCCGTTGGAAGAATATTCATGATCGTACCTCGTCTAGTTTATTGTTCAATGATTGTACGTTGGAGATATAATATTGACGGTAACGGCAGCTTTCCCAGGCGCCTTCTCCGGGTCCTGACTAGGCATCTGGCTCTTTGTCCTCTGTACCTGCATCGCTTCCTCTTGCAAATAACTAGGATGTCGGTCCTGTGGGGTGTTTGGAGAAAGTCTTGTGCGTCTTGCATGTTGAAGAAAAAATCTTTGTCTAATCCGAGGTGAGTGATCTCTGTCCTGATATCCAGAAGCTCTTTGTCTATTCCGAGGTGAGTGATCTCTGTCCTGATATCCAGAAGCTCTTTGTCTAATCCGAGGTGAGTGATCGCTGTCCTGATATCCAGAAGCTCTTTGTCTAATCCGAGGTGAGTGATCTCTGTCCTGATATCCAGAAGCTCTTTGTCTAATCCGAGGTGATTGATCGCTGTCCTGATATCCAGAAGCTCTTTGTCTAATCCGAGGTGAGTGATCGCTGTCCTGATATCCAGAAGCTCTTTGTCTAATCCGAGGTGAGTGATCTCTGTCCTGATATCCAGAAGCTCTTTGTCTAATCCGAGGTGATTGATCGCTGTCCTGATATCCAGAAGCTCTTTGTCTAATCCGAGGTGAGTGATCGCTGTCCTGATATCCAGAAGCTCTGTGTCTAATCTGAGGTGAGTGATCTCTGTCCTGATATCCAGAAGCTCTTTGTCTAATCCGAGGTGAGTGATCTCTGTCCTGATATCCAGAAGCTCTGTGTCTAATCCGAGGTGAGTGATCGCTGTCCTGATATCCAGAAGCTCTTTGTCTAATCCGAGGTGAGTGATCTCTGTCCAGATATCCAGAAGCTCTTTGTCTAATCCGAGGTGAGTGATCGCTGTCCTGATATCCAGAAGCTCTTTGTCTAATCCGAGGTGAGTGATCGCTGTCCTGATATCTAGAAGCTCTTTGTCTAATCCGAGGTGAGTGATCGCTGTCCTGATATCCAGAAGCTCTTTGTCTAATCCGAGGTGAGTGATCGCTGTCCTGATATCCAGAAGCTCTTTGTCTAATCCGAGGTGAGTGAACGCTGTCCTGATATCCAGAAGCTCTTTGTCTAATCCGAGGTGAGTGATCTCTGTCCTGATATCCAGAAGCTCTTTGTCTAATCCGAGGTGAGTGATCTCTGTCCTGATATCCAGAAGCTATTTGTCTAGTCCGAGGTGAGTGATCGCTGTCCTGATATCCAGAAGCTCTTTGTCTAATCCGAGGTGAGTGATCTCTGTCCTGATATCCAGAAGCTCTTTGTCTAGTCCGAGGTGAGTGATCGCTGTCCTGATATCCAGAAACTCTTTGTCTAATCCGAGGTGATTGATCGCTGTCCTGATATCTAGAAGCTCTTTGTCTAATCCGAGGTGAGTGATCGCTGTCCTGATATCTAGAAGCTCTTTGTCTAATCCGAGGTGAGTGATCGCTGTCCTGATATCCAGAAGCTCTTTGTCTAATCCGAGGTGAGTGATCGCTGTCCTGATATCCAGAAGCTCTTTGTCTAATCCGAGGTGAGTGATCGCTGTCCTGATATCCAGAAGCTCTTTGTCTGGTAAACCTTGGTATAGCATGGGTGTAGTAGGCATCGTGGTGCTAGTAAACCTTGGTATAGCATGGGTGTAGTAGGCATCGTGGTGCTGGTAAACCTTGGTATAGCATGGGTGTAGTAGGCATCGTGGTGCTGGTAAACCTTGGTATAGCATGGGTGTAGTAGGCATCGTGGTGCTGGTAAACCTTGGTATAGCATGGGTGCAGTAGGCATCGTGGTGCTGGTAAACCTTGGTATAGCATGGGTGTAGTAGGCATCGTGGTGCTGGTAAACCTTGGTATAGCATGGGTGTAGTAGGCATCGTGGTGCTGGTAAACCTTGGTATAGCATGGGTGTAGTAGGCATCGTGGTGCTGGTAAACCTTGGTATAGCATGGGTGTAGTAGGCATTGTGGTGCTGGTAAACCTTGGTATAGCAGGGTGTAGTAGGCATCGTGGTGCTGGTAAACCTTGGTATAGCAGGGTGTAGTAGGCATCGTGGTGCTGGTAAACCTTGGTATAGCAGGGTGTAGTAGGCATCGTGGTGCTGGTAAACCTTGGTATAGCATGGGTGTAGTAGGCATCGTGGTGCTGGTAAACCTTGGTATAGCATGGGTGTAGTAGGCATCGTGGTGCTGGTAAACCTTGGTATAGCAGGGTGTAGTAGGCATCGTGGTGCTGGTAAACCTTGGTATAGCATGGGTGTAGTAGGCATCGTGGTGCTGGTAAACCTTGGTATAGCATGGGTGTAGTAGGCATCGTGGTGCTGGTAAACCTTGGTATAGCAGGGTGTAGTAGGCATCGTGGTGCTGGTAAACCTTGGTATAGCATGGGTGTAGTAGGCATCATGGTGCTGGTAAACCTTGGTATAGCATGGGTGTAGTAGGCATCGTGGTGCTGGTAAACCTTGGTATAGCAGGGTGTAGTAGGCATCGTGGTGCTGGTAAACCTTGGTATAGCATGGGTGTAGTAGGCATCGTGGTGCTGGTAAACCTTGGTATAGCATGGGTGTAGTAGGCATCGTGGTGCTGGTAAACCTTGGTATAGCATGGGTGTAGTAGGCATCGTGGTGCTGGTAAACCTTGGTATAGCATGGGTGTAGTAGGCATCGTGGTGCCGGTAAACCTTGGTATAGCATGGGTGTAGTAGGCATCGTGGTGCTGGTAAACCTTGGTATAGCATGGGTGTAGTAGGCATCGTGGTGCTGGTCAACCTTGGTATAGCATGGGTGTAGTAGGCATCGTGGTGCTGGTAAACCTTGGTATAACAGGGTGTAGTAGGCATCGTGGTGCTGGTAAACCTTGGTATAGCATGGGTGTAGTAGGCATCGTGGTGCTGGTAAACCTTGGTATAGCATGGGTGTAGTAGGCATCGTGGTGCTGGTAAACCTTGGTATAGCAGGGTGTAGTAGGCATCGTGGTGCTGGTAAACCTTGGTATAGCATGGGTGTAGTAGGCATCGTGGTGCTGGTAAACCTTGGTATAGCATGGGTGTAGTAGGCATCGTGGTGCCGGTAAACCTTGGTATAGCATGGGTGTAGTAGGCATCGTGGTGCCGGTAAACCTTGGTATAGCATGGGTGTAGTAGGCATCGTGGTGCTGGTAAACCTTGGTATAGCATGGGTGTAGTAGGCATCGTGGTGCTGGTAAACCTTGGTATAGCATGGGTGTAGTAGGCATCGTGGTGCTGGTAAACCTTGGTATAGCATGGGTGTAGTAGGCATCGTGGTGCTGGTAAACCTTGGTATAACAGGGTGTAGTAGGCATCGTGGTGCTGGTAAACCTTGGTATAGCATGGGTGTAGTAGGCATCGTGGTGCTGGTAAACCTTGGTATAGCATGGGTGTAGTAGGCATCGTGGTGCTGGTAAACCTTGGTATAGCATGGGTGTAGTAGGCATCGTGGTGCTGGTAAACCTTGGTATAGCAGGGTGTAGTAGGCATCGTGGTGCTGGTAAACCTTGGTATAGCATGGGTGTAGTAGGCATCGTGGTGCTGGTAAACCTTGGTATAGCATGGGTGTAGTAGGCATCGTGGTGCTGGTAAACCTTGGTATAGCATGGGTGTAGTAGGCATCGTGGTGCTGGTAAACCTTGGTATAGCAGGGTGTAGTAGGCATCGTGGTGCTGGTAAACCTTGGTATAGCATGGGTGTAGTAGGCATCGTGGTGCTGGTAAACCTTGGTATAGCATGGGTGTAGTAGGCATCGTGGTGCTGGTAAACCTTGGTATAACAGGGTGTAGTAGGCATCGTGGTGCTGGTAAACCTTGGTATAGCATGGGTGTAGTAGGCATCGTGGTGCTGGTAAACCTTGGTATAGCATGGGTGTAGTAGGCATCGTGGTGCTGGTAAACCTTGGTATAGCATGGGTGTAGTAGGCATCGTGGTGCTGGTAAACCTTGGTATAGCATGGGTGTAGTAGGCATCGTGGTGCTGGTAAACCTTGGTATAGCAGGGTGTAGTAGGCATCGTGGTGCTGGTAAACCTTGGTATAGCAGGGTGTAGTAGGCATCGTGGTGCTGGTAAACCTTGGTATAGCAAGGTGTAGTAGGCACCGTGGTGCTGGTAAACCTTGGTATAGCATGGGTGTAGTAGGCATCGTGGTGCTGATAAACCTTGGTATAGCATGGGTGTAGTAGGCATCGTGGTGCTGGTAAACCTTGGTATAGCATGGTGTAGTAGGCATCGTGGTGCTGGTAAACCTTGGTATAGCATGGGTGTTGTAGGCATCGTGGTGCTGGTAAACTTTGGTATAGCAGGGTGTAGTAGGCATCGTGGTGCTGGTAAACCTTGGTATAGCATGGGTGTAGTAGGCATCGTGGTGCTGGTAAACCTTGGTATAGCAGGGTGTAGTAGGCATCGTGGTGCTGGTAAACCTTGGTATAGCATGGGTGTAGTAGGCATCGTGGTGCTGGTAAACCTTGGTATAGCAGGGTGTAGTATGGGTGTAGTAGGCATCGTGGTGCTGGTAAACCTTGGTATAGCATGGGTGTAGTAGGCATCGTGGTGCTGGTAAACCTTGGTATAGCATGGGTGTAGTAGGCATCGTAGTGCTGGTAAACCTTGGTATAGCATGGGTGTAGTAGGCATCGTGGTGCTGGTAAACCTTGGTATAGCATGGGTGTAGTAGGCATCGTGGTGCTGGTAAACCTTGGTATAGCATGGGTGTAGTAGGCATCGTGGGGCTGGTAAACCTTGGGATAGCATGGGTGTAGTAGGCATCGTGGTGCTGGTAAACCTTGGTGTAGTAGGCATCGTGGTGCTGGTAAACCTTGGTATAGCATGGGTGTAGTAGGCATCGTCGTGCTGGTAAACCTTGGTATAGCATGGGTGTAGTAGGCATCGTGGTGCTGGTAAACCTTGGTATAGCATGGGTGTAGTAGGCATCGTGGTGCTGGTAAACCTTGGTATAGCATGGGTGTAGTAGGCATCGTGGTGCTGGTAAACCTTGGTATAGCATGGGTGTAGTAGGCATCGTGGTGCTGGTAAACCTTGGTATAGCATGGGTTGTAGTAGGCATCGTGGTGCTGGTAAACCTTGGTATAGCAGGGTGTAGTAGGCATCGTGGTGCTGGTAAACCTTGGTATAGCATGGGTGTAGTAGGCATCGTGGTGCTGGTAAACCTTGGTATAGCATGGGTGTAGTATGGGTGTAGTAGGCATCGTGGTGCTGGTAAACCTTGGTATAGCATGGGTGTAGTAGGCATCGTGGTGCTGGTAAACCTTGGTATATTATGGGGGTAGTAGGCATCGTGGTGCTGGTAAACCTAGGTATAGCATGGGTGTAGTAGGCATCGTGGTGCTGGTAAACCTTGGTATAGCATGGGTGTAGTAGGCATCGTGGTGCTGGTAAACCTTGGTATAGCATGGGTGTAGTAGGCATCGTGGTGCTGGTAAACCTTGGTATAGCATGGGTGTAGTAGGCATCGTGGTGCTGGTAAACCTTGGTATAGCATGGGTGTGGTAGGCATCGTGGTGCTGGTAAACCTTGGTATAGCATGGGTGTAGTAGGCATCGTGGTGCTGGTAAACCTTGGTATAGCATGGGTGTAGTAGGCATCGTGGTGCTGGTAAACCTTGGTATAGCATGGGTGTAGTAGGCATCGTGGTGCTGGTAAACCTTGGTATAGCATGGGTGTAGTAGGCATCGTGGTGCTGATAAACCTTGGTATAGCATGGGTGTAGTAGGCATCGTGGTGCTGGTAAACCTTGGTATAGCAGGGTGTAGTAGGCATCGTGGTGCTGGTAAACCTTGGTATAGCATGGGTGTAGTAGGCATCGTGGTGCTGGTAAACCTTGGTATAGCAGGGTGTAGTAGGCATCGTGGTGCTGGTAAACCTTGGTATAGCATGGGTGTAGTAGGCATCGTGGTGCTGGTAAACCTTGGTATAGCATGGGTGTAGTAGGCATCGTGGTGCTGGTAAACCTTGGTATAGCATGGGTGTAGTAGGCATCGTGGTGCTGGTAAACCTTGGTATAGCATGGGTGTAGTAGGCATCGTGGTGCTGGTAAACCTTGGTATAGCATGGGTGTGGTAGGCATCGTGGTGCTGGTAAACCTTGGTATAGCATGGGTGTAGTAGGCATCGTGGTGCTGGTAAACCTTGGTATAGCATGGGTGTAGTAGGCATCGTGGTGCTGGTAAACCTTGGTATAGCATGGGTGTAGTAGGCATCGTGGTGCTGGTAAACCTTGGTATAGCATGGGTGTAGTAGGCATCGTGGTGCTGGTAAACCTTGGTATAGCATGGGTGCAGTAGGCATCGTGGTGCTGGTAAACCTTGGTATAGCATGGGTGTAGTAGGCATCGTGGTGCTGGTAAACCTTGGTATAGCATGGGTGTAGTAGGCATCGTGGTGCTGGTAAACCTTGGTATAGCATGGGTGTAGTAGGCATCGTGGTGCTGGTAAACCTTGGTATAGCATGGGTGTAGTAGGCATCGTGGTGCTGGTAACCTTGGTATAGCATGGGTGTAGTAGGCATCGTGGTGCTGGTAAACCTTGGTATAGCATGGGTGTAGTAGGCATTGTGGTGCTGGTAAACCTTGGTATAGCATGGGTGTAGTAGGCATCGTGGTGCTGGTAAACCTTGGTATAGCATGGGTGTATTAGGCATCGTGGTGCTGGTAAACCTTGGTATAGCATGGGTGTAGTAGGCATCGTGGTGCTGGTAAACCTTGGTATAGCATGGGTGTAGTAGGCATTGTGGTGCTGGTAAACCTTGGTATAGCATGGGTGTAGTAGGCATCGTGGTGCTGGTAACCTTGGTATAGCAGGGGTGTAGTAGGCATCGTGGTGCTGGTAAACCTTGGTATAGCATGAGTGTAGTAGGCATCGTGGTGCTGGTAAACCTTGGTATAGCAGGGGTGTAGTAGGCATCGTGGTGCTGGTAAACCTTGGTATAGCATGGGTGTAGTAGGCATCGTGGTGCTGTTAAACCTTGGTATAGCATGGGTGTAGTAGGCATCGTGGTGCTGGTAAACCTTGGTATAGCATGGGTGTAGTAGGCATCGTGGTGCTGGTAAACCTTGGTATAGCAGGGGTGTAGTAGGCATCGTGGTGCTGGTAAAACTTGGTATAGCAGGGGTGTAGTAGGCATCGTGGTGCTGGTAAACCTTGGTATAGCAGGGGTGTAGTAGGCATCGTGGTGCTGGTAAACCTTGGTATAGCAGGGGTGTAGTAGGCATCGTGGTGCTGGTAAACCTTGGTATAGCATGGGTGTAGTAGGCATCGTGGTGCTGGTAAACCTTGGTATAGCAGGGGTGTAGTAGGCATCGTGGTGCTGGTAAACCTTGGTATAGCAGGGTGTAGTAGGCATCGTGGTGCTGGTAAACCTTGGTATAGCAGGGTGTAGTAGGCATCGTGGTGCTGGTAAACCTTGGTATAGCATGGGTGTAGTAGGCATCGTGGTGCTGGTAAACCTTGGTATAGCAGGGTGTAGTATGGGTGTAGTAGGCATCGTGGTGCTGGTAAACCTTGGTATAGCATGGGTGTAGTAGGCATCGTGGTGCTGGTAAACCTTGGTATAGCATGGGTGTAGTAGGCATCGTGGTGCTGGTAAACCTTGGTATAGCATGGGTGTAGTAGGCATCGTGGTGCTGGTAAACCTTGGTATAGCATGGGTGTAGTAGGCATCGTGGTGCTGGTAAACCTTGGTATAGCATGGGTGTAGTAGGCATCGTGGTGCTGGTAAACCTTGGTATAGCAGGGTGTAGTAGGCATCGTGGTGCTGGTAAACCTTGGTATAGCATGGGTGTAGTAGGCATCGTGGTGCTGGTAAACCTTGGTATAGCAGGGTGTAGTATGGGTGTAGTAGGCATCGTGGTGCTGGTAAACCTTGGTATAGCATGGGTGTAGTAGGCATCGTGGTGCTGGTAAACCTTGGTATAGCATGGGTGTAGTAGGCATCGTGGTGCTGGTAAACCTTGGTATAGCATGGGTGTAGTAGGCATCGTGGTGCTGGTAAACCTTGGTATAGCATGGGTGTAGTAGGCATCGTGGTGCTGGTAAACCTTGGTATAGCATGGGTGTAGTAGGCATCGTGGTGCTGGTAAACCTTGGTATAGCATGGGTGTAGTAGGCATCGTGGGGCTGGTAAACCTTGGGATAGCATGGGTGTAGTAGGCATCGTGGTGCTGGTAAACCTTGGTGTAGTAGGCATCGTGGTGCTGGTAAACCTTGGTATAGCATGGGTGTAGTAGGCATCGTGGTGCTGGTAAACCTTGGTATAGCATGGGTGTAGTAGGCATCGTGGTGCTGGTAAACCTTGGTATAGCATGGGTGTAGTAGGCATCGTGGTGCTGGTAAACCTTGGTATAGCATGGGTGTAGTAGGCATCGTGATGCTGGTAAACCTTGGTATAGCATGGTGTAGTAGGCATCGTGGTGCTGGTAAACCTTGGTATAGCATGGGTGTAGTAGGCATCGTGGTGCTGGTAAACCTTGGTATAGCATGGGTGTAGTAGGCATCGTGGTGCTGGTAAACCTTGGTATAGCAGGGTGTAGTAGGCATCGTGGTGCTGGTAAACCTTGGTATAGCATGGGTGTAGTAGGCATCGTGGTGCTGGTAAACCTTGGTATAGCATGGGTGTAGTATGGGTGTAGTAGGCATCGTGGTGCTGGTAAACCTTGGTATAGCATGGGTGTAGTAGGCATCGTGGTGCTGGTAAACCTTGGTATAGCATGGGTGTAGTAGGCATCGTGGTGCTGGTAAACCTTGGTATAGCATGGGTGCAGTAGGCATCGTGGTGCTGGTAAACCTTGGTATAGCATGGGGTGTAGTAGGCATCGTGGTGCTGGTAAACCTTGGTATAGCATGGGTGTAGTAGGCATCGTGGTGCTGGTAAACCTTGGTATAGCATGGGTGTAGTAGGCATCGTGGTGCTGGTAAACCTTGGTATAGCATGGGTGTAGTAGGCATTGTGGTGCTGGTAACCTTGGTATAGCAGGGTGTAGTAGGCATCGTGGTGCTGGTAAACCTTGGTATAGCAGGGTGTAGTAGGCATCGTGGTGCTGGTAAACCTTGGTATAGCAGGGTGTAGTAGGCATCGTGGTGCTGGTAAACCTTGGTATAGCATGGGTGTAGTAGGCATCGTGGTGCTGGTAAACCTTGGTATAGCATGGGTGTAGTAGGCATCGTGGTGCTGGTAAACCTTGGTATAGCAGGGTGTAGTAGGCATCGTGGTGCTGGTAAACCTTGGTATAGCATGGGTGTAGTAGGCATCGTGGTGCTGGTAAACCTTGGTATAGCATGGGTGTAGTAGGGCATCGTGGTGCTGGTAAACCTTGGTATAGCAGGGTGTAGTAGGCATCGTGGTGCTGGTAAACCTTGGTATAGCATGGGTGTAGTAGGCATCATGGTGCTGGGTAAACCTTGGTATAGCATGGGTGTAGTAGGCATCGTGGTGCTGGTAAACCTTGGTATAGCATGGGTGTAGTAGGCATCGTGGTGCTGGTAAACCTTGGTATAGCATGGGTGTAGTAGGCATCGTGGTGCTGGTAAACCTTGGTATAGCATGGGTGTAGTAGGCATCGTGGTGCTGGTAAACCTTGGTATAGCATGGGTGTAGTAGGCATCGTGGTGCTGGTAAACCTTGGTATAGCATGGGTGTAGTAGGCATCGTGGTGCCGGTAAACCTTGGTATAGCATGGGTGTAGTAGGCATCGTGGTGCTGGTAAACCTTGGTATAGCATGGGTGTAGTAGGCATCGTGGTGCTGGTCAACCTTGGTATAGCATGGGTGTAGTAGGCATCGTGGTGCTGGTAAACCTTGGTATAACAGGGTGTAGTAGGCATCGTGGTGGCTGGTAAACCTTGGTATAGCATGGTGTAGTAGGCATCGTGGTGCTGGTAAACCTTGGTATAGCAGGGTGTAGTAGGCATCGTGGTGCTGGTAAACCTTGGTATAGCATGGGTGTAGTAGGCATCGTGGTGCTGGTAAACCTTGTATAGCATGGTGTAGTAGGCATCGTGGTGCTGGTAAACCTTGGTATAGCATGGGTGTAGTAGGCATCGTGGTGCTGTAAACCTTGGTATAGCATGGGTGTAGTAGGCATCGTGGTGCGGTAAACCTTGGTATAGCATGGGTGTAGTAGGCATCGTGGTGCGGTAAACCTTGGTATAGCATGGGGTGTAGTAGGCATCGGGTGCTGGTAAACCTTGGTATAGCATGGTGTAGTAGGCATCGTGGTGCTGGTAAACCTTGGTATAGCATGGGTGTAGTAGGCATCGTGGTGCTGGTAAACCTTGGTATAGCATGGGTGTAGTAGCATCGTGGTGCTGGTAAACCTTGGTATAACAGGGTGTAGTAGGCATCGTGGTGCTGGTAAACCTTGGTATAGCATGGGGTGTAGTAGGCATCGTGGTGCTGGTAAACCTTGGTATAGCATGGGTGTAGTAGGCATCGTGGTGCTGGTAAACCTTGGTATAGCATGGGTGTAGTAGGCATCGTGGTGCTGGTAAACCTTGGTATAGCAGGGTGTAGTAGGCATCGTGGTGCTGGTAAACCTTGGTATAGCATGGGTGTAGTAGGCATTCGTGGTGCTGTAAACCTTGGTATAGCATGGGTGTAGTAGGCATCGTGGTGCTGGTAAACCTTGGTATAGCATGGGTGTAGTAGGGCATCGTGGTGCTGGTAAACCTTGGTATAAGCATGGTGTAGTAGGCATCGTGGTGCTGGTAAACCTTGGTATAGGCAGGGGTGTAGTATGCATCGTGGTGCTGGTAAACCTTGGTATAGCAGGGTGTAGTAGGCATCGTGGTGCTGGTAAACCTTGGTATAGCATGGGTGTAGTAGGCATCGTGGTGCTGGTAAACCTTGGTATAGCAGGGTGTAGTAGGCATCGGGTGCTGGTAAACCTTGGTATAGCAGGGTGTAGTAGGCATCGTGGTGCTGGTAAACCTTTGGATAGCAGGGTGTAGTAGGCATCGTGGTGCTGGTAAACCTTGGTATAGCAAGGTGTAAGTAGGCACCGTGGTGCTGGTAAACCTGGTATAGCATGGGTGTAGTAGGCATCGTGGTGCTGTAAACCTTGGTATAGCATGGGTGTAGTAGGCATCGTGGTGCTGGTAACCTTGGTATCGCATGGTGTAGTAGGCATCGTGGTGCTGGTAAACCTTGGTCTGCATGGGTGTTGTAGGCATCGTGGTGCTGGTAAACTTTGGTATAGCAGGGTGTAGTAGGCATCGTGGTGCTGTAACCTTGGTATAGCATGGGTGTAGTAGGCATCGTGGTGCTGGTAAACCTTGGTATAGCAGGGTGTAGTAGGAATCGTGGTGCTGGTAAACCTTGGTATAGCATGGGTGTAGTAGGCATCGTGGTGCTGGTAAACCTTGGTATAGCAGGGTGTAGTATGGGTGTAGTAGGCATCGTGGTGCTGGTAAACCTTGGTATAGCATGGGTGTAGTAGGCATCGTGGTGCTGGTAAACCTTGGTATAGCATGGGTTGTAGTAGGCATCGTAGTGCTGGTAAACCTTGGTATAGCATGGGTGTAGTAGGCATCGTGGTGCTGGTAAACCTTGGTATAGCATGGGTGTAGTAGGCATCGTGGTGCTGGTAAACCTTGGTATAGCATGGGTGTAGTAGGCATCGTGGGGCTGGTAAACCTTGGGATAGCATGGGTGTAGTAGGCATCGTGGTGCTGGTAAACCTTGGTGTAGTAGGCATCGTGTGCTGGTAAACCTTGGTATAGCATGGGTGTAGTAGGCATCGTCGTGCTGGTAAACCTTGGTATAGCATGGGTGTAGTAGGCATCGTGGTGCTGGTAAACCTTGGTATAGCATGGGTGTAGTAGGCATCGTGGTGCTGGTAAAACCTTGGTATAGCATGGGTGTAGTAGGCATCGTGGTGCTGGTAAACCTTGGTATAGCATGGGTGTAGTAGGCATCGTGGTGCTGGTAAACCTTGGTATAGCATAGGGTGTAGTAGGCATCGTGGTGCTGGTAAACCTTGGTATAGCAGGTTGTAGTAGGCATCGTGGTGCTGGTAAACCTTGGTATAGCATTGGGTGTAGTAGGCATCGTGGTGCTGGTAACCTTGGTATAGCAATGGGTGTAGTATGGTTGTAGTAGGCATCGTGGTGCTGGTAAACCTTGTATAGCATGGGTGTAGTAGGCATCGTGGTGCTGGTAAACCTTGGTATTATTATGGGGGTAGTAGGCATCGTGGTGCTGGTAAACCTAGGTATAGCATGGGTGTAGTAGGCATCGTGGTGCTGGTAAACCTTGGTATAGCATGGTGTAGTAGGCATCGTGGTGCTGGTAAACCTTGGTATAGCATGGGTTGTGTAGGCATCGTGGTGCTGGTAAACCTTGGTATAGCATGGTGTAGTAGGCATCGTGGTGCTGGTAAACCTTGGTATAGCATGGGTGTGGTAAGCATCGTGGTGCTGGTAACCTGGGTATAGGCATGGGTTGTAGTAGGCATCGTGGTGCTGGTAAACCTTGGTATAGCATGGTGTAGTAGGCATCGTGGTGCTGGTAAACCTTGGTATAGCATGGGTTAGTATGGCATCGTGGTGCTGGTAAACCTTGGTATAGCATGGGGTGTAGTAGGCATCGTGTGGTGCTGATAAACCTTGGATAAGCCTGGGTGTAGTAGGCATCGTTGGTGCTGGTAACCTTGGTTATAGCCAGGGGTTGTACGTAGGCATCGTGGGTGTGGTAAACCTTGTATAGCATGGGTTGTAGTAGGCTATCGTGGTGCTGGTAACCTTGGTATAGCATGGGAAGTAGTAGGCATTCGTGGGTGCTGGTAAACCTTTGGTATTAGCCATGGGTGTAGTAGGCATCGTGGTGCTGGTAAACCTTGGTATAGCATGGGTGTAGTAGGCATCGTGGTGCTGGTAAACCTTGGTATAGCATGGGGTGTAGTAGGCATCGTGGTGCTGGTAAACCTTGGTTATAGCATGGTGTAGTAGGGCATCGTGGTGCTGGTAAACCTTGGTATAGCATGGTGTAGGTAGGCATCGTGGTGCTGGTAAACCTTGTATAGCATGGGTGTAGTAGGCATCGTGGTGCTGGTAACCTTGGTATAGCATGGGTGTAGTAGGCATCGTGGTGCTGGTAAACCTTGGTATAGCATGGGTGTGTAGGCATCGTTGGTGCTGGTAAACCTTGGTATAGCATGGGTGTAGTAGGCATCGTGGTGCTGGTAAACCTTGGTATAGCATGGGTGCAGTAGGCATCGTGGTGCTGGTAAACCTTGGTATAGCAGTGGTAGTAGGCATCGTGGTGTGGTAACCTGGTATAGCATGGGTGTAGTAGGCATCGTGAGGTGCTGGTAAACCTTGGTATAGCATGGGTGTAGTAGGCATTCGTGGTGCTGGGTAACCTTGGTATAGGCATGGGTGTAGTAGGGCATCGTGGTGCTGGTAAACCTTGGTATAGCATGGTGTTGTAGTAGGCATCAGTGGGTGCTGGTAACCTTGGTATAGCATGGGTGTAGTAGGCATCGTGGGTGCTTGGTAACCTGTGGTATAGCATGGGTGTAGTAGGGCATTCGTTGGGTGGCTGGTAAAACCTTGGTATAGCATGGGTGTATTGGCATCGTGGTGCTGGTAAACCTTGGTATAGCATGGGTGTAGTAGGTCATCGTGGTGCTTGGTAACCTTGGATATAAGCATGGGGGGGTAGTAGCATTGTGGTGCTGGTACCTTGGTATAGCATGGGTGTAGTAGGCATCGTGGTGCTGGTAACCTTGGTATAGCAGGGGTGTAGTAGGCATCGTGGTGCTGGTAACCTTGGTATAGCATGGATGTAGTAGGCATCGTGGTGCTGGTAACCTTGGTATAGCAGGGGTGTAGTAGCATCGTGGTGCTGGTAAACCTTGGTATAGCATGGTGTAGTAGGCATCGTGTGCTTGTTAACCTTGGTATAGCATGGGTGTAGTAGGCACGTGGTGCTGGTAAACCTTGGTATAGCATGGGTGTAGTAGGCATCGTGGTGCTGGTAAACCTTGGTATAGCAGGGGTGTAGTCGGCATCGTGGTGCTGGTAAAACTTGGTATAGCAGGGGTGTAGTAGGCATCGTGGTGCTGGTAAACCTTGGTATGCAGGGGTGTGTAGGCATCGTGGTGCTGGTAACCTTGGTATAGCAGGGGTGTAGTAGGCATCGTGGTGCTGGTAAACCTTGGTATAGCATGGGTGTAGTAGGCATCGTGGTGCTGGTAAACCTTGGTATAGCAGGGGTGTAGTAGGCATCGTGGTGCTGTAAACCTTGGTATAGCAGGGTGTAGTAGGCATCGTGGTGCTGGTAAACCTTGGTATAGCAGGGTGTAGTAGGCATCGTGGTGCTGGTAAACCTTGGTATAGCATGGGTGTAGTAGGCATCGTGGTGCTGGTAAACCTTGGTATAGCAGGGTGTAGTATGGGTGTAGTAGGCATCGTGGTGCTGGTAAACCTTGGTATAGCATGGGTGTAGTAGGCATCGTGGTGCTGGTAACCTTGGTATAGCATGGGTGTAGTAGGCATCGTGGTGCTGGTAAACCTTGGTATAGCATGGGTGTAGTAGGCATCGTGGTGCTGGTAAACCTTGGTATAGCATGGTGTAGTAGGCATCGTGGTGCTGGTAAACCTTGGTATAGCATGGGTGTAGTAGGCATCGTGGTGCTGGTAAACCTTGGTATAGCAGGGTGTAGTAGGCATCGTGGTGCTGGTAAACCTTGGTATAGCATGGGTGTAGTAGGCATCGTGGTGCTGGTAAACCTTGGTATAAGCAGGGTGTAGTATGGGTGTAGTAGGCATCGTGGTGCTGGTAAACCTTGGTATAGCATGGTGTAGTAGGCATCGGTGGTGCTGGTAAACCTTGGTATAGCATGGGTGTAGTAGGCATCGTGGTGCTGGTAAACCTTGGTATAGCATGGGTGTAGTAGGCATCGTGGTGCTGGTAAACCTTGGTATAGCATGGTGTAGTAGGCATCGTGGTGCTGGTAAACCTTGGTATAGCATGGGTGTAGTAGGCATCGTGGTGCTGGTAAACCTTGGTATAGCATGGGTGTAGTAGGCATCGTGGGGCTGGTAAACCTTGGGATAGCATGGGTGTAGTAGGCATCGTGGTTGCTGGTAAACCTTGGTGTAGTAGGCATCGTGGTGCTGGTAAACCTTGGTATAGCATGGTGTAGTAGGCATCGTGGTGCTGGTAAACCTTGGTATAGCATGGGTTGTAGTAGCATCGTGGTGCTGGTAACCTTGGTATAGCATGGTGTAGTAGGCATCGTGGTGCTGGTAAACCTTGGTATAGCATGGGTGTAGTAGGCATCGTGATGCTGGTAAACCTTGGTATAGCATGGTGGTAGTAGGCATCGTGGTGCTGGTAAACCTTGGTATAGCATGGGTTGTAGTAGGCATCGTGTGCTGGTAACCTTGGTATAGCATGGGTGTAGTAGGCAATCGTGGTGCTGGTAAACCTTGGTATAGCAGGGTGTAGTAGGCATCTGGTGCTGGTAAACCTTGGTATAGCATGGGTGTAGTAGGCATCGTGGTGCTGTAAACCTTGGTATAGCATGGGTGTAGTATGGTGTAGTAGGCATCGTGGTGCTGGTAAACCTTGGTATAGCATGGGTGTAGTAGGCATCGGGGTGCTGGTAAACTTGTATAGTTATGGGTGGTAGTAGGCATCGTGGTGCTGGTAACCTAGGTATAGCATGGGTGTAGTAGGCATCGTGGTGCTGGTAAACCTTAGGTATAGCATGGTGTAGTAGGCATCGTGGTGCTGGTAAACCTTGGTATAGCATGGGTGTAGTAGGCATCGTGGTGCTGGTAACCTTGGTATAGCATGGGTGTAGTAGGCATCGGGGTACTGGGGCATGGGGGGGGTAAACCTTGGTATAGGCATGGGATGTATAGGCATCGGGTGCTGGTAACCTTGGTATAGGCAGGGTGTAGTAGGCATCGTTGGTGCTGGTAAACCTGTGTATAGCATAGGGTGTAGTAGGCATCGTGGTGCTGGTAAACCTGGTTATAGCAGGGTGTAGTTAGGCCTCGTGGGGCTGGTAAACCCTTGGTATAGGACATGTGTGTAGTAGGGCATCGTGGTGCTGGTTAAACCTTGGTATTAGCATGGGTGTTAGTTAGTCATCGTGGTGCTGGTAAACCTTGGTATAGCATGGGTGTAGTAGGCATCGTGGTGCTGGTAAACCTGGTATAGCATGGTGTAGTAGGCATCGTTGTGCTGGTAAACCTTGGTATAGCATGGGTTGTAGTAGGCATCGTGGTGCTGGTAAACCTTTGGTATAGCATGGGTTTAGTAGGCATCGTGGTGCTGGTAAACCTTGGTATAGCATGGGTGTAGTAGGCATCGTGGGTGCTGGTAACCTTGGTGTAGCATGGGTGTATTAGGCATCGTGGTGCTGGTAAACCTTGGTATAGCATGGTGTAGTAGGCATCGTGGTGCTGGTAAACCTTGGTATAGCATGGGTGTAGTAGGCATGTGGTGCTGGTAAACCTTGGTATAGCATGGGTGTAGTAGGCATCGTGGTGCTGGTAAACCTTGGTATAGCATGGGTGTAGTAGGCATCGTGGTGCTGGTAAACCTTGGTATAGCAGGGTGTAGTAGGCATCGTGGTGCTGGTAAACCTTGGTTATAGCATGGGTGTAGTAGGCATCGTGGTGCTGGTAAACCTTGGTATAGCAGGGTGTAGTAGGCATCGTGGTGCTGGTAAACCTGGTATAGCAGGGTGTAGTAGGCATCGTGGTGCTGGTAAACCTTGTATAGCAGGGTGTAGTAGGCATCGTGGTGCTGGTAAACCTTGGTATAGCATGGGTGTAGTAGGCATCGTGGTGCTGGTAAACCTTGGTATAGCAGGGTGTAGTATGGGTGTAGTAGGCATCGTGGTGCTGGTAAACCTTGGTATAGCATGGGTGTAGTAGGCATCGTGGTGCTGGTAAACCTTGGTATAGCATGGGTGTAGTAGGCATCGTGGTGCTGGTAAACCTTGGTATAGCATGGGTGTAGTAGGCATCGTGGTGCTGGTAAACCTTGGTATAGCATGGGTGTAGTAGGCATCGTGGTGCTGGTAAACCTTGGTATAGCAGGGTGTAGTAGGCATCGTGGTGCTGGTAAACCTTGGTATAGCATGGGTGTAGTAGGCATCGTGGTGCTGGTAAACCTTGGTATAGCAGGGTGTAGTATGGGTGTAGTAGGCATCGTGGTGCTGGTAAACCTTGGTATAGCATGGGTGTAGTAGGCATCGTGGTGCTGGTAAACCTTGGTATAGCATGGGTGTAGTAGGCATCGTGGTGCTGGTAAACCTTGGTATAGCATGGGTGTAGTAGGCATCGTGGTGCTGGTAACCTTGTATAGCATGGGTGTAGTAGCATCGTGGTGCTGGTAAACCTTGGTATAGCATGGGTGTAGTAGGCATCGTGGTGCTGGTAAACCTTGGTATAGCATGGGTGTAGTAGGCATCGTGGGCTGGTAAACCTTGGGATAGCATGGGTGTAGTAGGCATCGTGGTGCTGGTAAACCTTGGTGTAGTAGGCATCGTGGTGCTGGTAAACCTTGGTATAGCATGGGTGTAGTAGGCATCGTGGTGCTGGTAAACCTTGGTATAGCATGGGTGTAGTAGGCATCGTGGTGCTGGTAAACCTTGGTATAGCATGGGTGTAGTAGGCATCGTGGTGCTGGTAAACCTTGGTATAGCATGGGTGTAGTAGGCATCGTGATGCTGGTAAACCTTGGTATAGCATGGGTGTAGTAGGCATCGTGGTGCTGGTAAACCTTGGTATAGCATGGGTGTAGTAGGCATCGTGGTGCTGGTAAACCTTGGTATAGCATGGGTGTAGTAGGCATCGTGGTGCTGGTAAACCTTGGTATAGCAGGGTGTAGTAGGCATCGTGGTGCTGGTAAACCTTGGTATAGCATGGGTGTAGTAGGCATCGTGGTGCTGGTAAACCTTGGTATAGCATGGGTGTAGTATGGGTGTAGTAGGCATCGTGGTGCTGGTAAACCTTGGTATAGCATGGGTGTAGTAGGCATCGTGGTGCTGGTAAACCTTGGTATATTATGGGGGTAGTAGGCATCGTGGTGCTGGTAAACCTAGGTATAGCATGGGTGTAGTAGGCATCGTGGTGCTGGTAAACCTTGGTATAGCATGGGTGTAGTAGGCATCGTGGTGCTGGTAAACCTTGGTATAGCATGGGTGTAGTAGGCATCGTGGTGCTGGTAAACCTTGGTATAGCATGGGTGTAGTAGGCATCGTGGTGCTGGTAAACCTTGGTATAGCATGGGTGTAGTAGGCATCGTGGTGCTGGTAAACCTTGGTATAGCAGGGTGTAGTAGGCATCGTGGTGCTGGTAAACCTTGGTATAGCATGGGTGTAGTAGGCATCTGGTGCTGGTAAACCTTGGTATAGCAGGGTGTAGTAGGCATCGTGGTGCTGGTAAACCTTGGTATAGCATGGGTGTAGTAGGCATTGTGGTGCTGGTAAACCTTGGTATAGCATGGGTGTAGTAGGCATCGTGGTGCTGGTAAACCTTGGTATAGCATGGGTGTAGTAGGCATCGTGGTGCTGGTAAACCTTGGTATAGCATGGGTGTAGTAGGCATCGTGGTGCTGGTAAACCTTGGTATAGCATGGGTGTAGTAGGCATCGTGGTGCTGGTAAACCTTGGTGTAGCATGGGTGTATTAGGCATCGTGGTGCTGGTAAACCTTGGTATAGCATGGGTGTAGTAGGCATCGTGGTGCTGGTAAACCTTGGTATAGCATGGGTGTAGTAGGCAATGTGGTGCTGGTAAACCTTGGTATAGCATGGGTGTAGTAGGCATCGTGGTGCTGGTAAACCTTGGTATAGCATGGGTGTAGTAGGCATCGTGGTGCTGGTAAACCTTGGTATAGCAGGGTGTAGTAGGCATCGTGGTGCTGGTAAACCTTGGTATAGCATGGGTGTAGTAGGCATCGTGGTGCTGGTAAACCTTGGTATAGCAGGGTGTAGTAGGCATCGTGGTGCTGGTAAACCTTGGTATAGCATGGGTGTAGTAGGCATCGTGGTGCTGGTAAAACCTTGGTATAGCATGGGTGTGGTAGGCATCGTGGTGCTGGTAAACCTTGGTATAGCATGGGTGTGGTAGGCATCGTGGTGCTGGTAATCCTTGGTATAGCATGGGTGTAGTAGGCATCGTGGTGCTGGTAAACCTTGGTATAGCATGGGTGTAGTAGGCATCGTGGTGCTGGTAAACCTTGGTATAGCATGGGTGTAGTAGGCATCGTGGTGCTGGTAAACCTTGGTATAGCATGGGTGTAGTAGGCATCGTGGTGCTGGTAAACCTTGGTATAGCATGGGTGTAGTAGGCATCGTGGTGCTGGTAAACCTTGGTATAGCATGGGTGTAGTAGCATCGTGGTGCTGGTAAACCTTGGTATAGCATGGGTGTAGTAGGCGTCGTGGGCGCTGGTAAACCTTGGTATAGCATGGGTGTAGTAGGCATCGTGGTGCTGGTAAACCTTGGTATAGCATGGGTGTATTAGGCATCGTGGTGCTGGTAACCTTGGTATAGCATGGGTGTAGTAGGCATCGTGGTGCTGGTAAACCTTGGTATAGCATGGGTGTAGTAGGCAACGTGGTGCTGGTAAACCTTGGTATAGCATGGGTGTAGTAGGCATTGTGGTGCTGGTAAACCTTGGTATAGCATGGGTGTAGTAGGCATCGTGGTGCTGGTAACCTTGGTATAGCAGGGGTGTAGTAGGCATCGTGGTGCTGGTAAACCTTGGTATAGCATGAGTGTAGTAGGCATCGTGGTGCTGGTAAACCTTGGTATAGCAGGGGTGTAGTAGGCATCGTGGTGCTGGTAAACCTTGGTATAGCATGGGTGTAGTAGGCATCGTGGTGCTGTTAAACCTTGGTATAGCATGGGTGTAGTAGGCATCGTGGTGCTGGTAAACCTTGGTATAGCATGGGTGTAGTAGGCATCGTGGTGCTGGTAAACCTTGGTATAGCAGGGGTGTAGTAGGCATCGTGGTGCTGGTAAACTTGGTATAGCAGGGGTGTAGTAGGCATCGTGGTGCTGGTAAACCTTGGTATAGCAGGGGTGTAGTAGGCATCGTGGTGCTGTTAAACCTTGGTATAGCAGGGGTGTAGTAGGCATCGTGGTGCTGGTAAACCTTGGTATAGCATGGGTGTAGTAGGCATCGTGGTGCTGGTAAACCTTGGTATAGCAGGGGTGTAGTAGGCATCGTGGTGCTGGTAAACCTTGGTATAGCAGGGTGTAGTAGGCATCGTGGTGCTGGTAAACCTTGGTATAGCATGGGTGTAGTAGGCATCGTGGTGCTGGTAAACCTTGGTATAGCAGGGTGTAGTATGGGTGTAGTAGGCATCGTGGTGCTGGTAAACCTTGGTATAGCATGGGTGTAGTAGGCATCGTGGTGCTGGTAAACCTTGGTATAGCATGGGTGTAGTAGGCATCGGGTTGCTGGTAAACCTTGGTATAGCATGGGTGTAGTAGGCATCGTGGTGCTGGTAAACCTTGGTATAGCATGGGTGTAGTAGGCATCGTGGTGCTGTTAAACCTTGGTATAGCATGGGTGTAGTAGGCATCGTGGTGCTGGTAAACCTTGGTATAGCATTGGTGTAGTAGGCATCGTGGTGCTGGTAAACCTTGGTATAGCATGGGTGTAGTAGGCATCGTGGTGCTGGTAAACCTTGGTATAGCATGGGTGTAGTAGGCATTGTGGTGCTGGTGAACCTTGGTATAGCATGGGTGTAGTAGGCATCGTGGTGCTGGTAAACCTTGGTATAGCATGGGTGTAGTAGGCATCGTGGTGCTGGTAAACCTTGGTATAGCATGGGTGTAGTAGGCATCGTGGTGCTGGTAAACCTTGGTGTAGTAGGCATTGTGGTGCTGGTAAACCTTGGTATAGCATGGGTGTAGTAGGCATCGTGGTGCTGGTTAACCTTGGTATAGCAGGGTGTAGTAGGCATCGTGTTGCTGGTAAACCTTGGTATAGCAGGGTGTAGTAGGCATCGTGGTGCTGGTAAACCTTGGTATAGCAGGGTGTAGTAGGCATCGTGGTGCTGGTAAACCTTGGTATAGCATGGGTGTAGTAGGCATCGTGGTGCTGGTAAACCTTGGTATAGCATGGGTGTAGTAGGCATCGTGGTGCTGGTAAACCTTGGTATAGCAGGGTGTAGTAGGCATCGTGGTGCTGGTAAACCTTGGTATAGCATGGGTGTAGTAGGCATCGTGGTGCTGGTAAACCTTGGTATAGCATGGGTGTAGTAGGCATCGTGGTGCTGGTAAACCTTGGTATAGCAGGGTGTAGTAGGCATCGTGGTGCTGGTAAACCTTGGTATAGCATGGGTGTAGTAGGCATCATGGTGCTGGTAAACCTTGGTATAGCATGGGTGTAGTAGGCATCGTGGTGCTGGTAAATCTTGGTATAGCAGGGTGTAGTAGGCATCGTGGTGCTGGTAAACCTTGGTATAGCATGGGTGTAGTAGGCATCGTGGTGCTGGTAAACCTTGGTATAGCATGGGTGTAGTAGGCATCGTGGTGCTGGTAAACCTTGGTATAGCATGGGTGTAGTAGGCATCGTGGTGCTGGTAAACCTTGGTATAGCATGGGTGTAGTAGGCATCGTGGTGCTGGTAAAACTTGGTGTAGCATGGGTGTAGTAGGCATCGTGGTGCTTGTAAACCTTGGTATAGCATGGGTGTAGTAGGCATCGTGATGCTGGTAAACCTTGGTATAGCAGGGTGTAGTAGGCATCGTGGTGCTGGTAAACCTTGGTACAGCATGGGTGTAGTAGGCATCGTGGTGCTGGTAAACCTTGGTATAGCATGGTGTAGTAGGCATCGTGGTGCTGGTAAACCTTGGTATAGCATGGGTGTAGTAGGCATCGTGGTGCTGGTAAACCTTGGTATAGCATGGGTGTAGTAGGCATCGTGGTGCTGGTAAACCTTGGTATAGCATGGGTGTAGTAGGCATCGTGGTGCTGGTAAACCTTGGTATAGCATGGGTGTAGTAGGCATCGTGGTGCTGGTAAACCTTGGTATAGCATGGGTGTAGTAGGCATCGTGGTGCTGGTAAACCTTGGTATAGCATGGGTGTAGTAGGCATCGTGGTGCTGGTAAACCTTGGTATAGCATGGGTGTAGTAGGCATCGTGGTGCTGGTAAACCTTGGTGTAGCATGGGTGTAGTAGGCATCGTGGTGCTTGTAAACCTTGGTATAGCATGGGTGTAGTAGGCATCGTGGTGCTGGTAAACCTTGGTATAGCAGGGTGTAGTAGGCATCGTGGTGCTGGTAAACCTTGGTACAGCATGGGTGTAGTAGGCATCGTGGTGCTGGTAAACCTTGGTATAGCATGGGTGTAGTAGGCATCGTGGTGCTGGTAAACCTTGGTATAGCATGGGTGTAGTAGGCATCGTGGTGCTGATAAACCTTGGTATAGCATGGGTGTAGTAGGCATCGTGGTGCTGGTAAACCTTGGTATAGCATGGGTGTAGTAGGCATCGTGGTGCTGGTAAACCTTGGTGTAGCATGGGTGTAGTAGGCATCGTGGTGCTTGTAAACCTTGGTATAGCATGGGTGTAGTAGGCATCGTGGTGCTGGTAAACCTTGGTATAGCAGGGTGTAGTAGGCATCGTGGTGCTGGTAAACCTTGGTATAGCATGGGTGTAGTAGGCATCGTGGTGCTGGTAAACCTTGGTATAGCATGGGTGTAGTAGGCATCGTGGTGCTGGTAAACCTTGGTATAGCATGGTTGTAGTAGGCATCGTGGTGCTGGTAAACCTTGGTATAGCGTGGGTGTAGTAGGCATCGTGGTGCTGGTAAAACTTGGTATAGCATGGTTGTAGTAGACATCGTGGTGCTGGTAAACCTTGGTATAGCATGGGTGCATCGTGGTGCTCATGTGAATTCTTTCTTTCTTTTTGGGCATCAGACCCACCCCCCACTTCTCACTTAAAATGTAGTTTATTTATTTTTTTATTTTTTTAAATCCTATAAATACATCAGTATACACATTTGTCCTATTGATATCCTGCATGTATGAACCATGTCATGTCCATGTCACTATCTTAAAGCAAACAGGTTATGAAGAATGCTTGATTAGAACATTTTATTTTTCCAGATATTGAAAAAGAGCTTTTCTGCCGAAATGCAATATTACCTCTTCGTCGCTTGGTGGAGACGTTGGATTTCTCAAGACCAAATAAGTG
Source organism: Oncorhynchus kisutch (assembly GCF_002021735.2). Classification (NCBI taxonomy): domain Eukaryota; kingdom Metazoa; phylum Chordata; class Actinopteri; order Salmoniformes; family Salmonidae; genus Oncorhynchus; species Oncorhynchus kisutch. The sequence continues at coordinate 81,322,119 of NC_034187.2, forward strand.
TAGGAACACAGGGAGGCAGCATAAACCAGAAGTGTACTGTACTGAGCATGTATGAACACAGGGAGGCAGCATAAACCAGAAGTGTACTGTACTGAGCATTTATGAACACAGGGAGGCAGCATAAACCAGAAGTGTACTGTACTGAGCATGTATGAACACAGGGAGGCAGCATAACCAGAAGTGTACTGTACTGAGCATGTAGGATCACAGGGAGGCAGCATAAACCAGAAGTGTACTGTACTGAGCATGTATGAACACAGGGAGGCAGCATAAACCAGAAGTGTACTGTACTGAGCATGTATGAACACAGGGAGGCAGCATAAACCAGAAGTGTACTGTACTGAGCATGTATGAACACAGGGAGGCAGCATAAACCAGAAGTGTACTGTACTGAGCATGTAGGATCACAGGGAGGCAGCATAAACCAGAAGTGTACTGTACTGAGCATGTAGGAACACAGGGCGGCAGCATAAACCAGAAGTGTACTGTACTGAGCATGTATGAACACAGGGAGGCAGCATAAACCAGAAGTGTACTGTACTGAGCATGTATGAACACAGGGAGGCAGCATAAACCAGAAGTGTACTGTACTGAGCATGTATGAACACAGGGAGGCAGCATAAACCAGAAGTGTACTGTACTGAGCATGTATGAACACAGGGAGGCAGCATAAACCAGAAGTGTACTGTACTGAGCATGTATGAACACAGGGAGGCAGCATAAACCAGAAGTGTACTGTACTGAGCATGTAGGATCACAGGGAGGCAGCATAAACCAGAAGTGTACTGTACTGAGCATGTATGAACACAGGGAGGCAGCATAAACCAGAAGTGTACTGTACTGAGCATGTATGAACACAGGGAGGCAGCATAAACCAGAAGTGTACTGTACTGAGCATGTATGAACACAGGGAGGCAGCATAAACCAGAAGTGTACTGTACTGAGCATGTAGGATCACAGGGAGGCAGCATAAACCAGAAGTGTACTGTACTGAGCATGTAGGAACACAGGGCGGCAGCATAAACCAGAAGTGTACTGTACTGAGCATGTATGAACACAGGGAGGCAGCATAAACCAGAAGTGTACTGTACTGAGCATGTATGAACACAGGGAGGCAGCATAAACCAGAAGTGTACTGTACTGAGCATGTATGAACACAGGGAGGCAGCATAAACCAGAAGTGTACTGTACTGAGCATGTATGAACACAGGGAGGCAGCATAAACCAGAAGTTGAAACCAGTATGGGGATCAGGTCACTGACAAAATAAAGGAGACACTGAGACGGAGGCTGAGACGGCCGTGTGGTTTACATCGTTTTCATGCTCATCAAACCATCCAGTGACCACTTGCACCTAGTGGATGGGAACATTGTCATCATATGGGTGCGTTGCCATGGTAGCCGAAATATTGGGCCAAAATAACGGCCTGCCCAGCATCTTTATGCATGACCCTAAGTATTATGGGATGTTAATAACATCTCAGGAACCGCACCTGATTTTAATATACTTTTGCATTCCTCAATTCACTCAAGCGTTTCCATTATTTTTGCAGTTACCTGTAGATTTAACGTTCTCTCTGTTGAACTCAGAGGTCTTTAAACTCCTAACAGCCTTTTAGCCTCAGCCACTGCAACATAAAACAAAAATGTCCCCCCTATGTCCCCCCTATGCCCACCCTATGTCCCCCCTATGCATGCTCCACCATAGGCCATGAGTAGGAGGGACAGACAATGACTGGCTCTGGGATGATTTAGAGGTTGCACTTTCGTTTTGTCGTAATAGAGGAGACATTTAATGTCTATGTAATGTAATGTCCATGTTCCCACAGCCTCGACCTTGACAGAAGTCACAGTGAGATAGTGTGACCCGCGGTGCCATCACTCAGGGGCAGTGTTGGATAAATAGTATCCTGATGGTCATAGTACAACACTGGCTGCATCCCAAATCCCTTCTCCTGAAGTGTGTGCTACCTCCCACAACATCTAAAAGCATTTGATTGGTGGAGGCATGGGCTAGGGAGAGTTTCCATCATATTCCTTAGACCAGTCATTTCCTTCTAAATCAGTGAAGGGAAGTGGACAAGTGTACATTTTGGGAGGAAGGAGAGATAATGTAGACATAGTGAAACACTGGGTGGCAGTATGACCTCAGGAACACCTTTATTGAACTAGGCAAGTCAGTTAAGAACAAATAATTATTTACAATGACGGCCTCCCAGGCGACGCTGGGCCAATTGTGCGCCACCCTATGGGACTCCCAATCACGGCCGGTTGTGATACAGCCTGGATTTGAACCAGGGTGTCTGTAGGGACACCTCTAGCACTTGAGATGCAGTGCCTTAGACTGCCGCGCCACTCGGGAGCCACTTTCTGTTACTCCTTTCTTCTTTATCCCCAAAGACATATATGGTTTATACAGTGGTATTGCCGTTCGTTGTTCGAGGATGGAGTTTTACAGGAAAACCGTTACTAAGGTGACGATGGAGTTCGTTATTTCCGAGGTTGTGCACCACAGAGTGGTGTCAAGGCCTGAGATACACTCTCAGGCTGAGGCCCAAATGACACCCTATCCCCTGTGTGGAGCTCTATATAGGCAGTAGGGTGCCATTTGGGATGTACTCTGAGTGTCCTCCCCCTAGACAGTGTTAGCTAAATTGATGAATGGCAGTATCACAATATGAGAGAGAGAGAGAGAGACTCACTCTCACACAGTTTCTCTCTCACTCTCACATAGTTTCGCTCTGTGTGAGAGAGAGAAACTGTGTGAGAGAGAGGGAGGGAGAGCAACTGTGTGAGAGAGAGAAACTGTGAGAGAGAGGGAGGGAAGGAGAGAGAAGCAGTGAGAGTGAGTGAAACTGTGAGAGAGAGAAACTATGTGAGAGAGAAACTGTGAGCGAGAGAAACAGAGAGAGTGAGAAACTGAGAGAGAGAAACAGAGAGAGAGAGAGAGATAGTGAGAGAGAGAAACTGAGATAGAGAAAATGTGTGAGAGAGAGGGAGAGAGAGAAACTGTGAGAGAGGGAGGGAGAGAGAAACTGTGAGAGAGAGGGAGGGAGAGAGAAACTGTGAGAGAAAGAGAGAGAGAGGGAGAGAGAGAGAAATTGTGAGAGAGAGAAACTGTGAGAGTGAGAGAAACTGTGAGAGAGAGAAACAGAGAGAGAGAGAAACAGAGAGAGAAGCACACAGAGAGAGAGAAACAGTGAGATCATTACAACACTGTATATATACATGACATTTGAAATGTTGAAATGTTCTTTATTCTTTTGGAACGTTTGTGCGTGTAACATTTACTGTTAATTTGTAATGTTTATTTCACTTTTGTTTAGTATCTACTTCTCTTGCTAACATATGTTTCCCATGCCAATTAAACCCTTGAATTGAATTGAGACTGTGTGAGAGAGAGAAAAACAGTGTGAGAAACAGAGAGAGAGAAAAACACAGAGAGAGAGAAACAGAGAGAGAGAGAAACAGAGAGAGAGAGAGAAACAGAGAGAGAGACAGTGAGAGAGTGTCAAGCCGTGAAAGAGAGAGAAACAGTGAGAGGGGGAACGATGAGAGAGGAGACAGCGATTGGGGGTCGAGGGAGATGGAGAGAGATTAATGTCCTCCATCTATTTAGTAAAATGTCAGAGTGTGGCTGTTTTGACCCAAAGAGAGAGAATGTTCTTTGCCTTTCCATTACATTTTATCCAAGCCCACCTGAGCACTGCTCTGCTTTCTGCCTGGCTGGCTGGCTCTGGGGACATTGTGACCTGTCTTTTCTACCACTTGAACAGCCCTAATAGCAGAAACAGAGTTTGCAGCAAGCCAAATAGAGGCGTAATATATAGCAGAAACAGAGTTTGCAGCAAGCCAAATAGAGGCGTAATATATAGCAGAAACAGAGTTTGCAGCAAGCCAAATAGAGGCGTAATATATAGCAGAGTTTGCAGCAAGCCAAATAGAGGCGTAATATATAGCAGAGTTTGCAGCAAGCCAAATAGAGGCGTAATATATAGCAGAAACAGAGTTTGCAGCAAGCCAAATAGAGGCGTAATATATAGAAGAGTTTGCAGCAAGCCAAATAGAGGCGTAATATATAGCAGAAACAGAGTTTGCAGCAAGCCAAATAGAGGCGTAATATATAGAAGAGTTTGCAGCAAGCCAAATAGAGGCGTAATATATAGCAGAAACAGAGTTTGCAGCAAGCCAAATAGAGGCGTAATATATAGCAGAAACAGAGTTTGCAGCAAGCCAAATGGAGGCGTAATATATAGAAGAGTTTGCAGCAAGCCAAATAGAGGCGTAATATATAGCAGAAACAGAGTTTGCAGCAAGCCAAATAGAGGCGTAATATATAGCAGAAACAGAGTTTGCAGCAAGCCAAATAGAGGCGTAATATATAGAAGAGTTTGCAGCAAGCCAAATAGAGGCGTAATATATAGCAGAAACAGAGTTTGCAGCAAGCCAAATAGAGGCGTAATATATAGCAGAAACAGAGTTTGCAGCAAGCCAAATGGAGGCGTAATATATAGAAGAGTTTGCAGCAAGCCAAATAGAGGCGTAATATATAGCAGAAACAGAGTTTGCAGCAAGCCAAATAGAGGCGTAATATATAGCAGAAACAGAGTTTGCAGCAAGCCAAATAGAGGCGTAATATATAGAAGAGTTTGCAGCAAGCCAAATAGAGGCGTAATATATAGCAGAAACAGAGTTTGCAGCAAGCCAAATAGAGGCGTAATATATAGAAGAGTTTGCAGCAAGCCAAAGAGGCGTAATATATAGCAGAAACAGAGTTTGCAGCAAGCCAAATAGAGGCGTAATATATAGCAGAAACAGAGTTTGCAGCAAGCCAAATAGAGGCGTAATATATAGAAGAGTTTGCAGCAAGCCAAATAGAGGCGTAATATATAGCAGAAACAGAGTTTGCAGCAAGCCAAATAGAGGCGTAATATATAGCAGAAACAGAGTTTGCAGCAAGCCAAATAGAGGCGTAATATATAGCAGAAACAGAGTTTGCAGCAAGCCAAATAGAGGCGTAATATATAGCAGAGTTTGCAGCAAGGGGAAATAGAGAAATAGAGCCAAGCAGAACCAACAGTTGAAACTATGTTGCTGTTATTTCCATCGGTCTTCCCAACACCACTACACTGAGTGTACAAAACATAATGAACACCTGCTCATTCCATGACACAGTACACTGACCAGGTGAATCCACACCCCTTATCGATGTCACCTGTTAAAATCCACTTCAATCAGTGTAGATGTAGGCAAGGATTTTTAAGACTTGAGCCAATTGAGACATCGATTGTGTGCCATTCTAGACAAACCATTTAAGTGGCTTTGAACGAGATAATAGAAGTGGCTTTGAACGAGATAATAGAAGTGGCTTTGAACGAGATAATAGGTGCCAGGCGTACCGGTTTGAGTGTGTCAAGAACTACAGAGGTGCTGGGTTTTTTCATGCTCAACAGTTTCCCCGTGTGTATCAAGAATGGTCCCCCACTCCAACTGATATCCAGCCAACTTGACACAACTGTGGGAATCATTGGAGTCAACATGGACTAGCAGTTTAATGGAAGGCTTTCGACACATTGTGGTCAATGCCCCGATGAATTGAGTCTGTTCTGAGGGCAAAAAGGGGATGTTCCTAATGTTTTGTACAGCTCATTGTATATTCAGACTGTGGTGAGATTTCTGTTAGTTTTCTAGTTTCAATGCTATTCAAGTCGTTCTTCCAATCATTTTAACGTTGAAAAATATGGGGTGTGTCCCAAATGACACTCTGGTCACAAGTAGTGCACTATACTGTATTGGGAAACGGGTCCGTGGACCGAGGTGAAGCTCTAGAACCTCCCAGGCAGCCAATATGAGACAAACACTCCACTGGACACGTTCAATTACAAGCCAAGAGGTCAACGGGTTAATGAGCAATGTTAATTAGACAACTTCACTGTAAACAACTAATAGCATCAATTATGGGCAAGGTTATTGATATGAGTGTCAGGCACCGTTGTTTCCTATTGTGTGTCTCTTATGCAGACCTGTACGAGCCACATATTTGATATTTAACGTGCACTGAACAAAACAATATAAACGCAACGTGGAAACAATTTCACAGATTTGATTACGGTACAGTTCATATAAGGAACTGTGTGGATTTAAATAAATTCATTAGGCTCTAATCTATGGGTTTCACATGACTGTTGGTCACAGATACCTTTAAAACAAGGAAGGGAAATGGATCAGAAAAGCAGTCGGTAGCTGGTGTGATCAGAAAAGCAGTCGGTATCTGGTGTGAACAGAAAAGCAGTCGGTATCTGGTGTGATCAGAAAAGCAGTCGGTATCTGGTGTGAACAGAAAAGCAGTCGGTATCTGGTGTGAACAGAAAAGCAGTCGGTATCTGGTGTGATCAGAAAAGCAGTCGGTATCTGGTGTGATCAGAAAAGCTGTCGGTATCTGGTGTGAACAGAAAAGCAGTCGGTATCTGGTGTGGATCAGAAAAGCAGTCGGTATGTGGTGTGAACAGAAAAGCAGTCGGTATCTGGTGTGAACAGAAAAGCAGTCGGTAGCTGGTGTGGTCAGAAAAGCAGTCGGTATCTGGTGTGAACAGAAAAGCAGTCGGTAGCTGGTGTGGTCAGAAAAGCAGTCGGTATCTGGTGTGATCAGAAAAGCAGTCGGTATCTGGTGTGATCAGAAAAGCAGTCGGTATCTGGTGTGAACAGAAAAGCAGTCGGTATCTGGTGTGATCAGAAAAGCAGTCGGTATCTGGTGTGGATCAGAAAAGCAGTCGGTATCTGGTGTGATCAGAAAAGCAGTCGGTAGCTGGTGTGGTCAGAAAAGCAGTCGGTATCTGGTGTGATCAGAAAAGCAGTCGGTATCTGGTGTGATCAGAAAAGCAGTCGGTATCTGGTGTGATCAGAAAACCAGTCGGTATCTGGTGTGATCAGAAAAGCAGTCGGTATCTGGTGTGATCAGAAAACCAGTCGGTATCTGGTGTGTTCAGAAAACCAGTCGGTATCTGGTGTGATCAGAAAACCAGTCGGTATCTGGTGTGATCAGAAAACCAGTCGGTATCTGGTGTGATCAGAAAACCAGTCGGTATCTGGTGTGATCAGAAAAGCAGTCGGTATCTGGTGTGATCAGAAAAGCAGTCAGTATCTGGTGTGATCAGAAAAGCAGGCTGTATCTGGTGTGATCAGAAAAGCAGTCAGTATCTGGTGTGGATCAGAAAAGCAGTCGGTATCTGGTGTGATCAGAAAAGCAGTCAGTATCTGGTGTGGATCAGAAAAGCAGTCGGTATCTGGTGTGATCAGAAAAGCAGTCAGTATCTGGTGTGGATCAGAAAAGCAGTCAGTATCTGGTGTGATCAGAAAACCAATCGGTATCTGGTGTGATCAGAAAACCAGTCAGTATCTGGTGTGATCAGAAAACCAGTCAGTATCTGGTGTGATCAGAAAACCAGTCAGTATCTGGTGTGATCAGAAAACCAGTCGGTATCTGGTGTGACCAGAAAAGCAGTCAGTATCTGGTGTGACCACCATTTGCCTCATGCAGCGCGACACATCAGCACAACACATCTCCTCGGACTAGAGTTGATCAGGCTGCTAATTGTGGTCTGTGGAATGTTGTCCCACTCATCTTCAATGGCTGTGTGAAGTTGCTGGATATTGGCAGGAGAGAGAGACAAAATTCTCTACGACAGCGTTGTAGCCAGCTTACGGTATAGAAATGAACATTCAATTCTCTGGCGACAGTTCGGTTGTACATTCCTGCAGTCAGCATGCCAATTGCACACTCCCTTTAAAACTTGAGATATCTGTGGCATTGTGTTGTGTGGCAGAACTGCACCTTTTAGAGAGGCCTTTTATTGTCCCCCAGCACCAGGTGCACCTGTGTAATTATCATGCTGTTTAATCAGCTGCTTGATATGTCACACCTGTCAGGTGGATGGATTATCTTGGCAAAGGAGAAATGCAAACAAATTTGTGCCATTATATCATTTGTTTTATAAGCTTTTCATTCAAATTAAACATTTCTGGGATCTTTTATTTCAGCTCATGAAGCTTTAAACCAACACATGTTGCCTTTACGTTTCTGTTCAATGTATATTTTTTCTAAATACATGGCTCTGAGACCTTTAAAAAACAACAGTACTTTCCTGTTTCTCCACCTACGACCTAACGATGCATAATAAATACAGTCCTAGAATCTCAGGGACCTCATTTCAACATACATTTAATTTCAACATGGATTTAATAGTAATGCTTGCTGTGAATATTATATAATTAGAGTTGGTAACATATTTCAAAATGCAAAGACAAAGCACTACATATTGTTCCGTTGGGCTCCTTGGCTGCTAGTCCGAAGTCCATGGCATCGCATCAAGTTGTGGTGCTTGTTTTGTGTTGAGTTTGGGCTCCTTGGCTGCTAGTCCGAAGTCCATGGCATCGCATCAAGTTGTGGTGCTTGTTTTGTGTTGAGTTTGGGCTCCTTGGCTGCTAGTCCGAAGTCCATGGCATCGCATCAAGTTGTGGTGCTTGTTTTGTGTTGAGTTTGGGCTACTTGGCTGCTAGTCCGAAGTCCATGGCATCGCATCAAGCTGTGGTGCTTGTTTTGTGTTGAGTTTGTGCTCCTTGGCTGCTAGTCCGAAGTCCATGGCATCGCATCAAGCTGTGGTGCTTGTTTTGTGTTGAGTTTGTGCTCCTTGGCTGCTAGTCCGAAGTCCATGGCATCGCATCAAGTTGTGGTGCTTGTTTTGTGTTGAGTTTGGGCTCCTTGGCTGCTAGTCCGAAGTCCATGGCATCGCATCAAGTTGTGGTGCTTGTTTTGTGTTGAGTTTGTGCTACTTGGCTGCTAGTCCGAAGTCCATGGCATCGCATCAAGTTGTGGTGCTTGTTTTGTGTTGAGTTTGGGCTACTTGGCTGCTAGTCCGAAGTCCATGGCATCGCATCAAGTTGTGGTGCTTGTTTTGTGTTGAGTTTGGGCTACTTGGCTGCTAGTCCGAAGTCCATGGCATCGCATCAAGTTGTGGTGCTTGTTTTGTGTTGAGTTTGTGCTACTTGGCTGCTAGTCCGAAGTCCATGGCATCGCATCAAGTTGTGGTGCTTGTTTTGTGTTGAGTTTGTGCTACTTGGCTGCTAGTCCGAAGTCCATGGCATCGCATCAAGCTGTGGTGCTTGTTTTGTGTTGAGTTTGTGCTCCTTGGCTGCTAGTCCGAAGTCCATGGCATCGCATCAAGTTGTGGTGCTTGTTTTGTGTTGAGTTTGTGCTACTTGGCTGCTAGTCCGAAGTCCATGGCATCGCATCAAGCTGTGGTGCTTGTTTTGTGTTGAGTTTGTGCTACTTGGCTGCTAGTCCGAAGTCCATGGCATCGCATCAAGTTGTGGTGCTTGTTTTGTGTTGAGTTTGTGCTACTTGGCTGCTAGTCCGAAGTCCATGGCATCGCATCAAGTTGTGGTGCTTGTTTTGTGTTGAGTTTGAGTTTTTGTTGATTTATTTATTATGGAAAAAAAGACTCGCTGAGTACAACCCAGGTTCCCAGAGGAAACATGTTAAAGCCATTTAACTATGGGCTTCCTCTCTACCAGCCCACACCGTTGGGCTTTTGTGGTTATTCTGTTCTTCTGTTGTTTTGGTTATTAAATTACAGGGAACATTCATCTGGGATTTAGTGGTGATTTTAGTGGGAGGCCGGTAGAGGCCCAGACCCTGGTCTGATATAAGAAGGTAGCAGCAGGCATTAGAGAGGCCCAGACCATGGTCTGATAGCAACAGGTAGCACCAGGCATTAGAGAGGTTAAATTAAGAGAATAAGAGCTGAACACAACAGCTTCCTGGTCGCTGTGGGACTTCCCCCTCCTACCTGCAGCAGCTCAACAGGGGAAAGGTCAGAGCGCTGGCAGTGTATGTGAGTGAGTGTATGTTTATACTAAATTTGATCACCTTGTTGCAGCAGAACTTTACTGCAATGCAGGATATACAAGCTTGTTGTGTATTAGAGGTTTAAAAAGGATTCTGAAGTTAGTAATAATTCCACCAAAAATGTATCAACCCCTACAAAAATGTTAATTAATTATAAACCATGCAGTAATTCAAATGTCCTGTTGCTAAGGGATTATTATTATATAGTAGAGTATGCACCTTGTAGGAGTAGAGTATGTACCTTGTAGGAGTAGAGTATGTACCTTGTAGGAGTAGAGTATGTACCTTGTAGGAGTAGAGTATGTACCTTGTAGCTGTTGGAATATAGTATGTGCCTTTTAGCTGTAGGAGTAGAGTATGTACCTTGTAGGAGTAGAGTATGTACCTTGTAGGAGTAGAGTATGTATCTTGTAGCTGTTGGAGTAGAGTATGTACATTGTAGGAGTAGAGTATGTACCTTGTAGGAGTAGAGTATGTACCTTGTAGGAGTAGAGTATGTACATTGTAGGAGTAGAGTATGTACCTTGTAGCTGTTGGAGTAGAGTATGTACCTTGTAGGAGTAGAGTATGTACCTTGTAGCTGTTGGAGTAGAGTATGTACCTTGTAGGAGTAGAGTATGTACCTTGTAGCTTTTGGAATAGAGTGTGTACCTTGTAGCTGTTGGTGTGCATGTGTATTGGGTGTGAGAGTGGACTTTCACGTGTGTGTGTGTGTGTGTGTGTGTGTGTGTAGTGTAGTGCTTGTGTTTATGGGCAGAATTTGTATTTGTATACTGTACGTGTATACACTGTATTCAGTGTGAGTAGATTGGCTGTGTGTGGAGGTAGGGGAGCGTTCCAGTGGGGGTAGATTGGCTGTGTGTGGAGGTAGGGGAGCGTTCCAGTGGGGGTAGATTGGCTGTGTGTGGGGGTAGAGGAGCGTTCCAGTGTGGGTAGATTGGCTGTGTGTGGGGGTGGATCAGCTTTCCAGTGGGGGTAGATTGGCTGTGTGTGGGGGTAGAGGAGCGTTCCAGTGTGGGTAGATTGGCTGTGTGTGGGGGTAGATTGGCTGTGTGTGGGGGTGGATCAGCGTTCCAGTGGGGGTAGATTGGCTGTGTGTGGGGGTAGGGGAGCGTTCCAGTGGGGGTAGAGGAGCGTTCCAGTGAGGGTAGATCAGCGTTCCAGTGGGGGTAGATTGGCTGTGTGTGGGGGTAGAGGAGCGTTCCAGTGAGGGTAGATTGGCTGTGTGTGGGGGTAGATTGGCTGTGTGTGGGGGGAGAGGAACGTTCCAGTGGGGGTAGATTGGCTGTGTGTGGGGGTAGGGGAGCGTTCCAGTGGGGGTAGATTGGCTGTGTGTGGGGGTGGATCAGCGTTCCAGTGGGGGTAGATTGGCTGTGTGTGGGGGTAGATTGGCTGTGTGTGGGGGTGGATCAGCGTTCCAGTGGGGGTAGATTGGCTGTGTGTGGGGGTAGAGGAGCGTTCCAGTGGGGGTAGATTGGCTGTGTGTGGGGGTAGATTGGCTGTGTGTGGGGGTAGATTGGCTGTGTGTGGGGGTAGATTGGCTGTGTGTGGGGGTAGGGGAGCGTTCCAGTGGGGGTAGATTGGCTGTGTGTGGGGGGTGGATCAGCGTTCCAGTGGGGGTAGATTGGCTGTGTGTGGGGGTAGATTGGCTGTGTGTGGGGGTGGATCAGCATTCCAGTGGGGGTAGATTGGCTGTGTGTGGGGGTAGAGGAGCGTTCCAGTGGGGGTAGATTGGCTGTGTGTGGGGGTAGAGGAGCATTCTAGTGGGGGTAGATTGGCTTTGTGTGGGGGTGGATCAGCGTTCCAGTGGGGGTAGATTGGCTGTGTGTGGGGGTAGAGGAGCGTTCCAGTGTGGGTAGATTGGCTGTGTGTGAGGGTAGATTGGCTGTGTGTGGGGGTGGATCAGCGTTCCAGTGTGTTTGGATGGGTGGAGTGTTTTGTCAGGCGATTTGTGTGGGCAGCAGGGCTCGAGGGATACAGAAACACTGAAAGAGAAAAATCTCCCTTAAGATCACAACACCGTTAGACATTTCTGTGACATTCTGAGCATCCTACACACTGCTTTTACTGATAAGTACTTCAGAAGACCTTATGCCATTTGTAAATAAATTAGAGAGAGAGAGCGAGAACAAGAAAATGAGAGCGAGATAATGACAGCGAGTATGGTAAGTAGGGTAAAGCTAGCAAGTGAGCTTTGTAAACGTGGCAGAATGTCCCGGATCAAAACGTAGCTTTACTCATGAATAATTAAACATGTTCTGTGAGAGGAGTTGATGAAGAGAGGTGAGGTTAAGGGTCACAGACACACTTCTTCCAGGAAGTCAACAGTACAGGGGAAGAGACTGTATTAATGTCCCACCAATCAGACAGACCCCCCCCGTCACACCCACCACATTAAAGGTAATAACCTCACAGTCACAGCTGGCGTGTAGAGATACCTTCAGCACCTCCCAGACCTTCTGCATTGTATTTCTGCATCCCAAATGGCACCCTATTGCCTTTATAGTGGGAGTATACTGGGCCCTGCTATTGCCTTTATATTGGGAGCATACTGGGCCCTGCTATTGCCTTTATAGTGGGAGCATACTGGGCCCTGCTATTGCCTTTATATTGGGAGCATACTGGGCCCTGCTATGGCCTTTATATTGGGAGCATACTGGGCCCTGCTATGGCCTTTATAGTGGGAGCATACTGGGCCCTTCTATTGCCTTTATAGTGGGAGTATACTGGGCCCTGCTATTGCCTTTATATTGGGAGCATACTGGGCCCTGCTATGGCCTTTATAGTGGGAGCATACTGGGCCCTGCTATTGCCTTTATAGTGGGAGTATACTGGGCCCTGATATTGCCTTTAGAGTGGGAGCATACTGGGCCCTGATATTGCCTTTATAGTGGGAGCATACTGGGCCCTGATATTGCCTTTATAGTGGGATCATACTGGGCCCTGCTATTGCCTTTATTGTGGGAGTATACTGGGCCCTGCTATTGCCTTTATATTGGGAGCATACTGGGCCCTGCTATGGCCTTTATAGTGGGAGCATACTGGGCCCTGCTATTGCCTTCATAGTGGGAGCATACTGGGCCCTGATATTGCCTTTATAGTGGGAGCATACTGGGCCCTGATATTGCCTTTATAGTGGGATCATACTGGGCCCTGCTATTGCCTTTATTGTGGGAGTATACTGGGCCCTGCTATTGCCTTTATATTGGGAGCATACTGGGCCCTGCTATGGCCTTTATAGTGGGAGTATACTGGGCCCTGCTATGGCCTTCATAGTGGGAGCATACTGGGCCCTGATATGGCCTTTATAGTGGGAGTATACTGGGCCCTGATATGGCCTTCATAGTGGGAGCATAGATAGATGAATGAAATGGCTACACTATTCTTTTCACCTATCAAAGCACGTCAGACCTGTGTACCAGTACTGTCTGGAGGAGGGAGCTTTTCACCTATCAAAGCACGTCAGACCTGTGTACCAGTACTGTCTGGAAGAGGGAGCTTTTCACCTATCAAAGCACTTCAGACCTGTGTACCAGTACTGTCTGGAGGTGGGAGCTTTTCACCTATCAAAGCACGTCAGACCTGTGTACCAGTACTGTCTAGAGGTGGGAGCTTTTCAAACAGGTCCTCTGGTTTGATTTTACCGACGGAATCGTTGTGGGAATATGATATATTATACATCGGGTTTGATGCATAGACTTGAATTGCCCCTCCGGGAGAAATAAAGTTTTTGGGAATTGAATGAAATTGAACCATAGACTTATATATTGGCTGTGAACGGATGCTTGCCGTGTGACAGATGCGTCGTCATTGTGCGACGTGACTGTTAATGTGGTGGGGTTGTGTTTGTGACAGATCACCTGTGTGTTGGAGGGGCTTTATAATGCATCTGGGTGGTGTTGAAGGAATGTGTCCCGAATGGAACCCTAGTCGCTATGTAGTACACTACTGTTGTTATAGCGACTAGGGTTCCATTTGGTACGGACCCTCAGTCTCCTCTCAAACATGTATGCTTTTGGGTTTTAAAAGATGTGATTTATCATGTGTCAGATGCCTCTCTCATCTCGCCGAGGGCCCAGACGGGTCAACCTGGGTTAAGTGTCTCGCCTGAAGGGTGGTGAGACGTGCGATCCATGTTGCATTCCAATGTCCAAACCTAGGCCCGGTCTAGGCCAGAGTTTTGGTTGGAATGGGTGTACCTCCCAACTGGCATCCCATTCCCTTTATAGGGCATTACTTTTGACCAGAGCTCTACGGGCCCTGGCCAGAGCTCTACGGGCCCTGGCCAGAGCTCTACGGGCCCTGACCAGAGCTCTACGGGCCCTGGCCAGAGCTCTACGGGCCCTGACCAGAGCTCTACGGGCCCTGGCCAAAAGTGGTGCAGTATGAAGGGAGTCGCCTGAATCTGTGGTATTTAATGGGGTCAGGAGTGATCTCTGTCTTTGTGCAGCACCACGGCTTACTGGATGAATGCAGGGTATATATCAATGAATATTTATAAGTCGTTTATGATGCTACAGGTCCTACTGCAGTGGTAGGTTACTGTACACGGTATACTATACAGGGGGTGGCAATAAATATATATTGTAAGTCCCCAAACTCTGATAGAAATGAACCTCCTGTGTATTATCTACCTCTGACCTTATATCAAGAAAACTGGGGCTATGTTGTTTGCTCAAACGAATTGTGAAATTATATTACTTTAAATTAAACAACATCTCTTTAAATTAGCAATTGTATTAGTTTAAAATAATAGAATTGCAACAACAACAACAAAAATGAACATTGTTGACAGGTGTATAACATCAACTACACAGCCATGCCATCTCCATAGACATTGGCAGTAGAATGGGCTTTTATGAAGAGCTGAAGAGCTCAGTGACTTTCAACGTGTCAACGTCATAGGATGCCACCAACAAGTCAGTTCGTCAAATTTCTGCCCTGCTAGAGCTGCCCCGGTCAACTGTAAGTGCTGTTATTGTGAAGTGGAAATGTCTAGGAGCAACAACGGCTCAGCCACGAAATGGTAGGCCACACAAGCTCACAGAATGGGAAAGCTGAGTGCTGAAGCGCGTAGTGTGTAAAAATTATCTGTCCTTTGTTGCAACACTCAGTGTTGAGTTCCAAACTGCCTCTGGAAGCAACGTCAGCACAATAACTGTTCGTCAGGACCTTCATGAAATGGGTTTCTATGGCCGAGCAGCTGCACACAGGGCTACGATCACCATACGCAATGCCAAGTGTCGGCTGGAGTGGTGTAATGCTCGTCGCCATTGGCACCTGGAGCAGAGGAAACGCGTTCTCTGGAGTGATGAATCACTCTTCATCATCTGGCAGTGTGATGGACGAATCTGGGTTTGGCGAATGCCAGGAGAACACTACCTGCCCCAATGCATAGTGCCAACTGTAAAGTTTGGTGGAGGAGGACTAATGGTCTGGGCCTGTTTTTCATGGTTCAGGCCCCTCAGTTCCAGTGAAGGGAAATCTTAACGCTACATCATAAAATGACCTTCTAGACAATTCTGTGCTTCCAACTTTGTGGCAACAGTTTGGGGAAGGCCCTCTCCTGTTTCAGCATGACAATGCCCCCATGCACAAAGTGAGGTCCATACAGAAATGGTTTGTCGAGAATGATGTGGAAGACTTGACTGCCTGCACGGAGCCCTGACCTCAACCCCATCAAACACCGTTAGGGATGAATTGGAACGCCGACTGCGAGCCAGGCCTAATCACCCAACATCAGTGCGCGACCTCACTAATGCTCTTGTGGGTGAATGGAGGCAAGTCCCCACAGCAATGTTCCAACATCTAGTGGAAAGCCTTCCCAGAAGAGTGGAGGCTGTTATAGCAGCAATGTTCCAACATCTAGTGTAAAGCCTTCCCAGAAGAATGGAGGCTGTTATAGCAGCAATATTCCAACATCTAGTGGAAAGCCTTCCCAGAAGAGTGGAGGCTGTTATAGCAGCAATGTTCCAACATCTAGTGGAAAGCCTTCCCAGAAGAGTGGAGGCTGTTATAGCAGCAATGTTCCAACATCTAGTGGAAAGCCTTCCCAGAAGAGTGGCGGCTGGTATAGCAGCAAAGGAGGGACCAACTCCAGGAGTATTGCCCAGGATTGTGGAATGAGATTTTCGACGAGCGTGTCCACATACTTTTGGTCATGTAGTGTAGCTCAGTATTTTAATTATAATTGTTTTACAGTCATTTTGGCTATTTTTTTTATTGAGGGTGTCAATAATTTTGGACCCCACTGTATATAGTAAGTCCCCAATTGGAATGTTCAGAGGTGCTGGTATTTACTGTTTGCTCTACCTAATATAGATGTATTTTCTCATCCTGTGTATAACCAATCTCAAACCTTGAATTGTTAAAATAGATTGATACAAAATACAAAGTGGCTTCTAACCCCTCCAATAAACTAAATCTATATATTTTTATTGTTTATTAATGTTTCAGACAAAACAAAAGATCATCAACAACATTTGTATTGACTTATTAACACTTTTTATCCCAAGCATCCAATTCATAGCAACTGTGGTGTTAAAAACTCCAGCTGTGTTAAATGAAAACGAGCCGGTACAAGTGCTGAAACAATGAAATAAACCAGAAACGCGAGCAGTAGAGGAGCCTAAAATAGCAGAGCACAGAGCAGGTTCCACTCCCCTCACAGACAGCCTGCGAGATTAGAGTGTGTGTTTTATGGACGCATTGCAGATGACATTAACATTATTACAATGAACAGAAAATTAGCAGAGAGAAACAGAGAAAGAGAGGGGGAGGGTGGATCGAGGGAGGGAGGGGGGGATGATAGAAAGAGAGAGAATGAAAGAGAGAGGGAGGTGGGGGAACTAGAGAGAGAGAGAGAGAGAGAGAGAGAGAGAGAGAGAGAGAGAGAGAGAGAGGGGGGAGAGAGAGAGAGAGAGAGAGAGAGAGAGAGAGAGAGAGAGAGAGGGGGGGAGAGAGAGAGAGAGAGAGAGAGAGAGAGAGAGAGAGAGAGAGAGAGGGGGGAACTAGAGAGAGAGAGAGAGAGAGAGAGAGAGAGAGAGAGAGAGAGAGAGAGAGAGAGAGAGAGAGAGAGAGAGAGAGAGAGAGAGAGAGAGAGAGAGAGAGAGAGAGGAGGGGGGGAGAGAGAGAGAGAGAGGGGGGGAGAGAGAGAGAGAGAGAGAGAGAGAGAGAGAGAGAGAGAGAGAGAGAGAGAGAGGGGGGGGAACTAGAGAGAGAGAGAGAGAGAGAGAAGAGAGAGAGAGAGAGAGAGAGAGAGAGGGGGGAACTAGAGAGAGAGAGAGAGAGAGAGAGAGAGAGAGAGAGAGAGAGAGAGAGAGAGAGAGAGAAGAGAGAGAGAGAGAGAGAGAGAGAGAGAGAGAGAGAGAGAGAGAGAGAGAGAGAGAGAGAGAGAGAGAGAGAGAGAGAGAGAGAGAGAGAGAGAGAGAGAGAGAGAGAGAGAGAGAGAAAAAAAGACTGACCAAACAGGCAGGATATAACCCCACCCACTTTGCCAAAAGCACAGCCCCCACACCACTAGATGGATATCTTCAACCACCAACTTACTATCCTGAGACAAGGCCGAGTATAGCCCACAAAGATCTCCGCAACGGCACAACCAAAGGGGGTCATCAACCCGGACAGGAAGATCACGTCAGTGACTCAACCCACTCAAGTGACGCACCCCTCCTAGGGACGGCATGAAAGAGCACCAGTAAGCCAGTGACTCAGCCCCTGTAATAGGGTCAAAAGTTTGGAGACACCAACTCATTCAAAGGTTTTTCTTAATTTTTACTAGTGTTAAACAAATCAAAATATATTTTAGATTCTTTAAAGTAGCCCCCATTTGCCTTGATGACAGCTTTGCACACTCTTGGCATTCTCTCAACCAGCTTCATGAGGAATGCTTTTCCAACAGTCTTGGAGGAGTTCTCACATATGCTGAGCACTTGTTGGCTGCTTTTCCTTCACTCTGTGGTCCAACTCATCCCAAACCATCTCAACTGGGTTGAAGTTGGGTGATTGTGGAGGCCAGATCATCTGATGCAGCACTCCATCACTCTCCTTCTTGGTCAAATAGCCCTTACACAGCTTGTCCCACTTAGTGCAAACCAGATGGGATGGCGTATCGCTGCAGAAATCTCAAATTCTCAAAAATCTCATTAGACCAAAGGACAGACATCCACCGGTCTAATGTCCATTGCTTGTGGTTCTTGGCCCAAGCAAGTCTCTTCTTCTTATTGGTGTCCTTTATTAGTGGTTTCTTTGTAGCAATTGGACCATGAAGGCCTGATTCACACAGTCTCCTCTGAACAGTTGATGTTGAGATATGTCTGTGACTTGAACTCTGTGAAGCATTTATTTCAACTGCAATTTCTGAGGCTTGTAACTCTAATGAACTTATCCTCTGCAGCAGGGTTAACTCTGTGTCTTCCTTTCCTGTGGCGGTCCTCATGAGAGCCAGTTTCATCATAAAGCTTGATGGTTTTTGCGACTGTACTTGAAGAAACATAAAAAGTTTTCCGGATTGACTGACCTTCATGTCTTAAAACCCCTACTTTTTTCAATATCCGCCTGAAGACATACCCAAATCTGCCTGTAGCTCAGGCTCAGAACCAAGGATATGCATTTTCTTGATTTCATTTGAAAGAAAACACTCTGAAGTTTGTGTAAATGTGAATTGAATGTAGGAGAATATAACACAATAGATCTGGTTTAGATAATACAATGAAGAAACCATACGTTTTTTCATTTTTATTGTTGTATCATCATCTTTAAAATGAACAAGACAAAACAAACATTCAGATAGGAAGATGGGGACAATTTCAGTGAAAAACATAAGAGGGCACCAGTACTTGTGCAAAGTTTCAGAATGATAACTTCTTAAATGAGTGTGCTACATGACATTTATCATGAAGTCACCCAGGTGTCCCACACAAGTAGCTCAAATGTGGCCAAATTGGTGAAGTTATACATTTTAAAATGGTATTCTATTCCCCCCCCCCCCCCCAAAATGGAGAAAAAACATGAAAAAAAAGATATACATTTACAAAATAACACTTTCAATATTTGGAAGACCCTCAGTCCTCTACACAATATTGTGCTGCTGATGCCAGGTGCCATAGCAGTCTCTTTCTGCTGTAAAACAGAGGGTCACTAAGCATGTGGTGCAGGTGATGGGGGACTTCATTCTGCAAAGAACACAGCGACGCCTCCATGCTGTGCCCTTTTGGCCCTGAGGCACATCCATGCCTGCAGAAATACATTTGGGCAGATGAACACCACTTGTGGCAGGAGCTGGATGAACCAGCTTCAGTGGGGGATGGACACCTTGGCACCGGGGGCTCCCATTCGGAGTCAGTGTCACTGTGAAAGAAAATGTTCAGTTAGAATAGTTTCACATATGAGCCCTGTATCAACAGGTATAATAAACAGACATATATAGAGTACAGGGAACATAAGGTTGAATATATTATTATGACCTGATAGATCTACTGTCTCATTAATATAATGACAGACCAGCTAGATCTACTGTCTATTTTATATTATGACAGACCAGCTATATCTACTGTCTCTATTATATTATGACATTTCAGCTAGATCTACTGTCTCTATTATATTATGACAGACCAGCTAGATCTACTGTCTTTATTATATTACAACAGACCAGCTGTATCTACTGTCTCCATTTCACTTTGGCCATTGTTGTGGGCCTGCCCACCCCTCAACAGCCTCCAATAGGCTATTTCATGTGGGGGTGGGTTGGGGCGGCAGACACACGCATCTCACATTTCATTACATTACATTTTTATATATTGCTACTAAAATTTAAAAAAATGACAAATAATATTTGATATAATTAATTTCAAACAACAGCATTAGCATGAGAAGAACTTACCAGTCCAAAACTATCCATTTGGGAATCCATTTGGGAGTCGCTAAATTAATCGTCCTCCAACAATCTCTGTCTCACTTTCACGATCAATTTCTTCTAAAATTGTGTGTACATCTGTATATCTAGACTTAGATTTAGCTTTCCCTGACTTAGTCGCCATACTGATTGACATATAAACAGCTGAAGACGCGCTTTACCAAAACAACGCTGTGCGTAACATGTGTGGCTCCTTCCGGTATGAAACTTCAATAGCGAATGACCCTCTTTACGCCGGAGTTTACTACATGGGTTGGTCTTCCAACACATAAACATTACATATTGTCGTTTACCTCAGCTCATTGGCTATCTACCCAGCTAGATTTCAAGACGATTTGTGGTCATTGGTTTAAAATACAGTCAATCAATGAAACAGCGGTCATATCATTGGTGCACAATGATGTCATTACTTGTTGTCTTCAAATCGGTTTCCTTCAGTCAATACGTCCCGCAAAATGACCATCAGGTTTGGTTTTGTTACAAACAAACCAGTTGATTGCAATGAAACCAAACATGACTGGAAAAGTCACGTTTACTGTGTGTATTTACATCGAATGTGTCGTCGAAAATGGAATTAGACGGAATTCACGACAAGCGCTTCACAAAATGTTTCGTGTTAGGCTATAAAAATGGATTTTATCAAACAAAAGACCACATTGTGTAACAATGAGCATTGGGATTGCAAACAGAGGAAGATCGTCAAAGGTAAACTATTTATTTTATTGCAGTTTGTGATTTTGTTACGCCTGTGCTGGTTGAAATAGTTGTTTTTTTATGGGGCTCTATCCTCAGATAATCGCATCGTATTCTTTCGCAGTAAATAAATCTGACAACGCAGTTGGATTAGCAAGATACTAGGCTTTCGAAACATGTGAGACACTTGTATTTTCATGAATGTTTAATATGACTATTTATGTAGTGATCACGTATGTTGTCGAATTTCATCCCGCTAACGGATTCGGTGCACAGAGAGGTTTTAATGTAGTGATGGACTCTTTGCTTATTTGAGCTGTTCTTGCCATGGACTTGGTCTTTTACCAAATTGGGCTATCTTCTGTATACCACCTCTACCCTGTCACAACACAACTGATTGACTCATACGCATTAAGAAGGAAAGAAATTCGACAAATGAACTTTTAGCATGGCACACCTGTTAATTGAAATGCATTCCAGGTGACTACCTCATAAAGCTGGTTGAGAGAATGCCAAGAGTGTGCAAAGCAGTCATCAAGACAAAGGGTGGCTCATTGAAGAATCTCAAATATAAAATATAACACTTTTTTAGTTACTACATGATTCCATATGTGTTATTTCATAGTTTTGATGTCTTCACTATTATTCTACAATGTAGAAAATAGTAAAATAAAGGAAAGCCTTTGAATGAGTAGGCGTGTCCAAACTTTTGACTGGTACTGTATATATTTTTGTTGTTGTAGAAAATAATAATTTCCACAAAATTTGTGAACTCTGCCTTTATTACTCTTGTATGAGACTGAACCCAATTTGCTGTAGTGGCTTCTCTCTCTCTCTCTCTCTCTCTCTCTCTCTCTGTACTGCAGAGAGAATGTCCTGCCAGATCTGCAGACTGGACTAGAATTCAGAAAGTAGATTCTGTACACTATATGGGGGACTCAGACAGCGACTCCCAGGCGGACAATGAGCTGCATAGCTGAGCTCTCCGACTGTTATTAGATGGAACTATGGTTCTGAAACTAGGCAAGGCTGAACACCAAGTGGACGGGGTTCAGAATTCAAGCATGCGTTCCAAATGGCACCCTATTTCTTGTACAGGGCAGTGCTTTTGACCAGAACCCCTATGAGATGTATCGAAGAGGGGTTGAAGGGTTGACTACAGAGATATGATGGGGACAGGGTTAAAGATGGAGGAGTGGAGGAGAAAAGGACTGGAGGAGAAGAGGAGAAGAGGAGTGGAGGAGGAGAAGAGGAGTGGAGGAGGAGAAGAGGAGAGGAGGAGAAGTGGGGTGGAGGAGGAGAGGAGGAGTGGAGGAGGAGAAGAGGAGTGGAGGAGGAGAAGAGGAGTGGAGGAGGAGAAGAGGAGGAGTGGAGGAGGAGAAGAGGAGTGGAGGAGGAGAAGAGGAGAAGAGGAGTGGAGGAGGAGTGGAGGAGGAGAAGAGAAGAGGAGTGGAGGAGGAGTGGAGGAGGAGAAGAGAAGTGGAGGAGGAGAAGAGAAGTGGTGGAGGAGAAGAGAAGTGGAGGAGGTGAAGAGGAGTGGAGGAGGAGAAGAGAAGTGGAGGAGTGGAGTGGAGGAGGAGAAGAGGAGTGGAGGAGGACAAGAGAAGTGGAGGAGGAGAAGAGGAGAAGAGGAGTGGAGGAGGAGAAGAGGAGTGGAGGAGGACAGAGAAGTGGAGGAGGAGAAGAGGAGTGGAGGAGGAGGAGAAGAGGAGTGGAGGAGGACAAGAGAAGTGGAGAAGGAGAAGAGGAGGAGAAGAGGAGTGGTGGAGGAGGAGAAGAGAAGTGGAGGAGGAGAAGAGTGGAGGAAGAGAAGTGAAGGAGGAGAAGAGAAGTGGAGGAGTGGAGGAGGAGTGGAGGAGGAGAAGAGGAGTGGAGTGGAGGAGGAGAAGAGAATAGGAGTGGAGGAGGAGTGGAGGAGGAGAAGAGAAGTGGAGGAGGAGTGGAGGAGGAGAAGGGGAGTGGAGGAGGAGAAGAGAAGTGGTGGAGGAGAAGAGGAGAGGAGGAGAAGTGGGGTGGAGGAGGAGAGGAGGAGTGGAGGAGGAGAAGAGGAGTGGAGGAGGAGAAGAGGAGTGGAGGAGGAGAAGAGGAGGAGTGGAGGAGGAGAAGAGGAGTGGAAGGAGGAGAAGAGGAGAAGAGGAGTGGAGGAGGAGAAGAGAAGAGGAGTGGAGGAGGAGAAGAGAAGTGGAGGAGGAGTGGAGGAGGAGAAGAGAAGTGGAGGAGGAGAAGAGAAGTGGTGGAGGAGAAGAGAAGTGGAGGAGGTGAAGAGGAGTGGAGGAGGAGAAGAGAAGTGGAGGAGTGGAGTGGAGGAGGAGAAGAGGAGTGGAGGAGGACAAGAGAAGTGGAGGAGGAGAAGAGGAGAAGAGGAGTGGAGGAGGAGAAGAGGAGTGGAGGAGGACAAGAGAAGTGGAGGAGGAGAAGAGGAGTGGAGGAGGAGGAGAAGAGGAGTGGAGGAGGACAAGAGAAGTGGAGAAGGAGAAGAGGAGGAGAAGAGGAGTGGTGGAGGAGGAGAAGAGAAGTGGAGGAGGAGAAGAGGAGTGGAGGAAGAGAAGTGAAGGAGGAGAAGAGAAGTGGAGGAGTGGAGGAGGAGTGGAGGAGGAGAAGAGGAGTGGAGTGGAGGAGGAGAAGAGAATAGGAGTGGAGGAGGAGTGGAGGAGGAGAAGAGAAGTGGAGGAGGAGTGGAGGAGGAGAAGGGGAGTGGAGGAGGAGAAGAGAAGTGGTGGAGGAGAAGAGGAGGAGAAGAGGAGTGGAGGAGGACAAGAGAAGTGGAGGAGGAGGAGAGGAGGAGAAGAGGAGTGGAGGAGGAGTGGAGGAGGAGAAGAGAAGTGGAGGAGGAGTGGAGGAGGAGAAGAGGAGTGGAGGAGGAGAAGAGAAGTGGAGGAGGAGAAGAGGAGTGGAGGAGGAGGAGAAGAGGAGTGGAGGAGGACAAGAGAAGTGGAGAAGGAGAAGAGGAGGAGAAGAGGAGTGGTGGAGGAGGAGAAGAGAAGTGGAGGAGGAGAAGAGGAGTGGAGGAAGAGAAGTGAAGGAGGAGAAGAGAAGTGGAGGAGTGGAGGAGGAGTGGAGGAGGAGAAGAGGAGTGGAGTGGAGGAGGAGAAGAGAATAGGAGTGGAGGAGGAGTGGAGGAGGAGAAGAGAAGTGGAGGAGGAGTGGAGGAGGAGAAGGGGAGTGGAGGAGGAGAAGAGAAGTGGTGGAGGAGAAGAGGAGGAGAAGAGGAGTGGAGGAGGACAAGAGAAGTGGAGGAGGAGGAGAGGAGGAGAAAGAGGAGTGGAGGAGGAGTGGAGGAGGAGAAGAGAAGTGGAGGAGGAGAAGAGGAGTGGAGGAGGAGAAGAGAAGTGGAGGAGGAGAAGAGGAGTGGAGGAGGAGAAGAGGAGGAGAAGAGAAGTGGAGGAGATTATAGATGGTTTTGTAAAATAAAATAAAATATATTAATCACAGGCTTCGTGGACAACAGGTGTAGACTAACAGTGAAATGCTTCCTTTCCCAAGAATGCAGAGAGAAAGAACATAGAGAACTAATAACAATTAGTAATGATAACTTAATCATATTTACACAGTGTACCAGTTTTTTTATTTTTTTATTTCACCTTTATTTAACCAGGTAGGCTAGTTGAGAACACCTTTATTTAACCAGGTAGGCTAGTTGAGAACATCTTTATTTAACCAGGTAGGCTAGTTGAGAACAAGTTCTCATTTACAACCGCGACCTGGCCAAGATAAAGCATAGCAGTGTGAACAGACAACAACACAGAGTTACACATGGAGTAAACAATAAACAAGTCAATAACACAGTAGAAAAAAAAGAGTCTATATACATTGTGTGCAAAGGGCATGAGGAGGTAGGCGAATAATTACAATTTAGCAGATTAACACTGGAGTGATAAATGATCAGATGGTCATGTGCAGGTAGAGGTAGTGGTGTGCAAAAGAGCAAAAAAGTAAATAAATAAAAACAGTATGGGGATGAGGTAGGTAGATTGGGTGGGCTATTTACCGATAGACTATGTACAGCTGCAGCGATCGGTTAGAGAAGAGATAGCAGATGTTTAAAGTTGGTGAGGGAGATAAAAGTCTCCAACTTCAACGATTTTTGCAATTTGTTCCAGTCACAGGCAGCAGAGAACTGGAAGGAAAGGCGGACAAATTAGGTGTTAGCTTTAGGGATGATCAGTGAGATACACCTGCTGGAGCGCGTGCTACGGGTACGTGTTGCCATCGTGACCAGTGAACTGAGATAAGGCGGACCTTTACCTAGCACGGACTTGTAGATGACCTGGAGCCAGTGGGTCTGGCGACGAATATGTAGCGAGGGCCAGCCGACTAGAGCATACAGGTCGCAGTGGTGGGTGGTATAAGGTGCTTTAGTAACAAAACGGATGGCACTGTGATAAACTGCATCCAGTTTGCTGAGTAGAGTATTGGAACCTATTTTGTAGATGACATCGCCGAAGTCGAGGATCGGTAGGATAGTCAATTTTACCAGGGTAAGTTTGGCGGCGTGAGTGAAGGAGGCTTTGTTGCGAAATAGAAAGCCGATTCTAGATTTGATTTTGGATTGGAGATGTTTGATATGAGTCTGGAAGGAGAGTTTACAGTCTAGCCAGACACCTAGGTACTTATAGATGTCCACATATTCTAGGTTGGAACCATCCAGGGTGGTGATGTAGTCGGGCATGCGGGTGCAGGCAGCGAACGGTTGAAAAGCATGCATTTGGTTTTACTAGCGTTTAAGAGCAGTTGGAGGCCACGGAAGGAGTGTTGTATGGCATTGAAGCTCGTTTGGAGGTTAGATAGCACAGTGTCCAAGGAAGGGCCAGAAGTATACAGAATGGTGTCGTCTGCGTAGAGGTGGATCAGGGAATCGCAAGAGACACATCATTGATATATACAGAGAAAAGAGTCGGCCTGAGAATTGAACCCTGTGGCACCCCCATAGAGACTGCCAGAGGACCGGACAACATGCCCTCCGATTTGACACACTGAACTCTGTCTGCAAAGTAGTTGGTGAACCAGGCAAGTCAGTCATTAGAAAAACCGAGGCTACTGAGTCTGCCGATAAGAATATGGTGATTGACAGAGTCGAAAGCCTTGGCCAGGTCGATGAAGACGGCTGCACAGTACTGTCTTTTATCGATGGCAGTTATGATATCGTTTAGTACCTTGAGCGTGGCTGAGGTGTACCCGTGACCGGCTCGGAAACCAGATTGCACAGCGGAGAAGGTATGGTGGGATTCGAGATGGTCAGTGATCTGTTTGTTGACTTGGCTTTCAAAGACCTTAGATAGGCAGGGCAGGATGGATATAGGTCTGTAACAGTTTGGGTCCAGGGTGTCTCCCCCTTTGAAGAGGGGGATGACTGCGGCAGCTTTCCAATCCTTGGGGATCTCAGACGATATGAAAGAGAGGTTGAACAGGCTGGTAATAGGGGTTGCGACAATGGTGGCGGATAGTTTCAGAAATAGAGGGTCCAGATTGTCAAGCCCAGCTGATTTGTACGGGTCCAGCTCTTTCAGAACATCTGCTATCTGGATTAGGGTAAAGGAGAAGCTGGGGAGGCTTGGGCGAGTAGCTGCGGGGGGAGCGGAACTGTTGGCCGAAGTTGGAGTAGCCAGGAGGAAGGCATGGCCAGCCGTTGAGAAATGCCTGTTTAAGTTTTCGATTATCATGGATTTATTGGTGCAGAGTCCATGAGCACTGCGTCCATGGGTATGAGGTCATTGAGGGCAATATGTGAATACTGTATAACTAGGAATAAAGTTACAGGGAAGTAAACCCCTATTGGGAGTGTATGTGATGAGTCAAAAAAAAGTTTGTCCACAAATGCTCTATTTAGCAGCCTTATGGCTTGGGGGTAGAAGCTGTTCAAGGTCCTGTTGGTACCAGACTTATCGTGCGGTAGCAGAGCGGTAGCAGAGGGAATAGTCTATGGCTATTAAGTTGGGATACTGGATTCTTTTAACATCTTCCTAGAAGCTGTTCGGGGTCCTGTTGGTTCCAGACTTATCGTGCGGTAGCAGTGCGGTAGCAGAGGGAATAGTCTATGGCTATTAAGTTGGGATACTGGATTCTTTTAACATCTTCCTAGAAGCTGTTCAGGGTCCTGTTGGTACCAGACTTATCGTGCGGTAGCAGAGCGGTAGCAGAGGGAATAGTCTATGGCTATTAAGTTGGGATATTGGATTCTTTTAACATCTTCCTAGAAGCTGTTCGGGGTCCTGTTGGTTCCAGACTTATCGTGCGGTAGCAGTGCGGTAGCAGAGGGAATAGTCTATGGCTATTAAATTGGGATACTGGATTATTTTAACATCTTCCTCTGACACCGCCTGGTATAGAGGTCCTGGATTGGAGCTCGGCCCCAGTGATGTATTGGCCGTCCGCACTACCCTCTGTAGCGCCTTGTAGTTGGATGACAAGCAGTTGCCATACCAAGCGGTGATGCAGCCAGTCAAGATCCTCTTCGTGGTGCAGCTGTATAACTTTTTGAGGACCTGCAGGTCCATGTCAAATCGTTTCAACCTCCTGAGGGGTAAGCAGAGTTGTTGTGCCCTCTTCATAACTGTGTTGGTGTGTTTGGACCATGATAGATGATGTGGTGTTTTGGTGATGTGGACACCGAGGAACTTGAAGCTCTCGACCTGCTCAACTAAAGCCCTGTCGATGTGAATGGGGACGCGCTCAGCCCTCTGTTTCCTGTAGTCCACGATCCGATCCTTTGTCTTGCTGATGTTGAGGGAAAGGGTGTTGTCCTGGTACAACACTGCCAGGTCTCTGACCTCCTCCCTATAAGCTGTCTCATCGTCGTTGGTGATCAGATCTACCACCATCGTGTTGTCTGCAAATTCAATGATGGTGTTGGAGTTGTACGCGGCCATGCAGTCATGGGTGAACAGGGAGTACAGGAGGGGACTAAGCACACACCCCCGACCCCCGTGTTGAGTGTCAGTATTGTGGATATGTTGTTGCCTACCCTCACCACCTGGGGTCGGCCCGTCAGGAAGTCCAGGATCCACTTGCAGAGGGAGGTGTTCAGTCCCATGGTACTTGGCTTAATGATGAGTTTGGAGGGCACTATGGTGTTTAACGCTGAGCTGTAGTCAATTAACAGCATTCTCACATAGGGGTTCCTTTTGTCCAAGTGAGAAAGGGAACTGTGGAGTGCAATAGAGATTGTGGGATCTGTTGGAGCAGTTTGTGAATTGGGGTAGGTCCAGGGTGTCTGGAATGATGATGTTGATGTGCGCCATGACCATCCTTCCAAAGCATTCCATTGCTATAGATGTGAGTGCTCCGGAGTGATGGTGGTCTGCTTGAAAGGTATTAAGGACTGGGTCAGGGAGAGATTGAAAATATCAGTGAAGACACTTGCCATTTGGTCAGCATGCTCTGAGTACGCGTCCTGGTAATCTGGCTGGCCCTGCGGCCTTGTGAATGTTAAACTGTTTAAAGGTCTTACTCACATTGATTATGGAGAGAGTTATCACACAGTCGTCCAGAACAGCTGGTGTTCTCTCGCATGGTTCAGTGTTGCTTGCCTCGAAGCAAGCATAGAAGGCATTTAGCTCGTCTGGTAGGCTCGCATAACTGGGCAACTCGCGGCTGTGTCTCCCTTTGTAATCAGTGACAGGATTCGATCTTAGTCCTGTATTGGCGCTTTGCCTGTTTGATGGTTTGTCGGCGGGTGTAGCAGGATTCCAATATAAGCTTCCAGGTTAGTGTCCCGCTCCTAGCATTTTGCTCGGTGTGAATGTTGACAGCAATTGAAATTAAATGGAAGATAGAATATTACAGTTCTTCAGGTCCAGTTGATAGGATAGTCTCGAATGGAGCTCGTCCAGTTTGTTCTCCAGTGACCGTACGTTCGCCAATAGAACAGAGGGTAGAGGCGGATTATTTTACTCGTCCACGTGGTTTCAAAAGGGTATCCTCTATATCGCCGTCTCTTTCTCTTCCCGAGTCAGAGATTTGGACCTGGCCCAGGGGGTGAGCAGTATGTCCTGTGTCGCCAACTCATTGAAGTAGAAATCTTCATCTAAATTCGCAGTTAGTGATTGCTGTTCTGATGTCCAAAAGCTATTTTCGGTCATAGGAAACAATGGCGGAAACATTATGTAAAATAAACCACAAAACAAATACAAAAAATACATGAATTGGTCAGGAGTCTGTAAAACCAGTGCTATTATCTTGCTTTTAGGTCATTCAGATTGTGTGTGTGTGTGTGTGTGTGTGTGTGTGTGTGTGTGTGTGTGTGTGTGTGTGTGTGTGTGTGTGAGAGGGGTGAAGTAGAAAAGTAGAGGCAGTTGTGGATGAAGGGATGTGTCAGAGAAAGACTGTGGAAAGGGGGGGAGGGATATGAGAATGAATGTAGGGGGATAAGAGAAAGAGTGTGGAGGGGGGGGTGGTGGAGGGATACGAGAATGAA
>NC_034187.2:81356040-81486040 GCF_002021735.2 Oncorhynchus kisutch
GCTTGGCTGTCTAATGAGAGAGAGAGAAAGGAGAGAGGAGACAGAGAGAGAGAGGAGACGGAGGGGGGAGAGAGGGAGGGAGGGAGGGAGGGAGGGAGGGAGAGAGAGAGAGAGAGAGAGAGAGAGAGAGAGAGAGAGAGAGAGAGAGAGAGAGAGAGAGAGAGAGAGAGAGAGAGAGGAGAGGAGAGGAGAGGAGAGGAGAGGAGAGGAGAGGAGAGGAGAGGAGAGGAGAGGAGAGGAGAGGAGAGGAGAGGAGAGGAGAGGAGAGGAGAGGAGAGAGAGAGAGAGAGAGAGAGAGAGAGGAGACAGAGTTGGTTTCTCCACAGAGATCCATGTTGTGTATATAGTAACTGACCACTGTGTATGTAGTAGGTCTACCATGCTCTACGGTAGTGACTATTGCTTCATCCCAAATGGCATCCTATTCCCTTTATAGGGCCTATGGTCCCTGGTCAAAAGTAGTGCACCAAATAGGGAATAGAGTGCCATTAGGGAAGCAGAGTGTCTCAGATGAGGAAAGTCTTCTCAGAACTCCTTCAACTTCATATTTCTCCTGTCAGGCCCCGGCGTTGTCATCCCAGCGTCTCCAGAGAGTGTGGGCTGGTGGATGTCATGGCGCATACCAATGCTGCGACAGGAAACCAAGCCTGACGGGATCCAGTTTTGACAGACAAGGCTGTGGAGGACTGAGACGGTTGCTCTGCGCTCCTCGCAATACAAACAATGAGAGCCAACCCAGTTAGCATTCTGATCCCGAACGAATTAACCTCGTTCAAATCAATGAACTTCTTTAAGTGGAGCCATGAATTAATGATCGCAGACGAAGGCTGTAGCCCAGGCTAATGAGCCAACAGGACCAAGGTGTGGACCAACCGGCCAACCAACGGGCCTCTGCTGCTCAGATACTGTAACCAAGGACTTTTATTCCCCACAATGCTGTTCATAGCACTGCTCACCAGTGGCTGGCTGAGGGAATGACAAGATCGCCGCCCTGGTGGCACAAAATGTACATTACATCTACACTCCCTACAACCCCGGCTAATTATTAGAATCATGGGCGCTATATTAGGGTTGGAATGAAAAACCTTCAGGATGGTAACTCTCCAGGAACAGGGTTGGAATGAAAAACCTTCAGGATGGTAACTCTCCAGGAACAGGGTTGGAGTTAAAACCTACAGGAGGGTCTCACTCCAGGAACAGGGTTGGAGTTTAAACCTACAGGAGGGTCTCTCTCCAGGAACAGGGTTGGAGTGAAAACATACAGGAGGGTCTCTCTCCAGGAACATGGTTGGAGTGAAAACATACAGGAGGGTCTCTCTCCAGGAACAGGGTTGGAATGAAAAACCTTCAGGATGGTAACTCTCCAGGAACAGGGTTGGAGTGAAAACCTACAGGATGGTAACTCTCCTGGAACAGGGTTGGAGTTTAACATGATGCCCATGATTGGGCAGCCCTGCCCTATAGAGAACACTACTTTTGACCAGAGCCCTATGGGGTTCCATTCAGACAGAGAGATATACATCAACCAGACAGAGAGATATACATCAACCAGACAGAGAGATATACATCAACCAGACAGAGAGATATACATCAACCAGACAGAGAGATATACCTCAACCAGACAGAGAGATATACATCAACCAGACAGAGAGATATACATCAACCAGACAGAGAGATATACATCGACCAGACATAGAGATATACATCGACCAGACAGAGAGATATACATCAACCAGAAAGAGGGATATACATCGACCAGACATAGAGATATACATCGACCAGACAGAGAGATATACATCAACCAGACAGAGAGATATACATCGACCAGACAGAGAGATATACATCAACCAGACAGAGAGATATACATCAACCAGACAGAGAGATACATCAAACAGACAGAGAGATACAGAGATATACATCAAGAAGACAGAGAGATATACCTCAACCAGACAGAGAGATATACATCAACCAGACAGAGAGATATACATCAACCAGACAGAGAGATATACATCAACCAGACAGATATACCTCAACCAGACAGAGAGAGATACATCGACCAGACAGAGAGATATACATCAACCAGACAGAGAGATATACCTCAACCAGACAGAGAGATATACATCAACCAGACAGAGAGATATACATCAACCAGACAGAGAGAGATACATCAACCAGACAGAGAGAGATACATCAACCAGACAGAGAGATATACCTCAACCAGACAGAGAGATATACATCAACCAGACAGAGAGATATACATCGACCAGACAGAGAGAGATATACATCGACCAGACAGAGAGATATACATCGACCAGACAGAGAGATATACATCAACCAGACAGAGAGATATACATCAACCAGACAGAGAGATACATCAAACAGACAGAGAGATACAGAGATATACATCAAGAAGACAGAGAGATATACCTCAACCAGACAGAGAGATATAGCAAGCAGACAGAGAGATATACATCAACCAGACAAGACAGAGAGATATAGCAAGCAGACAGAGAGAGGTGGTAAGGATGTAAGGATGAATCCATGCAGTGTGTGGGAGGGAGGGAGAGAGACAAAGAAATGGTTCATTATATCGCTATGTTACATTTGGTAAATGCCTTTTGCTAAATTGAATGTTTTTATTGATTGGCATGTGGAAGGACGTGAGTAGATCAGAAAGGGAGGACATAGAAAGGATGAGAGGGCTACATCTGAAGGAAATAGATACAATACAAAACACACATAGAGAGCAAGGAGGAGGGAGAGATTACAAATGGAGAAGTGCAGAGGAATGAGAGAATCCATGGTCTACTTTGATAATTACTTGACTTTTGTAATTAAAATATTTGCATCTAGCTAGAAGAGCGTAGAGATGCAGCACAGTGGTATTGAGGGCTGAGAGAGAGAGAGAGAGAGAGACAGAGAGAGAGAGACAGAGAGAGAGAGAGACAGAGAGAGAGAGACAGACAGACAGAGAGAGACAGACAGACAGAGAGAGAGAGAGACAGAGAGAAAGAGACAGAGAGAGAGACAGAGCGAGAGAGAGAGCGAGAGAGAGAAAACAGCTCTTGTTAAAGGCCCAGTGCAGTCAAAAACATGATATTTCTGTGTTTTATATACTGTACAGTTCCACACTATGAGGGTGGAATAATACTGTGAAATTGGGAAAATTATGATAATACCCTTTTAGTGTAAGAGCTGTTTGAAAAGACCACCTGAAATGTCCACCTGTTTTGGTGGGATGGAGTTATGACCTGCCTGGTGGTAAATTAGTTAGTAGAACAATAAGAAAGAGTTGGCCACTCTAACAATGGCTGCAGTCCAACTTCTAAGTAGACAGCCCTTGGCAATAAACCCTCAGGCCTTGAAATACGCTTTACATCGTCATATCGGTGTGTATCTTAAATGTCCCTTGACCAAGCGAGAGAGAGTGATGGTCGGAGAAGCAACTTTCTTGGTGGAAAATCTTGAAATTAATTTTTTATTATTTTTATTATTCTTGTTGCCAAATATTTTATACACAAAACAAAACTCCAGAATTCTATGTCAAAATAAAAAAATTATTTTGATTGATTTTGTTGTTGTTATTAAGACATTATCCTTAGTAAATGACAATAAGAAAAACATCTTCCTGAATCATTTTATGAGTGAATACAATTGCACTAGAATTGCCATATTTTTTAAACTTATTTTTTGTATATATTTTTTGTAATGTTATTTATTATATACCAAAAAAAGTGTTAAACAAATCTAAATACATTTTATATTTGAAATTCATCAAAGTAGCCACCCTTTGCCTTGGTGACCGCTTTGCACACTCTTGGCATTCTCTCAACCAGCTTCATGAGGTAGTCACCTGGAATGCATTTCCATTAACAGGTGTGCCTTGTTAAAAGTTAATTTGTGAAATTTCTTTCCTTCTTAATGCGTTTGAACCAATCGTTGTGTTGTGACAAAGTAGGGGTGGTATACAGAATATTGCCCTATTTGGTAAAAGACCAAGTCCATATTATGGCAAGAACAGCTCAAATAAGCAAAGAGAAATGACCGTCCATCATTACTTTAAGACACAAAGGTCAGTCAATACAAAACATTTCAAGAACTTTAAAAGTTTCTTCAAGTGCAGTCGCAGAAACCATCAACGTCTATGATGAAACTGGCTCTCATGAGGACTACCACATTGCGTGGGCCAAGAAACACAAGCAATAGACCGGTGGAAATCTGTCCAACCGCCATGCCTTTGTGAGGCGCAGAATAGGATGATCTCCGCATGTGTGGTTCCCACCGTGAAGCATGGAGGAGGAGGTGTGATGGTGCTTTGCTGGTGACACTGTCAGTAATTTATTTAGAATTCAAGGCACACTTAACCAGCATGGCTACCACAGCATTCTGCAGCGATACGCCATCCCATCTGATTTGCACTTAGAGGGACTATCATTTGTTTTTCAACACCTCCAGGCTGTGTCGGGGCTATTAGACCAAGAAGGAGAGTGATGGAGTGCTGCATCAGACAGTCACCCGACCTCCACCCATTTGAGATGGTTTGGGTTGGACCGCAGTTGGACCGCAGAGTGAAGGAAAAGCAGCCAACAAGTGCTCAGCATATGTGGGAACTCCTCCAAGACGGTTGGAAAAGCATTCCAGGTGAAGCTGGTTGAGAGAATGCCAAGAGTATGCAAAGCTGTCATCTCGGCAAAGGGTGGCTACTTTTAAGCATCTCAAATATAAAATATATTTTGATTTGTTTAACTCTTTTTTGGTTACTACATGATTCCAAACTTTTGATTGGTACTGTATATACCCTTTGCATGTATTTAGGCAATTCTTGTTTACACCTGTGTTTTGTTTTGTTTGACATGTTTGATGTAGGGATGTAAGTAGTTGATTATTTTGTATGATGAATAAATATAAAGTTTTAAAAAATGTACCAAAAAAAAAACAATTATTTAAAAAAATGATATAAGAAAGAGTTCCAAACCTCTCTGCCAATAACAGGTCGTTTTGTGTTTTCTCCTCCCCACTCAGACCCAGACAGTCCTAAAAAAATTCTTGCTTGACCATTTCAATTGAAAACAATCACAGTAAGTTAATTGCTACCCAGATAAAAACGGCGCATTGGACCTTTAAAGTTTACAATAAAAAATGAAGTATTATAGTGTGTAGTTGGCTGAGGAAAGAAAAGGGAGAGAACGGTAATTGAGAAGCTCTGTTAAGGGATTGCAAATTCAAAGTGGTTTGTGAAACGGAGAAGGATAGAGCAAAACAACCAACCAACTACCCTCCCTCCCTCCCTCCACCTCCTCTCTCTCTCTATTTCTCTCTCTCTCCCTCCCTCCACCTCCTCTCTCTCTCTCTCTCTCTCTCTCTCTCTACCTCCCTCTGTGCTACGTAAACCTGGACCACTGTAATTATTTCCCTCTCTCTGCTGCAGTCGACGGGAAAAAAAATAACGCTTGGACCTTGTTCACTTTAACACTTACGTTTAACCCGAAACTGCTGTGACCGTTTATTGTGTTGTTTTTAACCGCTGAAGGGTTCGACTCTTGCTATCTGCTTACGTTTAAAATTCCATCATTCAAATGCCGAGTTGACAACACGCGCCTCGTTAACGGGCAGGAATAGACAACTGTGGCATGTTTATGTGTTGCGGCGGTTGATCCTGCATAACATGCGCACTACCTAGCGTGCCGTTTTAATTAAATCATAGTGCAATATCTTCCGGGAGAGCAGTGAGTATGTAGGGAATTGGATAGGGCAAGGACAGATGAGTATTTAAAAACGAGCACGGTTGAACAGTGTAGGTTACCGTCGGATGTATTCCTATTTCTCTCTAAATGATTTCTAATATTTTCTCTCAACATTTCTCTATCTAATTCCCGAGACTTTGCGGCCGGGCGCTCTCAGTGATATAATCTTTTCCAGAACCTTGGACAGCGGAAATACTAACACAAAGAATGGTCGCAGGATACAAATGATTTTCTACCACTGCCAGGTTTCTGGTGGCTATTCATATCGAGCGAGCAAGTTCAATTAAGAGACTTCCAACCTGCATGTATCGTTAATTGACCTTATCTGTCTGTTAATTTCAAATTAACTTACTATCAGCCGGGTACTGATTACGCTAAACGTGTAACTGCAAGAGGATATCTACCTGTAAATGATATCCAACTGGATTGATTTATAGGCTACTGTGGATTTGGGTCGTATTATTGTCCGGAGACCAACACATGTTGAGTTCAAAGAGAGGAATAATAATTTAGAGACAGAAAAGCAGCCTCTTGTGTAGGTTCCTCAGACTGAATAGTAACATTTATTTACAGACGAAAACGACGTTACCCTTCAGTAGAACTAGTGTTGAGATAGATTGGCTATTTTATGAGGAATATAAATAGTTTATTTTGTCACGAGAAAAAACACACACTTACAAGAGTTCTTGACGCAGCAACTGCAGAACAATATCATATAGTCACCAAGACAATTCTCAACCATCAGCGGCATACAACATTTTCTGACACTCTAAAACTTCCACCATGGCGGTGTCCTGTCAAAGTCTACCCGGGGGTCGACGCTCCATCATTGGCAAGACATTGATGTTCGCCTCGCTGACTTTACTCTTCTCTTGGTCCTGCCCGGCTCTAGGCAAGAAGAAGCTCTACATCGGTGCCCTCTTCCCGATGAGCGGAGGCTGGCCCGGGGGCCAAGCATGCCTCCCTTCCGCTCAGATGGCCCTCGACTTGGTGAACAAGAGAACGGATATACTGCCGGAGTACGAACTTGAACTGATCCACTACGATAGCATGGTGAGTAGCCTAGGCTAACCTAACCGCAA
This sequence comes from Oncorhynchus kisutch, assembly GCF_002021735.2. NCBI lineage: Eukaryota > Metazoa > Chordata > Actinopteri > Salmoniformes > Salmonidae > Oncorhynchus > Oncorhynchus kisutch. The sequence continues at coordinate 81,362,867 of NC_034187.2, forward strand.
AATAAGTGCTTTGACTGCATGATTTATGCGTAAACATCAATGTATCCCATCCAAAGTGTCTGAATTACGTGGTTTATGGTTCTATTAATAATTCAGACTGGATCGTTATTCATATTAGATCAACATTTGATTCATAATGGCTTGTTTTTACTGCAACTTTGTTTTGCTTATATTTGCATAATATGAATACCAAATCTATGTCATGCGTGCAGTAATTTGGATAATAAGTTGTCCTTTGTGAATTCTTTAATTTCCTCAGTTGTTTTTAATGAGCTCCAATAGACTGTGTTTCTTTGATTCATGTTCTCTAACAGGCAGGGCAGACTTAGTGAGTTGGAGGCCCCAGGCCGAGGCTAGTAAATATGTTAACTTAGGTACATTTTCTGTTCAAATTCAATCTTCTTATTTTTTTTTTTTTTAAATCTAACCCACTCTCATAGAGCCTCATTGCTACAGCTTACAGTAATTGAAATTAAAGTCATTTTTGCAGTCATATATGCCAGGAACTCTGTCAGGGTGGAATAGTCCAACTCTGTTAGGGTGGAATAGTCCAACTCTATCAGGGTGGAATAGTCCAACTCTGTCAGGGTGGAATAGTCCAACTCTGTCAGGGTGGAATAGTCCAACTCTGTCAGGGTGGAATAGACCAATGCTGTCAGGGTGGAATAGACCAACTCTGTCAGGGTGGAATAGACCAACTCTGTCAGGGTGGAATAGACCAACTCTGTCAGGGTGGAATAGACCAACTCTGTCTGGGTGGAATAGACCAACTCTGTCTGGGTGGAATAGTCCAACACTGTCTGGGTGGAATAGTCCAACTCTGTCTGGGTGGAATAGTCCAACTCTGTCAGGGTGGAATAGTCCAACTCTGTTAGGGTGGAATAGTCCAACTCTGTTAGAATGGAATGGTACAACTCTGTCAGGGTGGAAGAGACCAACTCTGTCTGGGTGGAATAGACCAACTCTGTCTGGGTGGAATAGTCCAACTCTGTCAGAGTGGAATAGACCAACTCTGTCTGGGTGGAATAGACCAACTCTGTCTGGGTGGAATAGGCCAACTCTGTCAGGGTGGAATAGACCAACTCTGTCAGGGTGGAATAGACCAACTCTGTCAGGGTGGAATAGTCCAACTCTGTCAGGGTGGAATAGTCCAACTCTGTCAGGGTGGAATAGACCAACTCTGTCAGGGTGGAATATGACCAACTCTGTCAGGGTGGAATAGTCCAACTCTGTCAGGGTGGAATAGACCAACTATGTCAGTGTGGAATAGACCAACTCTGTTAGGGTGGAATAGTCCAACTCTGTCTGGGTGGAATAGACCAATGCTGTCAGGGTGGAATAGACCAACTCTGTCAGGGTGGAATAGACCAACTCTGTCTGGGTGGAATAGACCAACTCTGTCTGGGTGGACTAGTCCAACTCTGTCTGGGTGGAATAGTCCAACTCTGTCTGGGTGGAATAGTCCAACTCTGTCAGGGTGGAATAGTCCAACTCTGTTAGGGTGGAATAGTCCAACTCTGTTAGAATGGAATGGTCCAACTCTGTCAGGGTGGAAGAGACCAACTCTGTCAGGGTGGAATAGACCAACTCTGTCTGGGTGGAATAGACCAACTCTGTCTGGGTGGAATAGTCCAACTCTGTCTGGATGGAATAGACCTTCTCTGTCAGGGTGGAATAGACCACCTCTGTCAGGGTGGAATAGACACACTCTGTCTGGGTGGAATAGTCCAACTCTGTCAGGGTGGAATAGTCCAACTCTGTCTGGGTGGAATAGACCAACTCTGTCAGGGTGGAATAGACCAACTCTGCCAGGGTGGAATAGTCCAACTCTGTCAGGGTGGAATAGTCCAACTCTGTTAGGGTGGAATAGTCCAACTCTGTTAGAATGGAATGGTCCAACTCTGTCAGGGTGGAAGAGACCAACTCTGTCAGGGTGGAATAGACCAACTCTGTCTGGGTGGAATAGACCAACTCTGTCTGGGTGGAATAGGCCAACTCTGTCAGGGTGGAATAGTCCTACTCTGTCAGAGTGGAATATACCAACTCTGTCTGGGTGGAATAGACCAACTCTGTCTGGGTGGAATAGTCCAACTCTGTCTGGATGGAATAGACCTTCTCTGTCAGGGTGGAATAGACCACCTCTGTCAGGGTGGAATAGACCAACTCTGTCTGGGTGGAATAGTCCAACTCTGTCTGGGTGGAATAGACCAACTCTGTCAGGGTGGAATAGACCAACTCTGCCAGGGTGGAATAGTCCAACTCAGTCAGGGTGGAATAGACCAACTCTGTCAGGGTGGAATAGTCCAACTCTGTCAGGGTGGAATAGACCAACTGTCAGGGTGGATTAGACCAACTCTGTCTGGGTGGAATAGACCAACTCTGTCTGGGTGGAATAGTCCAACTCTGTCAGGGTGGAATAGACCAACTCTGTCAGGGTGGAATAGACCAACTCTGTCAGGGTGGAATAGACCAACTCTGTCAGGGTGGAATAGACCACCTATGTCTGGGTGGAATAGACCAACTCTGTCTGGGTGGAATAGTCCAACTCTGTCTGGGTGGAATAGACCAACTCTGTCAGGGTGGAATAGACCAACTCTGTCAGGGTGGAATAGACCAACTCTGTCAGGGTGGAATAGTCCAACTCTGTCAGGGTGGAATAGTCCAACTCTGTCAGGGTGGAATAGTCCAACTCTGTCAGGGTGGAATAGACCAACTCTGTCAGGGTGGAATAGACCAACTCTGTCAGGGTGGAATAGACCAACTCTGTCAGGGTGGAATAGACCAACTCTGTCTGGGTGGAATAGTCCAACTCTGTCTGGGTGGAATAGACCAACTCAGTCAGGGTGGAATAGACTACCTCTGTCAGGGTGGAATAGACCAACTCTGTCAGGGTGGAATAGTCCAACTCTGTAAGGGTGGAATAGTCCAACTCTGTCAGGGTGGAATAGACCAACTCTGTCTGGGTGGAATAGTCCAACTCTGTCAGGGTGGAATAGTCCAACTCTGTCTGGGTGGAATAGACCAACTCTGTCAGGGTGGAATAGACCAACTCTGTCTGGGTGGAATAGTCCAACTCTGTCAGGGTGGAATAGTCCAACTCAGTCAGGGTGGAATATACTACCTATGTCAGGGTGGAATAGACCAACTCTGTCAGGGTGGAATAGTCCAACTCTGTCAGGGTGGAATAGACCAACTGTCAGTTTGGAATAGACCAACTCTGTCTGGGTGGAATAGACCAACTCTGTCTGGGTGGAATAGTCCAACTCTGTCTGGGTGGAATAGACCCTACTCTGTCTGGGTGGAATAGTCCATCTCTGTCAGGGTGGAATAGTCCAACTCTGTCAGTGTGGAATAGTCCAACTCTGTCTGGGTGGAATAGACCAACTCTGTCAGGGTGGAATAGACCAACTCTGTCAGGGTGGAATAGACCAACTCTGTCAGGGTGGAATAGTCCAACTCAGTCAGGGTGGAATAGACTACCTCTGTCAGGGTGGAATAGACCAACTCTGTCAGGGTGGAATAGACCAACTCTGTCAGGGTGGAATAGTCCAACTCTGTCAGGGTGGAATAGTCCAACTCTGTCAGGGTGGAATAGTCCAACTCTGTAAGGGTGGAATAGTCCATCTCTGTCAGGGTGGAATAGTCCAACTCTGTCAGTGTGGAATAGACCAACTCTGTCAGGGTGGAATAGACCAACTCTGTCAGGGTGGAATAGACCAACTCTGTCAGGGTGGAATAGACCAACTCTGTCTGGGTGGAATAGGCCAACTCTGTCAGGGTGGAATAGTCCTACTCTGTCTGGGTGGAATAGTCCAACTCTGTCAGGGTGGAATAGTCCAACTCTGTCAGGGTGGAATAGTCCAACTCTGTCAGGGTGTAATAGACCAACTGTCAGGGTGGAATAGACCAACTCTGTCTGGGTGAAATAGACCAACTCTGTCAGGGTGGAATAGTCCAACTCTGTCAGGGTGGAATAGACCAACTCTGTCAGTGTGGAATAATCCAACTCTGTCAGGGTGGAATAGTCCAACTCTGTCAGGGTGGAATAGTCCAACTCTGTCAGGGTGGAATTGTCCAACTCTGTCTGGGTGGAATAGTCCAACTCTGTCAGTGTGGAATAGTCCAACTCTGTCTGGGTGGAATAGACCAACTCTGTCTGGGTGGAATAGGCCAACTCTGTCAGGGTGGAATAGTCCCACTCTGTCAGGGTGGAATATACCAACTCTGTCTGGGTGGAATAGACCAACTCTGTCTGGGTGGAATAGTCCAACTCTGTCTGGATGGAATAGACCTTCTCTGTCAGGGTGGAATAGACCACCTCTGTCAGGGTGGAATAGACCAACTCTGTCTGGGTGGAATAGTCCAACTCTGTCAGGGTGGAATAGTCCAACTCTGTCTGGGTTGAATAGACCAACTCTGTCAGGGTGGAATAGTCCAACTCAGTCAGGGTGGAATAGACTACCTCTGTCAGGGTGGAATAGTCCAACTCTGTCAGGGTGGAATAGACCAACTGTCAGTTTGGAATAGACCAACTCTGTCTGGGTGGAATAGTCCAACTCTGTCAGGGTGGAATAGTCCAACTCTGTCAGGGTGGAATAGTCCAACTCTGTAAGGGTGGAATAGTCCATCTCTGTCAGGGTGGAATAGTCCAACTCTGTCAGTGTGGAATTGTCCAACTCTGTCTGGGTGGAATAGACCAACTCTGTCAGGGTGGAATAGACCAACTCTGTCAGGGTGGAATAGACCAACTCTGTCAGGGTGGAATAGACCACCTATGTCTGGGTGGAATAGACCAACTCTGTCTGGGTGGAATAGTGCAACCCTGTCAGGGTTGAATAGACCAACTCTATCAGGGTGGAATAGTCCAACTCTGTCTGGGTGGAATAGTCCAACTCTGTCAGGGTGGAATAGTCCAACTCTGTCAGGGTTGAATAGTCCAACTCTGTCAGGGTGGAATAGACCAACTCTGTCTGGGTGGAATAGGCCAACTCTGTCAGGGTGGAATAGTCCTTCTCTGTCTGGGTGGAATAGACCAACTCTGTCTGGGTGGAATAGACCAACTCTGTCTGGGTGAAATAGTCCAACTATGTCAGGGTGGAATAGACCAACTCTGTCAGGGTGGAATTGTCCAACTCTGTCTGGGTGGAATAGTCCAACTCTGTCAGGGTGGAATAGTCCAACTCTGTCAGGGTGGAATAGTCCAACTCTGTCAGGGTGTAATAGACCAACTGTCAGGGTGGAATAGACCAACTCTGTCTGGGTGAAATAGACCAACTCTGTCTGGGTGGAATAGTCCAACTCTGTCAGGGTGGAATAGTCCAACTCTGTCAAGGTGGAATAGACCAACTCTGTCAGGGTGGAATAGTACAACTCTGTCAGGGTGGAATAGTCCAACTCTGTCTGGGTGGAATAGACCAACTCTGTCAGGGTGGAATAGACCAACTCTGTCAGGGTGGAATAGTCCAACTCTGTCAGGGTGGAATAGACCAACTGTCAGTTTGGAATAGACCAACTCTGTCTGGGTGGAATAGACCAACTCTGTCTGGGTGGAATAGTCCAACTCTGTCAGGGTGGAATAGTCCAACTCTGTCAGGGTGGAATAGTCCAACTCTGTAAGGGTGGAATAGTCCATCTCTGTCAGGGTGGAATAGTCCAACTCTGTCAGTGTGGAATAGTTGGACTAGACTGCCTTATTATTATTCGACCATGCTGGTCATTTATGAACATTGAACATCTTGGCCATGTTCTGTTATAATCTCCACCCGGCACAGCCAGAAGAGGACTGGCCACCCCACATAGCCTGGTTCCTCTCTAGGTTTCTTCCTAGGTATTGGCCTTTCTAGGGAGTTTTTCCTAGCCACCGTGCTTCTACACCTGCATTGCTTGCTGTTTGGGGTTTTAGGCTGGGTTTCTGTACATCACTTTGAGATATCAGCTGATGTACGAAGGGCTATATAAATACATTTGATTTGATTTGATTTGATTTGGAATAGACCAACTCTGTCAGGGTGGAATAGACCAACTCTGTCTGGGTGGAATAGGCCAACTCTGTCAGGGTGGAATAGTCCTACTCTGTCTGGGTGGAATAGACCAACTCTGTCTGGGTGGAATAGTCCAACTCTGTCTGGATGGAATAGACCTTCTCTGTCAGGGTGGAATAGACCACCTCTGTCAGGGTGGAATAGACCAACTCTGTCTGGGTGGAATAGTCCAACTCTGTCAGGGTGGAATAGTCCAACTCTGTCTGGGTTGAATAGACCAACTCTGTCAGGGTGGAATAGTCCAACTCAGTCAGGGTGGAATAGACTACCTCTGTCAGGGTGGAATAGTCCAACTCTGTCAGGGTGGAATAGACCAACTGTCAGTTTGGAATAGACCAACTCTGTCTGGGTGGAATAGTCCAACTCTGTCAGGGTGGAATAGTCCAACTCTGTCAGGGTGGAATAGTCCAACTCTGTAAGGGTGGAATAGTCCATCTCTGTCAGGGTGGAATAGTCCAACTCTGTCAGTGTGGAATTGTCCAACTCTGTCTGGGTGGAATAGACCAACTCTGTCAGGGTGGAATAGACCAACTCTGTCAGGGTGGAATAGACCAACTCTGTCAGGGTGGAATAGACCACCTATGTCTGGGTGGAATAGACCAACTCTGTCTGGGTGGAATAGTGCAACCCTGTCAGGGTTGAATAGACCAACTCTATCAGGGTGGAATAGTCCAACTCTGTCTGGGTGGAATAGTCCAACTCTGTCAGGGTGGAATAGTCCAACTCTGTCAGGGTTGAATAGTCCAACTCTGTCAGGGTGGAATAGACCAACTCTGTCTGGGTGGAATAGGCCAACTCTGTCAGGGTGGAATAGTCCTTCTCTGTCTGGGTGGAATAGACCAACTCTGTCTGGGTGGAATAGACCAACTCTGTCTGGGTGAAATAGTCCAACTATGTCAGGGTGGAATAGACCAACTCTGTCAGGGTGGAATTGTCCAACTCTGTCTGGGTGGAATAGTCCAACTCTGTCAGGGTGGAATAGTCCAACTCTGTCAGGGTGGAATAGTCCAACTCTGTCAGGGTGTAATAGACCAACTGTCAGGGTGGAATAGACCAACTCTGTCTGGGTGAAATAGACCAACTCTGTCTGGGTGGAATAGTCCAACTCTGTCAGGGTGGAATAGTCCAACTCTGTCAAGGTGGAATAGACCAACTCTGTCAGGGTGGAATAGTACAACTCTGTCAGGGTGGAATAGTCCAACTCTGTCTGGGTGGAATAGACCAACTCTGTCAGGGTGGAATAGACCAACTCTGTCAGGGTGGAATAGTCCAACTCTGTCAGGGTGGAATAGACCAACTGTCAGTTTGGAATAGACCAACTCTGTCTGGGTGGAATAGACCAACTCTGTCTGGGTGGAATAGTCCAACTCTGTCAGGGTGGAATAGTCCAACTCTGTCAGGGTGGAATAGTCCAACTCTGTAAGGGTGGAATAGTCCATCTCTGTCAGGGTGGAATAGTCCAACTCTGTCAGTGTGGAATAGTTGGACTAGACTGCCTTATTATTATTCGACCATGCTGGTCATTTATGAACATTGAACATCTTGGCCATGTTCTGTTATAATCTCCACCCGGCACAGCCAGAAGAGGACTGGCCACCCCACATAGCCTGGTTCCTCTCTAGGTTTCTTCCTAGGTATTGGCCTTTCTAGGGAGTTTTTCCTAGCCACCGTGCTTCTACACCTGCATTGCTTGCTGTTTGGGGTTTTAGGCTGGGTTTCTGTACATCACTTTGAGATATCAGCTGATGTACGAAGGGCTATATAAATACATTTGATTTGATTTGATTTGATTTGGAATAGACCAACTCTGTCAGGGTGGAATAGACCAACTCTGTCTGGGTGGAATAGGCCAACTCTGTCAGGGTGGAATAGTCCTACTCTGTCTGGGTGGAATAGACCAACTCTGTCTGGTTGGAATAGACCAACTCTGTCTGGGTGAAATAGTCCAACTATGTCAGGGTGGAATAGACCAACTCTGTCTGGGTGGAATAGTCCAACTCTGTCTGGGTGGAATAGTCCAACTCTGTCAGGGTGGAATAGTCCAACTCTGTCAGGGTGGAATAGTCCAACTCTGTCAGGGTGTAATAGACCAACTGTCTGGGTAGAATAGACCAACTCTGTCTGGGTGAAATAGACCAACTCTGTCTGGGTGGAATAGTCCAACTCTGTCAGGGTGGAATAGTCCAACTCTGTCAGGGTGGAATAGACCAACTCTGTCAGTGTGGAATAGTCCAACTCTGTCAGGGTGGAATTGTCCAACTCTTTCTGGGTGGAATAGTCCAACTCTGTCAGTGTGGAATAGTCCAACTCTGTCTGGGTGGAATAGACCAACTCTGTCTGGGTGGAATAGGCCAACTCTGTCAGGGTGGAATAGTCCCACTCTGTCAGGGTGGAATATACCAACTCTGTCTGGGTGGAATAGACCAACTCTGTCTGGGTGGAATAGTCCAACTCTGTCAGGGTGGAATAGTCCAACTCTGTCAGGGTGGAATTGTCCAACTCTGTCTGGGTGGAATAGACCAACTCTGTCAGGGTGGAATAGTCCAACTCTGTCAGGGTGGAATAGACCAACTCAGTCAGGGTGGAATAGACCAACTCAGTCAGGGTGGAATAGACCAACTCAGTCAGGGTGGAATAGACCAACTCAGTCAGGGTGGAATAGTCCAACTCTGTCAGGGTGGAATAGTCCAACTCTGTCAGGGTGGAATAGTCCAACTCAGTCAGGGTGGAATAGTCCAACTCTGTCAGGGTGGAATAGTCCAACTCTGTCAGGGTGGAATAGTCCATCTCTGTCAGGGTGGAATAGACCAACTCTGTCAGGGTGGAATAGACCAACTCTGTCACGGTGGAATAGACCAACTCTGTCAGGGTGGAATTGTCCTACTCTGTCTGAATGGAATAGACCAACTATGTCAGGGTGGAATAGTCCAACTCTGTCAGGGTGGAATAGTGCAACTCAGTCAGGGTGGAATAGTCCAACTCTGTCAGGGTGGAATAGTCCAACTCTGTCAGGGTGGAATAGTCCATCTCTGTCAGGGTGGAATAGACCAACTCTGTCAGGGTGGAATAGACCAACTCTGTCACGGTGGAATAGACCAACTCTGTCAGGGTGGAATTGTCCTACTCTGTCTGAATGGAATAGACCAACTATGTCAGGGTGGAATAGTCCAACTCTGTCAGTGTGGAATAGTTGGACTAGACTGCCTTATTATTATTCGACCATGCTGGTCATTTATGAACATTGAACATCTTGGCCATGTTCTGTTATAATCTCCACCCGGCACAGCCAGAAGAGGACTGGCCACCCCACATAGCCTGGTTCCTCTCTAGGTTTCTTCCTAGGTATTGGCCTTTCTAGGGAGTTTTTCCTAGCCACCGTGCTTCTACAAATGCATTGCTTGCTGTTTGGGGTTTTAGGCTGGGTTTCTGTACATCACTTTGAGATATCAGCTGATGTACGAAGGGCTATATAAATAAATTTGATTTGATTTGATTTGGAATAGTCCAACTCTGTCAGTGTGGAATAGTTGGACTAGACTGCCTTATTATTATTCGACCATGCTGGTCATTTATGAACATTGAACATCTTGGCCATGTTCTGTTATAATCTCCACCCGGCACAGCCAGAAGAGGACTGGCCACCCCACATAGCCTGGTTCCTCTCTAGGTTTCTTCCTAGGTATTGGCCTTTCTAGGGAGTTTTTCCTAGCCACCGTGCTTCTACACCTGCATTGCTTGCTGTTTGGGGTTTTAGGCTGGGTTTCTGTACATCACTTTGAGATATCAGCTGATGTACGAAGGGCTATATAAATAAATTTGATTTGATTTGATTTGATTTGGAATAGACCAACTCTGTCAGGGTGGAATAGACCAACTCTGTCAGGGTGGAATAGACCAACTCTGTCTGGGTGGAATAGGCCAACTCTGTCAGGGTGGAATAGTCCTACTCTGTCTGGGTGGAATAGACCAACTCTGTCTGGTTGGAATAGACCAACTCTGTCTGGGTGAAATAGTCCAACTATGTCAGGGTGGAATAGACCAACTCTGTCTGGGTGGAATAGTCCAACTCTGTCTGGGTGGAATAGTCCAACTCTGTCAGGGTGGAATAGTCCAACTCTGTCAGGGTGGAATAGTCCAACTCTGTCAGGGTGTAATAGACCAACTGTCAGGGTAGAATAGACCAACTCTGTCTGGGTGAAACAGACCAACTCTGTCTGGGTGGAATAGTCCAACTCTGTCAGGGTGGAATAGTCCAACTCTGTCAGGGTGGAATAGACCAACTCTGTCAGTGTGGAATAGTCCAACTCTGTCAGGGTGGAATTGTCCAACTCTTTCTGGGTGGAATAGTCCAACTCTGTCAGTGTGGAATAGTCCAACTCTGTCTGGGTGGAATAGACCAACTCTGTCTGGGTGGAATAGTCCCACTCTGTCAGGGTGGAATATACCAACTCTGTCTGGGTGGAATAGACCAACTCTGTCTGGGTGGAATAGTCCAACTCTGTCAGGGTGGAATAGTCCAACTCTGTCAGGGTGGAATTGTCCAACTCTGTCTGGGTGGAATAGTCCAACTCTGTCAGTGTGGAATAGTCCAACTCTGTCTGGGTGGAATAGACCAACTCTGTCTCGGTGGAATAGGCCAACTCTGTCAGGGTGGAATAGTCCCACTCTGTCAGGGTGGAATATACCAACTCTGTCTGGGTGGAATAGACCAAATCTGTCTGGGTGGAATAGTCCAACTCTGTCTGGATGGAATAGACCAACTCTGTCAGTGTGGAATAGTCCAACTCTGTCAGGGTGGAATAGTCCAACTCTGTCAGGGTGGAATAGACCAACTCTGTCTGGGTGGAATAGGCCAACTCTGTCAGGGTGGAATAGTCCTACTCTGTCTGGGTGGAATAGACCAACTCTGTCTGGTTGGAATAGACCAACTCTGTCTGGGTGAAATAGTCCAACTATGTCAGGGTGGAATAGACCAACTCTGTCTGGGTGGAATAGTCCAACTCTGTCTGGGTGGAATAGTCCAACTCTGTCAGGGTGGAATAGTCCAACTCTGTCAGGGTGGAATAGTCCAACTCTGTCAGGGTGTAATAGACCAACTGTCAGGGTAGAATAGACCAACTCTGTCTGGGTGAAACAGACCAACTCTGTCTGGGTGGAATAGTCCAACTCTGTCAGGGTGGAATAGTCCAACTCTGTCAGGGTGGAATAGACCAACTCTGTCAGTGTGGAATAGTCCAACTCTGTCAGGGTGGAATTGTCCAACTCTTTCTGGGTGGAATAGTCCAACTCTGTCAGTGTGGAATAGTCCAACTCTGTCTGGGTGGAATAGACCAACTCTGTCTGGGTGGAATAGTCCCACTCTGTCAGGGTGGAATATACCAACTCTGTCTGGGTGGAATAGACCAACTCTGTCTGGGTGGAATAGTCCAACTCTGTCAGGGTGGAATAGTCCAACTCTGTCAGGGTGGAATTGTCCAACTCTGTCTGGGTGGAATAGTCCAACTCTGTCAGTGTGGAATAGTCCAACTCTGTCTGGGTGGAATAGACCAACTCTGTCTCGGTGGAATAGGCCAACTCTGTCAGGGTGGAATAGTCCCACTCTGTCAGGGTGGAATATACCAACTCTGTCTGGGTGGAATAGACCAAATCTGTCTGGGTGGAATAGTCCAACTCTGTCTGGATGGAATAGACCAACTCTGTCAGTGTGGAATAGTCCAACTCTGTCAGGGTGGAATAGTCCAACTCTGTCAGGGTGGAATAGTCCAACTCTGTCAGGGTGGAATTGTCCAACTCTGTCTGGGTGGAATAGTCCAACTCTGTCAGTGTGGAATAGTCCAACTCTGTCTGGGTGGAATAGACCAACTCTGTCTGGGTGGAATAGGCCAACTCTGTCAGGGTGGAATAGTCCCACTCTGTCAGGGTGGAATATACCAACTCTGTCTGGGTGGAATAGACCAACTCTGTCTGGGTGGAATAGTCCAACTCTGTCTGGATGGAATAGACCTTCTATGTCAGGGTGGAATAGACCACCTCTGTCAGGGTGGAATAGACCAACTCTGTCTGGGTGGAATAGTCCAACTCTGTCAGGGTGGAATAGTCCAACTCTGTCTGGGTGGAATAGACCAACTCTGTCAGGGTGGAATAGTCCAACTCAGTCAGGGTGGAATAGACTACCTCTGTCAGGGTGGAATAGACCAACTCAGTCAGGGTGGAATAGTCCAACACTGTCAGGGTGGAATAGTCCAACTGTCAGCATTGAACTGTCCAACTCTGTCAGGGTGGAACAGTCCAACTCTGTCAGGGTGGAATAGACCAACTCTGTCTGGGTGGAATAGGCCAAGTCTGTCAGGGTGGATAGACCAACTCTGTCTGGGTGGAATAGTCCAACTCTGTCAGGGTGGAAAAGTCCAACTATGTCTGGGTGGAATAGTCCAACTCTGTCTGGGTGGAATAGACCAACTCTGTCAGGGTGGAAGAGACCAACTCTGTCAGGGTGGAATAGACCAACTCTGTCTGGGTGGAATAGTCCAACTCTGTCAGGGTGGAATAGTCCTACTCTGTCAGGGTGGAATAGTCCAACTCTGTTAGGGTGGAATAGTCCAACTCTGTTAGGATGGAATGGTCCAACTCTGTCAGGGTGGAAGAGACCAACTATGTCAGGGTGGAATAGACCAACTCTGTCTGGGTGGAATAGACCAACTCTGTCTGGGTGGAATAGGCCAACTCTGTCAGGGTGGAATAGTCCTACTCTGTCACGGTGGAATAGACCAACTCTGTCAGGGTGGAATTGTCCTACTCTGTCTGAATGGAATAGACCAACTATGTCAGGGTGGAATAGTCTAACTCTGTCAGGGTGGAATTGTCCAACTCAGTCAGGGTGGAATAGTCCAACTCTGTCAGGGTGGAATAGTCCAACTCTGTCAGGGTGGAATAGTCCATCTCTGTCAGGGTGGAATAGACCAACTCTGTCAGGGTGGAATAGACCAACTCTGTCACGGTGGAATAGACCAACTCTGTCAGGGTGGAATTGTCCTACTCTGTCTGAATGGAATAGACCAACTATGTCAGGGTGGAATAGTCCAACTCTGTCAGTGTGGAATAGTTGGACTAGACTGCCTTATTATTATTCGACCATGCTGGTCATTTATGAACATTGAACATCTTGGCCATGTTCTGTTATAATCTCCACCCGGCACAGCCAGAAGAGGACTGGCCACCCCACATAGCCTGGTTCCTCTCTAGGTTTCTTCCTAGGTATTGGCCTTTCTAGGGAGTTTTTCCTAGCCACCGTGCTTCTACACCTGCATTGCTTGCTGTTTGGGGTTTTAGGCTGGGTTTCTGTACATCACTTTGAGATATCAGCTGATGTACGAAGGGCTATATAAATAAATTTGATTTGATTTGATTTGGAATAGACCAACTCTGTCAGGGTGGAATAGACCAACTCTGTCAGGGTGGAATAGACCAACTCTGTCTGGGTGGAATAGGCCAACTCTGTCAGGGTGGAATAGTCCTACTCTGTCTGGGTGGAATAGACCAACTCTGTCTGGTTGGAATAGACCAACTCTGTCTGGGTGAAATAGTCCAACTATGTCAGGGTGGAATAGACCAACTCTGTCTGGGTGGAATAGTCCAACTCTGTCTGGGTGGAATAGTCCAACTCTGTCAGGGTGGAATAGTCCAACTCTGTCAGGGTGGAATAGTCCAACTCTGTCAGGGTAGAATAGACCAACTCTGTCTGGGTGGAATAGGCCAACTCTGTCAGGGTGGAATAGTCCCACTCTGTCAGGGTGGAATATACCAACTCTGTCTGGGTGGAATAGACCAACTCTGTCTGGGTGGAATAGTCCAACTCTGTCTGGATGGAATAGACCTTCTATGTCAGGGTGGAATAGACCACCTCTGTCAGGGTGGAATAGACCAACTCTGTCTGGGTGGAATAGTCCAACTCTGTCAGGGTGGAATAGTCCAACTCTGTCTTGGTGGAATAGACCAACTCTGTCAGGGTGGAATAGTCCAACTCAGTCAGGGTGGAATAGACTACCTCTGTCAGGGTGGAATAGTCCAACTCTGTCAGGGTGGAATAGACCAACTCAGTCAGGGTGGAATAGACCAACTCAGTCAGGGTGGAATAGTCCAACTCTGTCAGGGTGGAATAGTCCAACTCTGTCAGGGTGGAATAGTCCAACTCAGTCAGGGTGGAATAGTCCAACTCTGTCAGGGTGGAATAGTCCAACTCTGTCAGGGTGGAATAGTCCATCTCTGTCAGGGTGGAATAGACCAACTCTGTCAGGGTGGAATAGACCAACTCTGTCACGGTGGAATAGACCAACTCTGTCAGGGTGGAATTGTCCTACTCTGTCTGAATGGAATAGACCAACTATGTCAGGGTGGAATAGTCCAACTCTGTCAGGGTGGAATAGTCCATCTCTGTCAGGGTGGAACAGTCCAACTCTGTCAGGGTGGAATAGACCAACTCTGTCTGGGTGGAATAGACCAACTCTGTCACGGTGGAATAGACCAACTCTGTCAGGGTGGAATAGACCAACTCTGTCAGTGTGGAATAGTCCAACTCTGTCTGGGTGGAATAGTCCAACTCTGTCTGGGTGGAATAGACCAACTCTGTCAGGGTGGAATAGACCAACTCTGTCAGGGTGGAATAGACCAACTCTGTCAGGGTGGAATAGTCCAACTCAGTCAGGGTGGAATAGTCCAACTCTGTCAGGGTGGAATAGTCCAACTGTCAGCATTGAACTGTCCAACTCTGTCAGGGTGGAACAGTCCAACTCTGTCAGGGTGGAATAGACCAACTAAGTCAGGGTGGAATAGTCCAACTCTGTCTGGGTGGAATAGTCCAACTCAGTCAGGGTGGAATAGTCCAACACTGTCAGGGTGGAATAGTCCAACTGTCAGCATTGAACTGTCCAACTCTGTCAGGGTGGAACAGTCCAACTCTGTCAGGGTGGAATAGACCAACTCTGTCTGGGTGGAATAGGCCAAGTCTGTCAGGGTGGATAGACCAACTCTGTCTGGGTGGAATAGTCCAACTCTGTCAGGGTGGAAAAGTCCAACTATGTCTGGGTGGAATAGTCCAACTCTGTCTGGGTGGAATAGACCAACTCTGTCAGGGTGGAAGAGACCAACTCTGTCAGGGTGGAATAGACCACCTCTGTCTGGGTGGAATAGACCAACTCTGTCTGGGTGGAATAGTCCAACTCTGTCAGGGTGGAATAGTCCTACTCTGTCAGGGTGGAATAGTCCAACTCTGTTAGGGTGGAATAGTCCAACTCTGTTAGGATGGAATGGTCCAACTCTGTCAGGGTGGAAGAGACCAACTATGTCAGGGTGGAATAGACCAACTCTGTCTGGGTGGAATAGACCAACTCTGTCTGGGTGGAATAGGCCAACTCTGTCATGGTGGAATAGTCCTACTCTGTCAGGGTGGAATAAACCAACTCTGTCTGGGTGGAATAGACCAACTCTGTCTGGGTGGAATAGTCCAACTCTGTCTGGATGGAATAGACCCTCTCTGTCAGGGTGGAATAGACCACCTCTGTCAGGGTGGAATAGACCAACTCAGTCAGGGTGGAATAGACTACCTCTGTCAGGGTGGAATAGACCAACTCAGTCAGGGTGGAATAGACCAACTCAGTCAGGGTGGAATAGTCCAACTCTTTCAGGGTGGAATAGTCCAACTCTGTCAGGGTGGAATAGTCCAACTCAGTCAGGGTGGAATAGTCCAACTCTGTAAGGGTGGAATAGTCCAACTCTGTCAGGGTGGAATAGTCCATCTCTGTCAGGGTGGAATAGACCAACTCAGTCAGGGTGGAATAGTCCAACTCTGTCAGGGTGGAATAGACCAACTCTGTCAGGGTGGAATAGACCAACTCTGTCACGGTGGAATAGACCAACTCTGTCAGTGGTGGGAATTGTCCTACTCTGTCTGAATGGATTTGTTCTCTGTCACGGGGAATAGACCAACCTCTGTCAGGGTGGAATTGTCCTACTCTGTCTGAATGGAATAGACCAACTATGTCAGGGTGGAATAGTCCAACTCTGTCAGGGGTGGAATAGACCAACTATGTCAGGGTGGAATAGTCCAACTCTGTCAGGGTGGAATAGTCCAACTCTGTCAGGGTGGAATTGTCCATCTCTGTCAGGGTGGAATAGTCCCAACTCTGTTAGGGTGGAATAGTCCACTATGTCTGGGTGGAATAGACCAACTCTGTCAGGGTGGAAGAGACCAACTCTGTCAGGGTGGAATAGACCACCTCTGTCTGGGTGGAATAGACCAACTCTGTCTGGGTGGAATAGTACAACTCTGTCTGGGTGGAAAAATCCAACTCTGTCTGGGTGGAATTGTCCAACTCTGTCTGGGTGGAATAGTCCAACTCTGTCAGGGTGGAATAGTCCAACTCTGTCAGGGTGGAATAGTCCAACTCTGTTTGGGTGGAATTGTCCAACTCTGTCTGGGTGGAATAGTCCAACTCTGTCAGGGTGGAATAGTCCAACTCTGTCAGGGTGGAATAGTCCAACTCTGTCAGGGTGGAATAGTCCAACTCTGTCTGGGTGGAATTGACCAACTCTGTCAGGGTGGAATAGACCAACTCTGTCAGGGTGGAATAGTCCAACTCTGTCAGGGTGGAATTGTCCAACTCTGTCTGGGTGGAATAGTCCAACTCTGTCAGGGTGGAATAGTCCAACTCTGTCAGGGTGGAATAGTCCAACTCTGTCTGGGTGGAATAGACCAACTCTGTCAGGGTGGAATAGTCCAACTCTGTCAGGGTGGAATAGTCCAACTCTGTCAGGGTGGAATAGTCCAACTCTGTCTGGGTGGAATAGTCCAACTCTGTCAGGGTGGAATAGTACAACTCTGTCTGGGTGGAATAGACCGACTCTGTCTGGGTGGAATAGGGTGGAATAGTCCAACTCTGTCTGGGTGGAATAGACCTACTCTGTCAGGGTGGAATAGACCAACTCTGTCAGGGTGGAATAGACCAACTCTGTCAGGGTGGAATAGTCCAACTCTGTCTGGGTGGAATAGACTACCTCTGTCAGGGTGGAATAGACCAACTCTGTCAGGGTGGAATAGTCCAACTCTGTCAGGGTGGAATAGTCCAACTCTGTCAGGGTGGAATAGACCAACTCTGTCAGGCTGGAATAGACCAACTCTGTCAGTGTGGAATAGTCCAACTCTGTCAGGGTGGAATAGTACAACTCTGTCTGGGTGGAATAGACCAACTCTGTCTGGGTGGAATAGACCAACTCTGTCAGGGTGGAATAGTCCAACTCTGTCAGGGTGGAATAGTCCAACTCTGTCAGTGTGGAATAGTCCAACTCTGTCTGGGTGGAATAGACCAACTCTGTCAGGGTGGAATAGACCAACTCTGTCAGGGTGGAATAGACCACCTATGTCTGGATGGAATAGACCAACTCTGTCTGGGTGGAATAGTGCAACCCTGTCATGGTTGAATAGACCAACTCTGTCAGGGTGGAATAGTCCAACTCTGTCTGGGTGGAATAGACCAACTCTGTCAGGGTGGAATAGTACAACTCTGTCTGGGTGGAATAGTCTAACTCTGTCAGGGTGGAATAGACCAACTCTGTCAGGGTGGAATAGTCCAACTCTGTCTGGGTGGAATAGTCCAACTCTGTCAGGGTGGAATAGTCCAACTCTGTCAGTGTGGAATAGTCCAACTCTGTCTGGGTGGAATAGACCAACTCTGTCAGGGTGGAATTGTCCAACTCTGTCAGGGTGGAATAGTCCAACTCTGTCAGGGTGGAATAGTCCAACTCTGTCAGTGTGGAATTGTCCAACTCTGTCAGGGTGGAATTGTCCAACTCAGTCTGGGTGGAATAGTCCAACTCTGTCGGGGTGGAATAGTCCAACTCCTTCAGGGTGGATTAGTCCAACTCTGTCTGGGTTGAATAGACCAACTCTGTCAGGGTGGAATAGTCCAACTCTGTCTGGGTGGAATAGACCAACTCTGTCAGGGTGGAATAGTACAACTCTGTCTGGGTGGAATAGACCGACTCTGTCTGGGTGGAATAGTCTAACTCTGTCAGGGTGGAATAGACCAACTCTGTCAGGGTGGAATAGTCCAACTCTGTCTGGGTGGAATAGTCCAACTCTGTCAGGGTGGAATAGTCCAACTCTGTCAGTGTGGAATAGTCCAACTCTGTCTGGGTGGAATAGACCAACTCTGTCAGGGTGGAATTGTCCAACTCTGTCAGGGTGGAATAGTCCAACTCTGTCAGGGTGGAATAGTCCAACTCTGTCAGTGTGGAATTGTCCAACTCTGTCAGGGTGGAATTGTCCAACTCAGTCTGGGTGGAATAGTCCAACTCTGTCGGGGTGGAATAGTCCAACTCCTTCAGGGTGGATTAGTCCAACTCTGTCAGGGTGGAATAGTCCAACTCTGTCAGGGTGGAATAGTCCATCTCTGTCTGGGTGGAATAGACCAACTCTGTCACGGTGGAATAGACCAACTCTGTCAGGGTGGAATAGACCCACTCTGTCAGTGTGGAATAGTCCAACTCTATTAGGGTGGAATAGTCCAACTCTGTCTGGGTGGAATAGACCAACTCTGTCAGGGTGGAATAGACCAACTCTGTCTGGGTGGAATAGTCCAACTCTGTCAGGGTGGAATAGTCCAACTCAGTCAGGGTGGAATAGTCCAACTCTGTCAGGGTGGAATAGTCCAACTGTCAGCATTGAACTGTCCAAATCTGTCAGGGTGGAACAGTCCAACTCTGTCAGGGTGGAATAGACCAACTCAGTCAGGGTGGAATAGTCCAACTCTGTCAGGGTGGAATAGTCCAACTGTCAGCATTGAACTGTCCATCTCTGTCAGGGTGGAACAGTCCAACTCTGTCAGGGTGGAATAGACCAACTCTGTCTGGGTGGAATAGGCCAAGTCTGTCAGGGTGGATAGACCAACTCTGTCTGGGTGGAATAGTCCAAATCTGTCAGGGTGGAAAAGTCCAACTCTGTCTGGGTGGAATAGTCTAACTCTGTCAGGTTGGAATAGTCCAACTCTGTCTGGGTGGAATAGTCCAACTCAGTCAGGGTGGAATAGTCCAACACTGTCAGGGTGGAATTGTCCAACTGTCAGCATTGAACTGTCCAACTCTGTCAGGGTGGAACAGTCCAACTCTGTCAGGGTGGAATAGACCAACTCTGTCTGGGTGGAATAGGCCAAGTCTGTCAGGGTGGATAGACCAACTCTGTCTGGGTGGAATAGTCCAACTCTGTCAGGGTGGAAAAGTCCAACTATGTCTGGGTGGAATAGTCCAACTCTGTCTGGGTGGAATAGACCAACTCTGTCAGGGTGGAAGAGACCAACTCTGTCAGGGTGGAATAGACCACCTCTGTCTGGGTGGAATAGACCAACTCTGTCTGGGTGGAATAGTCCAACTCTGTCAGGGTGGAATAGTCCTACTCTGTCAGGGTGGAATAGTCCAACTCTGTTAGGGTGGAATAGTCCAACTCTGTTAGGATGGAATGGTCCAACTCTGTCAGGGTGGAAGAGACCAACTATGTCAGGGTGGAATAGACCAACTCTGTCTGGGTGGAATAGACCAACTCTGTCTGGGTGGAATAGGCCAACTCTGTCATGGTGGAATAGTCCTACTCTGTCAGGGTGGAATAAACCAACTCTGTCTGGGTGGAATAGACCAACTCTGTCTGGGTGGAATAGTCCAACTCTGTCTGGATGGAATAGACCCTCTCTGTCAGGGTGGAATAGACCACCTCTGTCAGGGTGGAATAGACCAACTCTGTCTGGGTGGAATAGTCCAACTCTGTCAGGGTGGAATAGCCCAACTCTGTCTGGGTGGAATAGACCAACTCTGTCAGGGTGGAATAGACCAACTCTGTCAGGGTGGAATAGTCCAACTCAGTCAGGGTGGAATAGACTACCTCTGTCAGGGTGGAATAGACCAACTCTGTCAGGGTGGAATAGTCCAACTCTGTCAGGGTGGAATAGACCAAATGTCAGGATGGAATAGACCAACTCTGTCAGGTTGGAATAGTCCAACTATGTCAGGGTGGAATAGTCCAACTCTGTCTGGGTGGAATAGACCAACTCTGTCAGGGTGGAATAGACCAACTCTGTCAGGGTGGAATAGTCCAACTCAGTCAGGGTGGAATAGACCAACTCTGTCAGGGTGGAATAGTCCAACTCTGTCAGGGTGGAATAGACCAAATGTCAGGGTGGAATAGACCAACTCTGTCTGGGTGGAATAGTCCAACTCTGTCAGGGTGGAATAGTCCAACTCTGTCAGGGTGGAATTGGCCAACTCTGTCAGGGTGGAATAGACCAACTCTGTCAGGGTGGAATAGTCCATCTTTGTAAGGGTGGAATAGTCCATCTCTGTCAGGGTGGAATAGCCCAACTCTGTCAGTGTGGAATAGTCCAACTCTGTCTGGGTGGAATAGACCAACTGTCAGGGTGAAATAGACCAACTCTGTCAGGGTGGAATAGAACACCTCTGTCAGGGTGGAATAGACCACCTATGTCTGGGTGGAATAGACCAACTCTGTCTGGGTGGAATAGTGCAACCCTGTCAGGTCTGAATAGACCAACTCTGTCAGGGTGGAATAGTCCAACTCTGTCAGGGTGGAATAGACCAACTCTGTCTGGGTGGAATAGACCAACTCTGTCTGGGTGGAATAGGCCAACTCTGTCAGGGTGGAATAGTCCTACTCCGTCTGGGTGGAATATACCAACTCTGTCTGGTTGAAACAGTCCAACTATGTCAGGGTGGAATAGATCAACTCTGTCAGGGTGGAAAAGTCCAACTATGTCTGGGTGGAATAGTCCAACTCTGTCTGGGTGGAATAGACCAACTCTGTCAGGGTGGAAGAGACCAACTCTGTCAGGGTGGAATAGACCAACTCTGTTAGGGTGGAATAGTCCAACTCTGTTAGGATGGAATGGTCCAACTCTGTCAGGGTGGAAGAGACCAACTATGTCAGGGTGGAATAGACCAACTCTGTCTGGGTGTAATAGACCAACTCTGTCTGGGTGGAATAGGCCAACTCTGTCATGGTGGAATAGTCCTACTCTGTCAGGGTGGAATAAACCAACTCTGTCTGGGTGGAATAGACCAACTCTGTCTGGGTGGAATAGTCCAACTCTGTCTGGATGGAATAGACCGTCTCTGTCAGGGTGGAATAGACCACCTCTGTCAGGGTGGAATAGACCAAATGTCAGGGTGGAATAGACCAACTCTGTCTGGGTGGAATAGTCCAACTCTGTCAGGGTGGAATAGCCCAACTCTGTCAGGGTGGAATTGGCCAACTCTGTCAGGGTGGAATAGACCAACTCTGTCAGGGTGGAATAGTCCAACTCTGTCTGGGTGGAATAGACCAACTGTCAGGGTGAAATAGACCAACTCTGTCAGGGTGGAATAGAACACCTCTGTCAGGGTGGAATAGACCACCTATGTCTGGGTGGAATAGACCAACTCTGTCTGGGTGGAATAGTGCAACCCTGTCAGGTCTGAATAGACCAACTCTGTCAGGGTGGAATAGTCCAACTCTGTCAGGGTGGAATAGACCAACTCTGTCTGGGTGGAATAGACCAACTCTGTCTGGGTGGAATAGGCCAACTCTGTCAGGGTGGAATAGTCCTACTCTGTCTGGGTGGAATAGACCAACTCTGTCTGGGTGGAATATACCAACTCTGTCTGGTTGAAATAGTCCAACTATGTCAGGGTGGAATAGATCAACTCTGTCAGGGTGGAAAAGTCCAACTATGTCTGGCTGGAATAGTCCAACTCTGTCTGGGTGGAATAGACCAACTCTGTCAGGGTGGAAGAGACCAACTCTGTCAGGGTGGAATAGACCAACTCTGTTAGGGTGGAATAGTCCAACTCTGTTAGGATGGAATGGTCCAACTCTGTCAGGTTGGAAGAGACCAACTATGTCAGGGTGGAATAGACCAACTCTGTCTGGGTGGAATAGACCAACTCTGTCTGGGTGGAATAGGCCAACTCTGTCATGGTGGAATAGTCCTACTCTGTCAGTGTGGAATAAACCAACTCTGTCTGGGTGGAATAGACCAACTCTGTCTGGGTGGAATAGTCCAACTCTGTCTGGATGGAATAGACCCTCTCTGTCAGGGTGGAATAGACCACCTCTGTCAGGGTGGAATAGACCAACTCTGTCTGGGTGGAATAGTCCAACTCTGTCAGGGTGGAATAGTCCAACTCTGTCTGGGTGGAATAGACCAACTCTGTCAGGGTGGAATAGACCAACTCTGTCAGGGTGGAATAGACCAACTCAGTCAGGGTGGAATAGACTACCTCTCTCAGGGTGGAATAGACCAACTCTGTCAGGGTGGAATAGTCCAACTCTGTCAGGGTGGAATAGACCAAATGTCAGGGTGGAATAGACCAACTCTGTCTGGGTGGAATAGACCAACTCTGTCTGGGTGGAATAGTCCAACTCTGTCAGGGTGGAATAGTCCAACTCTGTCTGGGTGGAATAGACCAACTCTGTCAGGGTGGAATAGACCAACTCTGTCAGGGTGGAATAGAACAACTCTGTCAGGGTGGAATAGACCACCTATGTCTGGGTGGAATAGACCAACTCTGTCTGGGTGGAATAGTGCAACCCTGTCAGGTCTGAATAGACCAACTCTGTCAGGGTGGAATAGTCCAACTCTGTCAGGGTGGAATAGACCAACTCTGTCTGGGTGGAATAGGCCAACTCTGTCAGGGTGGAATAGTCCTACTCTGTCTGGGTGGAATAGACCAACTCTGTCTGGGTGGAATATACCAACTCTGTCAGGGTGGAATAGAACAACTCTGTCAGGGTGGAATAGACCACCTATGTCTGGGTGGAATAGACCAACTCTGTCTGGGTGGAATAGTGCAACCCTGTCAGGTCTGAATAGACCAACTCTGTCAGGGTGGAATAGTCCAACTCTGTCAGGGTGGAATAGACCAACTCTGTCTGGGTGGAATAGGCCAACTCTGTCAGGGTGGAATAGTCCTACTCTGTCTGGGTGGAATAGACCACCTCTGTCAGGGTGGAATAGAACAACTCTGTCAGGGTGGAATAGACCACCTATGTCTGGGTGGAATAGACCAACTCTGTCTGGGTGGAATAGTGCAACCCTGTCAGGTCTGAATAGACCAACTCTGTCAGGGTGGAATAGTCCAACTCTGTCAGGGTGGAATAGACCAACTCTGTCTGGGTGGAATAGGCCAACTCTGTCAGGGTGGAATAGTCCTACTCTGTCTGGGTGGAATAGACCAACTCTGTCTGGGTGGAATATACCAACTCTGTCTGGGTGAAATAGTCCAACTATGTCAGGGTGGAATAGATCAACTCTGTCAGGGTGGAATAGGCCAACTCTGTCAGGGTGGAATAGTCCTACTCTGTCTGGGTGGAATAGACCAACTCTGTCTGGGTGGAATATACCAACTCTGTCTGGGTGAAATAGTCCAACTATGTCAGGGTGGAATAGATCAACTCTGTCAGGGTGGAAAAGTCCAACTATGTCTGGGTGGAATAGTCCAACTCTGTCAGGGTGGAATAGTCCAACTCTGTCAGGGTGGAATAGACCAACTGTCAGGGTGGAATAGGCCAACTCTGTCTGGGTGAAATAGACCAACTCTGTCTGGGTGAAATAGACCTACTCTGTCAGGGTGGAATAGTACAACTCGGTCAGGGTGGAATAGTCCAACTCTGTCAGGGTGGAATAGTCCAACTCTGTCTGGATGGAATAGACCAACCCTGTCAGGGTGGAATAGACCAACTATGTCAGGGTGGAATAGTCCAACTCAGTCAGGGTGGAATAGACTACCTCTTTCAGGGTGAAATAGTCCATCTCTGTAAGGGTGGAATAGTCCAACTCTGTCAAGGTGGAATACTCCAACTCTGTCAGGGTGGAATACTCCAACTCTGTATGGGTGGAATAGACCAACTCTGTCAGGGTGGAATAGACCAACTCTGTCAGGGTGGAATAGTCCAACTCAGTCAGGGTGGAATAGACCAACTCTGTCTGGGTGGAATAGGCCAACTCTGTCAGGGTGGAATAGTCCTACTCTGTCTGGGTGGAATAGACCAACGCTGTCTGGGTGGAATATACCAACTCTGTCTGGGTGAAATAGTCCAACTATGTCAGGGTGGAATAGACCAACTCTGTCTGGGTGGAATAGGCCAACTCTGTCAGGGTGGAATAGTCCTACTCTGTCTGGGTGGAATAGACCAACTCTGTCTGGGTGGAATATACCAACTCTGTCTGGGTGAAATAGTCCAACTATGTCAGGGTGGAATAGATCAACTCTGTCAGGGTGGAATAGGCCAACTCTGTCAGGGTGGAATAGTCCTACTCTGTCTGGGTGGAATAGACCAACTCTGTCTGGGTGGAATATACCAACTCTGTCTGGGTGAAATAGTCCAACTATGTCAGGGTGGAATAGATCAACTCTGTCAGGGTGGAAAAGTCCAACTATGTCTGGGTGGAATAGTCCAACTCTGTCAGGGTGGAATAGTCCAACTCTGTCAGGGTGGAATAGACCAACTGTCAGGGTGGAATAGGCCAACTCTGTCTGGGTGAAATAGACCAACTCTGTCTGGGTGAAATAGACCTACTCTGTCAGGGTGGAATAGTACAACTCGGTCAGGGTGGAATAGTCCAACTCTGTCAGGGTGGAATAGTCCAACTCTGTCTGGATGGAATAGACCAACCCTGTCAGGGTGGAATAGACCAACTATGTCAGGGTGGAATAGTCCAACTCAGTCAGGGTGGAATAGACTACCTCTTTCAGGGTGAAATAGTCCATCTCTGTAAGGGTGGAATAGTCCAACTCTGTCAAGGTGGAATACTCCAACTCTGTCAGGGTGGAATACTCCAACTCTGTATGGGTGGAATAGACCAACTCTGTCAGGGTGGAATAGACCAACTCTGTCAGGGTGGAATAGTCCAACTCAGTCAGGGTGGAATAGACCAACTCTGTCTGGGTGGAATAGGCCAACTCTGTCAGGGTGGAATAGTCCTACTCTGTCTGGGTGGAATAGACCAACGCTGTCTGGGTGGAATATACCAACTCTGTCTGGGTGAAATAGTCCAACTATGTCAGGGTGGAATAGATCAACTCTGTCAGGGTGGAATTGTCCAACTCAGTCTGGGTGGAATAGTCCAACTCTGTCGGGGTGGAATAGTCCAACTCCTTCAGGGTGGATTAGTCCAACTCTGTCAGGGTGGAATAGTCCAACTCTGTATGGGTGGAATAGACCAACTCTGTCAGGGTGGAGTAGACCAACTCTGTCAGGGTGGAATAGTCCAACTCTGTCAGGGTGGAATAGACCAACTGTCAGGGTGGGATAGACCAACTCTGTCTGGGTGAAATAGACCAACTCTGTCTGGGGGGAATAGACCAACTCTGCCTGGGTGGAATAGTCCAACTCTGTCAGGGTGGAATAGTCCAACTCTGTCAGGGTGGAATAGACCAACTCTGTCAGGGTGGAATAGACCAACTCTGTCAGGGTGGAATAGTCCATCTCTGTAAGGGTGGAATAGTCCATCTCTGTCAGGGTGGAATAGGCCAACTCTGTCAGGGTGGAATAGTCCTACTCTGTCTGGGTGGAATAGACCAACTCTGTCTGGGTGGAATAGACCAACTCTGTCTGGGTGAAATAGTCCAACTATGTCAGGGTGGAATAGATCAACTCTGTCAGGGTGGAATTGTCCAACTCAGTCTGGGTGGAATAGTCCAACTCTGTCAGGGTGGAATAGTCCAACTCTGTCAGGGTGGAATAGTCGAACTCTGTCAGGGTGGAATAGTCCAACTCTGTCTGGGTGGAATAGACCAACTCTGGCAGGGTGGAATAGTCCAACTCAGTCAGGGTGGAATAGACTACCTCTTTCAGGGTGGAATAGACCAACTCTGTCAGGGTGGAATAGTCCAACTCTGTCAGGGTGGAATAGTCCAACTCTGTCAGGGTGGAATAGACCAACTGTCAGGGTGGAATAGGCCAACTCTGTCTGGGTGAAATAGACCAACTCTGTCTGGGTGAAATAGACCTACTCTGTCAGGGTGGAATAGTCCAACTCTGTCAGTGTGGAATAGTCCAACTCTGTCAGGGTGGATTAGTCCAACTCTGTCAGGGTGGAATAGTCCAACTCTGTATGGGTGGAATAGACCAACTCTGTCAGGGTGGAGTAGACCAACTCTGTCAGGGTGGAATAGTCCAACTCAGTCAGTTTGGAATAGACTACCTCTTTCAGTGTGGAATAGACAAACTCTGTCAGGGTGGAATAGTCCAACTCTGTCAGGGTGGAATAGACCAACTGTCAGGGTGGGATAGACCAACTCTGTCTGGGTGAAATAGACCAACTCTGTCTGGGGGGAATAGACCAACTCTGCCTGGGTGGAATAGTCCAACTCTGTCAGGGTGGAATAGTCCAACTCTGTCAGGGTGGAATAGACCAACTCTGTCAGGGTGGAATAGACCAACTCTGTCAGGGTGGAATAGTCCATCTCTGTAAGGGTGGAATAGTCCATCTCTGTCAGGGTGGAATAGGCCAACTCTGTCAGGGTGGAATAGTCCCACTCTGTCTGGGTGGAATAGACCAACTCTGTCTGGGTGGAATAGACCAACTCTGTCTGGGTGAAATAGTCGAACTCTGTCAGGGTGGAATAGTCCAACTCTGTCTGGGTGGAATAGACCAACTCTGGCAGGGTGGAATAGACCAACTCTGTCAGGGTGGAATAGTCCAACTCAGTCAGGGTGGAATAGACCACCTCTTTCAGGGTGGAATAGACCAACTCTGTCAGGGTGGAATAGTCCAACTCTGTCAGGGTGGAATAGTCCAACTCTGTCAGGGTGGAATAGACCAACTGTCAGGGTGGAATAGGCCAACTCTGTCTGGGTGAAATAGACCAACTCTGTCTGGGTGAAATAGACCTACTCTGTCAGGGTGGAATAGTCCAACTCTGTCAGTGTGGAATAGTCCAACTCTTTCAGTGTGGAATAGTCCAACTCTGTCAGGGTGGAATAGTCCAACTCTGTCAGGGTGGAATAGTCCAACCCTGTCTGGGTGGAATAGACCAACTCTGTCAGGGTGGAATAGACAAACTCTGTCAGGGTGGAATAGTCCAACTCTGTCTGGGTGGAATAGACCAACTCTGGCAGGGTGGAATAGACCAACTCTGTCAGGGTGGAATAGTCCAACTCAGTCAGGGTGGAATAGACTACCTCTTTCAGGGTGGAATAGACCAACTCTGTCAGGGTGGAATAGTCCAACTCTGTCAGGGTGGAATAGACCAACTGTCAGGGTGGGATAGACCAACTCTGTCTGGGTGAAATAGACCAACTCTGTCTGGGGGGAATAGACCAACTCTGCCTGGGTGGAATAGTCCAACTCTGTCAGGGTGGAATAGTCCAACTCTGTCAGGGTGGAATAGACCAACTCTGTCAGGGTGGAATAGACCAACTCTGTCAGGGTGGAATAGTCCATCTCTGTAAGGGTGGAATAGTCCATCTCTGTCAGGGTGGAATAGGCCAACTCTGTCAGGGTGGAATAGTCCTACTCTGTCTGGGTGGAATAGACCAACTCTGTCTGGGTGGAATAGACCAACTCTGTCTGGGTGAAATAGTCCAACTATGTCAGGGTGGAATAGATCAACTCTGTCAGGGTGGAATTGTCCAACTCAGTCTGGGTGGAATAGTCCAACTCTGTCAGGGTGGAATAGTCCAACTCTGTCAGGGTGGAATAGTCGAACTCTGTCAGGGTGGAATAGTCCAACTCTGTCTGGGTGGAATAGACCAACTCTGGCAGGGTGGAATAGTCCAACTCAGTCAGGGTGGAATAGACTACCTCTTTCAGGGTGGAATAGACCAACTCTGTCAGGGTGGAATAGTCCAACTCTGTCAGGGTGGAATAGTCCAACTCTGTCAGGGTGGAATAGACCAACTGTCAGGGTGGAATAGGCCAACTCTGTCTGGGTGAAATAGACCAACTCTGTCTGGGTGAAATAGACCTACTCTGTCAGGGTGGAATAGTCCAACTCTGTCAGTGTGGAATAGTCCAACTCTGTCAGGGTGGATTAGTCCAACTCTGTCAGGGTGGAATAGTCCAACTCTGTATGGGTGGAATAGACCAACTCTGTCAGGGTGGAGTAGACCAACTCTGTCAGGGTGGAATAGTCCAACTCAGTCAGTTTGGAATAGACTACCTCTTTCAGTGTGGAATAGACAAACTCTGTCAGGGTGGAATAGTCCAACTCTGTCAGGGTGGAATAGACCAACTGTCAGGGTGGGATAGACCAACTCTGTCTGGGTGAAATAGACCAACTCTGTCTGGGGGGAATAGACCAACTCTGCCTGGGTGGAATAGTCCAACTCTGTCAGGGTGGAATAGTCCAACTCTGTCAGGGTGGAATAGACCAACTCTGTCAGGGTGGAATAGACCAACTCTGTCAGGGTGGAATAGTCCATCTCTGTAAGGGTGGAATAGTCCATCTCTGTCAGGGTGGAATAGGCCAACTCTGTCAGGGTGGAATAGTCCCACTCTGTCTGGGTGGAATAGACCAACTCTGTCTGGGTGGAATAGACCAACTCTGTCTGGGTGAAATAGTCGAACTCTGTCAGGGTGGAATAGTCCAACTCTGTCTGGGTGGAATAGACCAACTCTGGCAGGGTGGAATAGACCAACTCTGTCAGGGTGGAATAGTCCAACTCAGTCAGGGTGGAATAGACCACCTCTTTCAGGGTGGAATAGACCAACTCTGTCAGGGTGGAATAGTCCAACTCTGTCAGGGTGGAATAGTCCAACTCTGTCAGGGTGGAATAGACCAACTGTCAGGGTGGAATAGGCCAACTCTGTCTGGGTGAAATAGACCAACTCTGTCTGGGTGAAATAGACCTACTCTGTCAGGGTGGAATAGTCCAACTCTGTCAGTGTGGAATAGTCCAACTCTTTCAGTGTGGAATAGTCCAACTCTGTCAGGGTGGAATAGTCCAACTCTGTCAGGGTGGAATAGTCCAACCCTGTCTGGGTGGAATAGACCAACTCTGTCAGGGTGGAATAGACAAACTCTGTCAGGGTGGAATAGTCCAACTCTGTCTGGGTGGAATAGACCAACTCTGGCAGGGTGGAATAGACCAACTCTGTCAGGGTGGAATAGTCCAACTCAGTCAGGGTGGAATAGACTACCTCTTTCAGGGTGGAATAGACCAACTCTGTCAGGGTGGAATAGTCCAACTCTGTCAGGGTGGAATAGACCAACTGTCAGGGTGGAATAGGCAAGTCTGTCTGGGTGAAATAGACCAACTCTGTCTGGGTGGAATAGTCCAACTCTGTCAGGGTGGAATAGTCCAACTCTGTCAGGGTGGAATAGACCAACTCTGTGAGGCTGGAATAGACCAACTCTGTCAGTGTGGAATAGTCCAACTCTGTCAGGGTGGAATAGTCCAACTCTGTCTGGGTGGAATATGCCAACTCTGTCAGGGTGGAATAGTCCAACTCTGTCAGTGTGGAATAGTCCAACTCTGTCTGGGTGGAATAGACCAACTCTGTCAGGGTGGAATAGACCAACTCTGTCAGGGTGGAATAGACCACCTATGTCTGGATGGAATAGACCACCTATGTCTGGATGGAATAGACCAACTCTGTCTGGGTTGAATAGACCAACTCTGTCAGGGTGGAATAGTCCAACTCTGTCTGGGTGGAATAGTCCAACTCTGTCAGGGTGGAATAGTACAACTCTGTCTGGGGGAATAGACCGACTCTGTCTGGGTGGAATAGTCTAACTCTGTCAGGGTGGAATAGACCAACTCTGTCAGGGTGGAATAGTCCAACTCTGTCTGGGTGGAATAGTCCAACTCTGTCAGGGTGGAATAGTCCAACTCTGTCAGGGTGGAATAGTCCAACTCTGTCAGGGTGGAATAGTCCAACTCAGTCAGGGTGGAATAGACTACCTCTTTCAGGGTGGAATAGTCCAACTCTGTCAGGGTGGAATAGACCAACTGTCAGGGTGGAATAGGCCAAGTCTGTCTGGGTGAAATAGACCAACTCTGTCAGTGTGGAATAGTCCAACTCTGTCAGGGTGGAATAGTCCAACTCTGTCTGGGTGGAATAGACCATCTCTGTCTGGGTGGAATAGTATAACTCTGTCAGGGTGGAATAGACCAACTCTGTCAGGGTGGAATAGTCCAACTCTGTCTGGGTGGAATAGGCCAACTCTGTCAGGGTGGAATAGTCCAACTCTGTCAGTGTGGAATAGTCCAACTCTGTCTGGGTGGAATAGACCAACTCTGTCAGGGTGGAATAGACCAACTCTGTCAGGGTGGAATAGACCACCTATGTCTGGATGGAATAGACCACCTATGTCTGGATGGAATAGACCAACTCTGTCTGGGTTGAATAGACCAACTCTGTCAGGGTGGAATAGTCCAACTCTGTCTGGGTGGAATAGTCCAACTCTGTCAGGGTGGAATAGTACAACTCTGTCTGGGTGGAATAGACCGACTCTGTCTGGGTGGAATAGTCTAACTCTGTCAGGGTGGAATAGACCAACTCTGTCAGGGTGGAATAGTCCAACTCTGTCTGGGTGGAATAGTCCAACTCTGTCAGGGTGGAATAGTCCAACTCTGTCAGGGTGGAATAGTCCAACTCTGTCTGGGTGGAATAGACCAACTCTGTCAGGGTGGAATTGTGCAACTCTGTCTGGGTGGAATTGTCCAACTCGGTCAGGGTGGAATAGTCCAACTCTGTCAGGGTGGAATAGTCCAACTCTGTCTGGGTGGAATAGACCAACTCTGTCAGGGTGGAATAGACCAACTCTGTCAGGGTGGAATAGTCCAACTCTGTCAGGGTGGAATAGTCCAACTCTGTCAGTGTGGAATAGTCCCACTCTGTCAGGGTGGAATAGTCCAACTCTGTCTGGGTGGAATAGACCAACTCTGTCAGGGTGGAATAGATCAACTCTGTCAGGGTGGAATAGTCCAACTATGTCTGGATGGAATAGACCAACTCTGTCTGGGTGGAATAGTGCAACCCTGTCAGGGTTGAATAGACCAACTCTGTCAGGGTGGAATAGTCCAACTCTGTCTGGGTGGAATAGTCCAACTCTGTCAGGGTGGAATAGTACAACTCTGTCTGGGTGGAATAGACCGACTCTGTCTGGGTGGAATAGGGTGGAATAGTCCAACTCTGTCTGGGTGGAATAGACCAACTCTGTCAGGGTGGAATAGACCAACTCTGTCAGGGTGGAATAGACCAACTCTGTCAGGGTGGAATAGTCCAACTCTGTCTGGGTGAAATAGACCAACTCTTTCTGGGTGGAATAGTCCAACTCTGTCAGGGTGGAATAGTCCAACTCTGTCAGGGTGGAATAGTACAACTCTGTCTGGGTGGAATAGACCGACTCTGTATGGGTGGAATAGGGTGGAATAGTCCAACTCTGTCTGGGTGGAATAGACCTACTCTGTCAGGGTGGAATAGACTATCTCTGTCAGGGTGGAATAGACCAACTCTGTCAGGGTGGAATAGTCCAACTCTGTCAGGGTGGAATAGACCAACTGTCAGGGTGGAATAGACCAACTCTGTCTGGGTGGAATAGTCCAACTCTGTCAGGGTGGAATAGTCCAACTCTGTCAGGGTGGAATAGTCCAACTCTGTCAGGGTGGAATAGTCCAACTCTGTCTGGGTGGAATAGACCAACTCTGTCAGGGTGGAATAGACCAACTCTGTCAGGGTGGAATAGTCCAACTCTGTCTGGGTGGAATTGTCCAACTCTGTCTGGGTGGAATAGTCCAACTCTGTCAGGGTGGAATAGTCCAACTCTGTCAGGGTGGAATAGTCCAACTCTGTCAGGGTGGAATAGTCCAACTCTGTCTGGGTGGAATAGTCCAACTCTGTCAGGGTGGAATAGTACAACTCTGTCTGGGTGGAATAGACCAACTCTTTCTGGGTGGAATAGTCCAACTCTGTCAGGGTGGAATAGACCAACTCTGTCAGGCTGGAATAGACCAACTCTGTCAGTGTGGAATAGTCCAACTCTGTCAGGGTGGAATAGTCCAACTCTGTCAGGGTGGAATAGACCAACTGTCAGGGTGGAATAGACCAACTCTGTCTGGGTGAAATAGACCAACTCTGTCTGGGTGGAATTGTCCAACTCTGTCTGGGTGGAATAGTCCAACTCTGTCAGGCTGGAATAGTCCAACTCTGTCAGGGTGGAATAGTCCAACTCTGTCAGGGTGGAATAGTCCAACTCTGTCTGGGTGGAATAGTCCAACTCTGTCAGGGTGGAATAGTCCAACTCTGTCAGGGTGGAATAGTCCAACTCTGTCTGGGTGGAATAGACCAACTCTGTCAGGGTGGAATAGACCAACTCTGTCAGGGTGGAATAGTCCAACTCTGTCTGGGTGGAATTGTCCAACTCTGTCTGGGTGGAATAGTCCAACTCTGTCAGGGTGGAATAGTCCAACTCTGTCAGGGTGGAATAGTCCAACTCTGTCAGGGTGGAATAGTCCAACTCTGTCTGGGTGGAATAGTCCAACTCTGTCAGGGTGGAATAGTACAACTCTGTCTGGGTGGAATAGACCAACTCTTTCTGGGTGGAATAGTCCAACTCTGTCAGGGTGGAATAGACCAACTCTGTCAGGCTGGAATAGACCAACTCTGTCAGTGTGGAATAGTCCAACTCTGTCAGGGTGGAATAGTCCAACTCTGTCAGGGTGGAATAGACCAACTGTCAGGGTGGAATAGACCAACTCTGTCTGGGTGAAATAGACCAACTCTGTCTGGGTGGAATTGTCCAACTCTGTCTGGGTGGAATAGTCCAACTCTGTCAGGCTGGAATAGTCCAACTCTGTCAGGGTGGAATAGTCCAACTCTGTCAGGGTGGAATAGTCCAACTCTGTCTGGGTGGAATAGTCCAACTCTGTCAGGGTGGAATAGTCCAACTCTGTCAGGGTGGAATAGTCCAACTCTGTCAGGGTGGAATAGTCCAACTCTGTCAGGGTGGAATAGTCCAACTCTGTCTGGGTGGAATTGTCCAACTCTGTCAGGGTGGAATAGTACAACTCTGTCTGGGTGGAATAGACCGACTCTGTCTGGGTGGAATAGGGTGGAATAGGCACCTGGTGACCTTTTTAGGTCACCAGGTGCACGCGATCCATTTTGGGTGACCAGGTGCACGAGATCCATTTTGGGTGACCAGGTGCACATGGGCCTTTTTAGGTCACCAGGTGCACGCGATCCATTTTGGGTGACCAGGTGCACGAGGTCCATTTTGGGTGACCAGGTGCACGCGGTTCTTAACAGCGCGGCTATATGCTTTATTGTCCGAGGAAGGGTGCTTAAGTGTGGGTGCCCTGGTTCACCTGGTGTGCGAGGTTGTGGAGGGGGGGTCCCCTGCTGGAATCATCCCCGGAAATAGAGTGGTGTTCCCCGGGTGGTGAGTGAGGGCCTACCTGCCTGTATGTGTACTCTCATGCCCAGAGAGAGAGGCCTGTTCCTGGATAGGGAGTGAGGCCCTTTAGGGATTTATGTGTACTCTCATGCCCAGAGAGAGAGGCCTGTTCCTGGATAGGGAGTGAGGCCTTTAGGTCTGTAGGTCAATAGTTCCACTGTCCTTAAGGGGGGCAGAGCAGTCAGCCTCTGTGGAGGTGAGCTGCTCTGTCCCCCTTTTTTTTTGGCCTAATTCCCCAATCACCATACCCAGAGTTGGACAGGCCCTTTAGGGATTTATGTGTACTCTCATGCCCAGAGAGAGAGGCCTGTTCCTGGATAGGGAGTTAGGCCTTTAGGTCTGAAGGTCAATAGTTCCACTGTCCTTAAGGGGGGCAGAGCAGTCAGCCTCTGTGGAGGTGAGCTGCTCTGTCCCCCTTTTTTTTTGGCCTAATTCCCCAATCACCATACCCAGAGTTGGACAGGCCCTTTAGGGATTTATGTGTACTCTCATGCCCAGAGAGAGAGGCCTGTTCCTGGATAGGGAGTTAGGCCTTTAGGTCTGAAGGTCAATAGTTCCACTGTCCTTAAGGGGGGCAGAGCAGTCAGCCTCTGTGGAGGTGAGCTGCTCTGTCCCCCTTTTTTTTTGGCCTAATTCCCCAATCACCATACAAAGAGTTGGACATAGTGCAATTTCTGTGATTTATTTACCATCCATTTTGGGTTACCAGATGCACGTTTTCAATCACCAGGTGCACAACAATGTGTATCCATCAGAATAGTTTAAACAGTCCATAAAGCACTCAGGACGGGCGCCCATGGATAGAGGGCCATGGATAGATGCCCACTATCATAGTCCCATAGTGGGTATTAATATCAGAATGACCGACAAGTGCATTTAGGACAGTCTTTTTATTTTTAGGTTACCAGGTGCCTACCTTGAACCACCTTACGAGGTGACTACTTTAAATTAGGATATTATTTTTAGGTTACCAGTTGCACGTCTATTTATGTTTTAATGCCAAAATCGGTAATTTTCATAAAATGATTAAAAATACTTCCCGAGGGGCTAGAGGTCCCAAATTTCGTCTCATACCCTCTCTCTCAATGGGCAACAAGTAGAGCATGTCAAAAACAAATTGCCCTAACAGGCACCTATGTTTCCTGTAACATTCACTATTTTCCAAAAACTTAAAACACGATTTTCTATTCAAATTTTTTATACAAAAATGGTCCAACTCTGTCAGGGTGGAATAGTCCAACTCAGTCAGGGTGGAATAGACTACCTCTTTCAGGGTGGAATAGACCAACTCTGTCAGGGTGGAATAGTCCAACTCTGTCAAGGTGGATTAGACCAACTGTCAGGGTGGAATAGACCAACTCTGTCTGGGTGAAATAGACCAACTCTTTCTGGGTGGAATAGTCCAACTCTGTCAGGGTGGAATAGTCCAACTCTGTCAGGGTGGAATAGACCAACTCTGTCAGGCTGGAATAGACCAACTCTGTCAGTGTGGAATAGTCCAACTCTGTCAGTGTGGAATAGTCCAACTCTGTCAGGGTGGAATAGTACAACTCTGTCTGGGTGGAAGTGAACAACTCTGTCTGGGTGGAATAGACCAACTCTGTCAGGGTGGAATAGTCCAACTCTGTCAGTGTGGAATAGTCCAACTCTGTCTGGGTGGAATAGACCAACTCTGTCAGGGTGGAATAGACCAACTCTGTCAGGGTGGAATAGACCACCTATGTCTGGATGGAATAGGCCAACTCTGTCTGGGTGGAATAGTGCAACCCTGTCAGGGTTGAATAGACCAACTCTGTCAGGGTGGAATAGTCCAACTCTGTCTGGGTGGAATAGTCCAACTCTGTCAGGGTGGAATAGTACAACTCTGTCTGGGTGGAATAGACCGACTCTGTCTGGGTGGAATAGTCTAACTCTGTCAGGGTGGAATAGACCAACTCTGTCAGGGTGGAATAGTCCAACTCTGTCTGGGTGGAATAGTCCAACTCTGTCAGGGTGGAATAGTCCAACTCTGTCAGTGTGGAATAGTCCAACTCTGTCAGTGTGGAATAGTCCAACTCTGTCTGGGTGGAATAGTCCAACTCTGTCAGGGTGGAATAGTCCAACTCTGTCAGGGTGGAATAGGCCAACTCTGTCTGGGTGGAATAGACCAACTCTGTCAGGGTGGAATAGACCAACTCTGTCAGGGTGGAATAGTCCAACTCTGTCAGGGTGGAATAGTCCAACTCTGTCAGTGTGGAATAGTCCAACTCTGTCAGGGTGGAATAGTCCAACTCTGTCTGGGTGGAATAGACCAACTCTGTCAGGGTGGAATAGACAAACTCAGTCAGGGTGGAATAGTCCAACTCAGTCAGGGTGGAATAGACTACCTCTTTCAGGGTGGAATAGACCAACTCTGTCAGGGTGGAATAGTCCAACTCTGTCAGGGTGGAATAGACCAACTCTGTCTGGGTGAAATAGACCAACTCTGTCTGGGTGGAATAGTCCAACTCTGTCAGGGTGGAATAGTCCAACTCTGTCAGGGTGGAATAGACCAACTCTGTCAGGCTGGAATAGACCAACTCTGTCAGTGTGGAATAGTCCAACTCTGTCAGGGTGGAATAGTACAACTCTGTCAGGGTGGAATAGACCAACTCTGTCTGGGTGGAATAGACCAACTCTGTCAGGGTGGAATAGTCCAACTCTGTCAGTGTGGAATAGTCCAACTCTGTCTGGGTGGAATAGACCAACTCTGTCAGGGTGGAATAGTCCAACTCTGTCAGGGTGGAATAGTCCAACTCTGTCAGTGTGGAATAGTCCAACTCTGTCTGGGTGGAATAGACCAACTCTGTCAGGGTGGAATAGACCAACTCTCAGGGTGGAATTGTCCAACTCTGTCTGGGTGGAATAGTCCAACTCTGTCAGGGTGGAATAGTCCAACTCTGTCAGGGTGGAATAGTCCAACTCTGTCTGGGTGGAATAGACCACCTATGTCTGGGTGGAATAGACCAACTCTGTCTGGGTGGAATAGTGCAACCCTGTCAGGGTTGAATAGACCAACTCTGTCTGGGTGGAATAGTCCAACTCTGTCAGGGTGGAATAGACCAACT
The DNA here is from genome assembly GCF_002021735.2 of Oncorhynchus kisutch. Lineage (NCBI taxonomy): Eukaryota > Metazoa > Chordata > Actinopteri > Salmoniformes > Salmonidae > Oncorhynchus > Oncorhynchus kisutch. The sequence continues at coordinate 81,399,432 of NC_034187.2, forward strand.
CTGTTAGGCTGGAATAGACCAACTCTGTCAGTGTGGAATAGTCCAACTCTGTCAGGGTGGAATAGTACCACTCTGTCTGGGTGGAATAGGCCAACTCTGTCAGGGTGGAATAGTCCTACTCTGTCTGGGTGGAATAGACCAACTCTGTCTGGGTGGAATAGACCAACTATGTCAGGGTGGAATAGACCAACTTTGTCAGGGTGGAATTGTCCAACTCTGTCTGGGTGGAATAGTCCAACTCTGTCAGGGTTGAATAGACCAACTCTGTCAGGGTGGAATACTCCAACTCTGTCTGGGTGGAATAGTCCACATCTGTCAGGGTGGAATAGTCCAACTCTGTCAGTGTGGAATAGTCCAACTCTGTCTGGGCGGAATAGACCAACTCTGTCAGGGTGAAATAGACCAACTCTGTCAGGGTGGAATAGACCACCTATGTCTGGGTGGAATAGACCAACTCTGTCTGGGTGGAATAGTGCAACCCTGTCAGGGTTGAATAGACCAACTCTGTCTGGGTGGAATAGTCCAACTCTGTCTGGGTGGAATAGTCCAACTCTGTCAGGGTGTAATAGTCCAACTCTGTCTGGGTGGAATAGACCAACTCTGTCTGGGTGGAATAGGCCAACTCTGTCAGGGTGGAATAGTCCTACTCTGTCTGGGTGGAATAGACCAACTCTGTCAGTGTGGAATAGTCCAACTCTGTCAGGGTGGAATTGTCCAACTCTGTCGGGGTGGAATAGACCAACTCTGTCTGGGTGGAATAGTCTAACTCTGTCAGGGTGGAATAGACCAACTCTGTCAGGGTGGAATAGTCCAACTCAGTCAGGGTGGAATAGACTACCTCTTTCAGGGTGGAATAGACCAACTCTGTCAGGGTGGAATAGTCCAACTCTCTCAGGGTGGAATAGACCAACTGTCAGGGTGGAATAGGCCAACTCTGTCTGGGTGAAATAGACCAACTCTGTCTGGGTGGAATAGTCCAACTCTGTCAGGGTGGAATAGTCCAACTCTGTCAGGGTGGAATAGACCAACTCTGTGAGGCTGGAATAGACCAACTCTGTCAGTGTGGAATAGTCCAACTCTGTCAGGGTGGAATAGTCCAACTCTGTCTGGGTGGAATAGACCAACTCTGTCTGGTTGGAATAGTATAACTCTGTCAGGGTGGAATAGACCAACTCTGTCAGGGTGGAATAGTCCAACTCTGTCTGGGTGGAATAGTCCAACTCTGTCTGGGTGGAATAGTCCAACTCTGTCAGGGTGGAATAGTCCAACTCTGTCTGGGTGGAATAGACCAACTCTGTCAGGGTGGAATAGACCAACTCTGTCAGGGTGGAATAGACCACCTATGTCTGGATGGAATAGACCAACTCTGTCTGGGTGGAATAGTGCAACCCTGTCAGGGTTGAATAGACCAACTCTGTCTGGGTGGAATAGTCCAACTCTGTCAGGGTGGAATAGTCCAACTCTGTCAGGGTGGAATAGACCAACTCTGTCAGGTTGGAATAGACCACCTATGTCTGGATGGAATAGACCAACTCTGTCTGGGTGGAATAGTGCAACCCTGTCAGGGTGGAATAGTCCAACTCTGTCTGGGTGGAATAGTCCAACTCTGTCAGGGTGGAATAGTACAACTCTGTCTGGTTGGAATAGTCTAACTCTGTCAGGGTGGAATAGACCAACTCTGTCAGGTTGGAATAGTCCAACTCTGTCTGGGTGGAATAGTCCAACTCTGTCAGGGTGGAATAGTCCAACTCTGTCAGTGTGGAATAGTCCAACTCTGTCTGGGTGGAATAGACCAACTCTGTCAGGGTGGAATTGTCCAACTCTGTCTGGGTGGAATAGTCCAACTCTGTCAGGGTGGAATAGTCCAACTCTGTCAGGGTGGAATAGTCCAACTCTGTCTGGGTGAAATAGACCAACTCTGTCAGGGTGGAATAGACCAACTCTGTCAGGGTGGAATAGTCCAACTCTGTCAGGGTGGAATAGTCCAACTCTGTCAGTGTGGAATAGTCCAACTCTGTCAGGGTGGAATAGCCAACTCTGTCAGGGTGGAATAGTCCAACTCTGTCTGGGTGGAATAGACCAACTCTGTCAGGGTGGAATAGACAAACTCTGTCAGGGTGGAATAGTCCAACTCAGTCAGGGTGGAATAGACTATCTCTTTCAGGGTGGAATAGACCAACTCTGTCAGGGTGGAATAGTCCAACTCTGTCAGGGTGGAATAGACCAACTGTCAGGGTGGAATAGACCAACTCTGTCTGGGTGAAATAGACCAACTCTGTCTGGGTGGAATAGTCCAACTCTGTCAGGGTGGAATAGTCCAACTCTGTCAGGGTGGAATAGACCAACTCTGTCAGGCTGGAATAGACCAACTCTGTCAGTGTGGAATAGTCTAACTCTGTCAGGGTGGAATAGTACAACTCTGTCAGGGTGGAATAGTCCAACTCTGTCTGGGTGGAATAGTCTAACTCTGTCAGGGTGGAATAGACCAACTCTGTCAGGGTGGAATAGTCCAACTCTGTCAGTGTGGAATAGTCCAACTCTGTCTGGGTGGAATAGACCAACTCTGTCAGGGTGAAATAGACCAACTCTGTCAGGGTGGAATAGTCCAACTCTGTCAGCGTGGAATAGTCCAACTCTGTCTGGGTGGAATAGACCAACTCTGTCAGGGTGGAATAGACCAACTCTCAGGGTGGAATTGTCCAACTCTGTCTGGGTGGAATAGTCCAACTCTGCCAGGGTGGAATAGTCCAACTCTGTCAGGGTGGAATAGTCCAACTCTGTCAGGGTGGAATAGTCCAACTCTGTCTGGGTGGAATAGACCACCTATGTCTGGGTGGAATAGACCAACTCTGTCTGGGTGGAATAGTGCAACCCTTTCAGGGTTGAATAGACCAACTCTGTCTGGGTGGAATAGTCCAACTCTGTCAGGGTGGAATAGACCAACTCTTTCAGGCTGGAATAGACCAACTCTGTCAGTGTGGAATAGTCCAACTCTGTCAGGGTGGAATAGTACCACTCTGTCTGGGTGGAATAGGCCAACTCTGTCAGGGTGGAATAGTCCTACTCTGTCTGAGTGGAATAGACCAACTCTGTCTGGGTGGAATAGACCAACTCTGTCTGGGTGAAATAGTCCAACTATGTCAGGGTGGAATAGACCAACTCTGTCAGGGTGGAATTGTCCAACTCTGTCGGGGTGGAATAGACCAACTCTGTCTGGGTGGAATAGTCTAACTCTGTCAGGGTGGAATAGACCAACTCTGTCATGGTGGAATAGTCCAACTCAGTCAGGGTGGAATAGACTACCTCTTTCATGGTGAAATAGACCAACTCTGTCAGGGTGGAATAGACCACCTATGTCTGGGTGGAATAGACCAACTCTGTCTGGGTGGAATAGTGCAACCCTGTCAGGGTTGAATAGACCAACTCTGTCTGGGTGGAATAGTCCAACTCTGTCTGGGTGGAATAGTCCAACTTTGTCAGGGTGGAATAGACCAACTCTGTCTGGGTGGAATAGGCCAACTCTGTCAGGGTGGAATAGTCCTACTCTGTCTGGGTGGAATAGACCAACTCTGTCAGGGTGGAATAGACCAACTCTGTCAGGGTGGAATAGTCCAACTCTGTCTGGGTGGAATAGTACAACTCTGTCAGGGTGGAATAGTCCAACTCTGTCAGTGTGGAATAGTCCAACTCTGTCTGGGTGGAATAGAACAACTCTGTCAGGGTGGAATAGACCAACTCTGTCAGGTTGGAATAGACCAACTCTGTCAGGGTGGAATAGACCACCTATGTCTGGGTGGAATAGACCAACTCTGTCTGGGTGGAATAGTGCAACTCTGTCAAGGTTGAATAGACCAACTCTGTCAGGGTGGAATAGTCCAACTCTGTCAGGGTGGAATAGTCCAACTCTGTCAGGGTGGAATAGTCCAACTCTGTCAGGGTGGAATAGTCCAACTCTGTCAGGGTGGAATAGTCCAACTCTGTCAGGGTGGAATAGTCCAACTCTGTCAGGGTGGAATAGTCCAACTCTGTCAGGGTGGAATAGTCCAACCCTGTCAGCGTGGAACAGTCCAACTCTGTCAGGGTGGAATAGTCCAACTCTGTCTGGGTGGAATAGACCAACTCTGTCAGGGTGGAATAGACCAACTCTGTCAGGGTGGAATAGTCCAACTCTGTCAGGGTGGAATAGTCCAACTCTGTCAGTGTGGAATAGTCCAACTCTGTCAGGGTGGAATAGCCAACTCTGTCAGGGTGGAATAGTCCAACTCTGTCTGGGTGGAATAGACCAACTCTGTCAGGGTGGAATAGACAAACTCTGTCAGGGTGGAATAGTCCAACTCAGTCAGGGTGGAATAGACTATCTCTTTCAGGGTGGAATAGACCAACTCTGTCAGGGTGGAATAGTCCAACTCTGTCAGGGTGGAATAGACCAACTGTCAGGGTGGAATAGACCAACTCTGTCTGGGTGAAATAGACCAACTCTGTCTGGGTGGAATAGTCCAACTCTGTCAGGGTGGAATAGTCCAACTCTGTCAGGGTGGAATAGACCAACTCTGTCAGGCTGGAATAGACCAACTCTGTCAGTGTGGAATAGTCTAACTCTGTCAGGGTGGAATAGTACAACTCTGTCAGGGTGGAATAGTCCAACTCTGTCTGGGTGGAATAGTCTAACTCTGTCAGGGTGGAATAGACCAACTCTGTCAGGGTGGAATAGTCCAACTCTGTCAGTGTGGAATAGTCCAACTCTGTCTGGGTGGAATAGACCAACTCTGTCAGGGTGAAATAGACCAACTCTGTCAGGGTGGAATAGTCCAACTCTGTCAGGGTGGAATAGTCCAACTCTGTCTGGGTGGAATAGACCAACTCTGTCAGGGTGGAATAGACCAACTCTCAGGGTGGAATTGTCCAACTCTGTCTGGGTGGAATAGTCCAACTCTGCCAGGGTGGAATAGTCCAACTCTGTCAGGGTGGAATAGTCCAACTCTGTCAGGGTGGAATAGTCCAACTCTGTCTGGGTGGAATAGACCACCTATGTCTGGGTGGAATAGACCAACTCTGTCTGGGTGGAATAGTGCAACCCTTTCAGGGTTGAATAGACCAACTCTGTCTGGGTGGAATAGTCCAACTCTGTCAGGATGGAATAGACCAACTCTTTCAGGCTGGAATAGACCAACTCTGTCAGTGTGGAATAGTCCAACTCTGTCAGGGTGGAATAGTACCACTCTGTCTGGGTGGAATAGGCCAACTCTGTCAGGGTGGAATAGTCCTACTCTGTCTGAGTGGAATAGACCAACTCTGTCTGGGTGGAATAGACCAACTCTGTCTGGGTGAAATAGTCCAACTATGTCAGGGTGGAATAGACCAACTCTGTCAGGGTGGAATTGTCCAACTCTGTCGGGGTGGAATAGACCAACTCTGTCTGGGTGGAATAGTCTAACTCTGTCAGGGTGGAATAGACCAACTCTGTCATGGTGGAATAGTCCAACTCAGTCAGGGTGGAATAGACTACCTCTTTCATGGTGAAATAGACCAACTCTGTCAGGGTGGAATAGACCACCTATGTCTGGGTGGAATAGACCAACTCTGTCTGGGTGGAATAGTGCAACCCTGTCAGGGTTGAATAGACCAACTCTGTCTGGGTGGAATAGTCCAACTCTGTCTGGGTGGAATAGTCCAACTTTGTCAGGGTGTAATAGTCCAACTCTGTCAGGGTGGAATAGACCAACTCTGTCTGGGTGGAATAGGCCAACTCTGTCAGGGTGGAATAGTCCTACTCTGTCTGGGTGGAATAGACCAACTCTGTCAGGGTGGAATAGACCAACTCTGTCAGGGTGGAATAGTCCAACTCTGTCTGGGTGGAATAGTACAACTCTGTCAGGGTGGAATAGTCCAACTCTGTCAGTGTGGAATAGTCCAACTCTGTCTGGGTGGAATAGAACAACTCTGTCAGGGTGGAATAGACCAACTCTGTCAGGTTGGAATAGACCAACTCTGTCAGGGTGGAATAGACCACCTATGTCTGGGTGGAATAGACCAACTCTGTCTGGGTGGAATAGTGCAACTCTGTCAAGGTTGAATAGACCAACTCTGTCAGGGTGGAATAGTCCAACTCTGTCAGGGTGGAATAGTCCAACTCTGTCAGGGTGGAATAGTCCAACTCTGTCAGGGTGGAATAGTCCAACTCTGTCAGGGTGGAATAGTCCAACTCTGTCAGGGTGGAATAGTCCAACTCTGTCAGGGTGGAATAGTCCAACTCTGTCAGGGTGGAATAGTCCAACCCTGTCAGCGTGGAACAGTCCAACTCTTTCAGGGTGGAACAGTCCAACTCTGTCAGGGTGGAATAAACCAACTCTGTCAGGGTGGAATAGACCAACTCTGTCTGGGTGGAATAGTCCAACTCTGTCAGGGTGGAATAGTCCAACTCTGTCTGGGTGGAATAGACCAAGTCTGTCACGGTGGAATAGACCAACTCTGTCAGGGTGGAATAGTCCAACTCAGTCAGGGTGGAATAGACTACCTCTGTCAGGGTGGAATAAACCAACTCTGTCAGGGTGGAATAGACCAACTGTCTGGGTGGAATAGACCAACTCTGTCTGGGTGGAATAGACCAACTCTGTCAGTGTGGAATAGTCCAACTCTGTCTGGGTGGAATAGACCAACTCTGTCAGGGTGAAATAGACCAACTCTGTCAGGGTGGAATAGACCACCTATGTCTGGGTGGAATAGACCAACTCTGTCTGGGTGGAATAGTGCAACCCTGTCAGGGTTGAATAGACCAACTCTGTCTGGGTGGAATAGTCCAACTCTGTCTGGGTGGAATAGTCCAACTCTGTCAGGGTGTAATAGTCCAACTCTGTCAGGGTGGAATAGACCAACTCTGTCTGGGTGGAATAGGCCAACTCTGGCAGGGTGGAATAGTCCTACTCTGTCTGGGTGGAATAGTCTAACTCCCTCAGGGTGGAATAGACCAACTCTGTCAGGGTGGAATAGTCCAACTCTGTCTGGGTGGAATAGTACAACTCTGTCAGGGTGGAATAGTCAAACTCTGTCAGTGTGGAATAGTCCAACTCTGTCTGGGTGGAATAGAACAACTCTGTCAGGGTGGAATAGACCAACTCTGTCAGGTTGGAATAGACCAACTCTGTCAGGGTGGAATAGACCACCTATGTCTGGGTGGAATAGACCAACTCTGTCTGGGTGGAATAGTGCAACTCTGTCAGGGTAGAATAGACCAACTCTGTCAGGGTGGAATAGACCACCTATGTCTGGGTGGAATAGACCAACTCTGTCTGGGTGGAATAGTGCAACCCTGTCAGGGTTGAATAGACCAACTCTGTCTGGGTGGAATAGTCCAACTCTGTCTGGGTGTAATAGTCCAACTCTGTCAGGGTGTAATAGTCCAACTCTGTCAGGGTGGAATAGACCAACTCTGTCTGGGTGGAATAGGCCAACTCTGTCAGGGTGGAATAGTCCTACTCTGTCTGGGTGGAATAGACCAACTCTGTCAGTGTGGAATAGTCCAACTCTGTCAGGGTGGAATTGTCCAACTCTGTCGGGGTGGAATAGACCAACTCTGTCTGGGTGGAATAGTCTAACTCTGTCAGGGTGGAATAGACCAACTCTGTCATGGTGGAATAGTCCAACTCAGTCAGGGTGGAATAGACTACCTCTTTCAGGGTGGAATAGACCAACTCTGTCCGGGTGGAATAGTCCAACTCTCTCAGGGTGGAATAGACCAACTGTCAGGGTGGAATAGACCAACTCTGTCAGGGTGGAATAGTCCAACTCTGTCTGGGTGGAATAGACCAACTCTGTCTGGGTGGAATAGGCCAACTCTGTCAGGGTGGAATAGTCCTACTCTGTCTGGGTGGAATAGACCAACTCTGTCAGTGTGGAATAGTCCAACTCTGTCAGGGTGGAATTGTCCAACTCTGTCGGGGTGGAATAGACCAACTCTGTCTGGGTGGAATAGTCTAACTCTGTCAGGGTGGAATAGACCAACTCTGTCATGGTGGAATAGTCCAACTCAGTCAGGGTGGAATAGACTACCTCTTTCAGGGTGGAATAGACCAACTCTGTCCGGGTGGAATAGTCCAACTCTCTCAGGGTGGAATAGACCAACTGTCAGGGTGGAATAGTCCAACTCTGTCTGGGTGGAATAGTCCACATCTGTCAGGGTGGAATAGTCCAACTCTGTCAGTGTGGAATAGTCCAACTCTGTCTGGGTGGAATAGACCAACTCTGTCAGGGTGAAATAGACCAACTCTGTCAGGGTGGAATAGACCACCTATGTCTGGGTGGAATAGACCAACTCTGTCTGGCTGGAATAGTGCAACCCTGTCAGGGTTGAATAGACCAACTCTGTCTGGGTGGAATAGTCCAACTCTGTCTGGGTGGAATAGTCCAACTCTGTCAGGGTGTAATAGTCCAACTCTGTCAGGGTGGAATAGACCAACTCTGTCTGGGTGGAATAGGCCAACTCTGTCAGGGTGGAATAGTCCTACTCTGTCTGGGTGGAATAGTCTAACTCTGTCAGGGTGGAATAGACCAACTCTGTCAGGGTGGAATAGTCCAACTCTGTCTGGGTGGAATAGTACAACTCTGTCAGGGTGGAATAGTCCAACTCTGTCAGTGTGGAATAGTCCAACTCTGTCTGGGTGGAATAGAACAACTCTGTCAGGGTGGAATAGACCAACTCTGTCAGGTTGGAATAGACCAACTCTGTCAGTGTGGAATAGTCCAACTCTGTCAGGGTGGAATTGTCCAACTCTGTCGGGGTGGAATAGACCAACTCTGTCTGGGTGGAATAGTCTAACTCTGTCATGGTGGAATAGTCCAACTCAGTCAGGGTGGAATAGACTACCTCTTTCAGGGTGGAATAGACCAACTCTGTCCGGGTGGAATAGTCCAACTCTCTCAGGGTGGAATAGACCAACTGTCAGGGTGGAATAGACCAACTCTGTCAGGGTGGAATAGTCCAACTCTGTCTGGGTGGAATAGTCCACATCTGTCAGGGTGGAATAGTCCAACTCTGTCAGTGTGGAATAGTCCAACTCTGTCTGGGTGGAATAGACCAACTCTGTCAGGGTGAAATAGACCAACTCTGTCAGGGTGGAATAGACCACCTATGTCTGGGTGGAATAGACCAACTCTGTCTGGGTGGAATAGTGCAACCCTGTCAGGGTTGAATAGACCAACTCTGTCTGGGTGGAATAGTCCAACTCTGTCTGGGTGGAATAGTCCAACTCTGTCAGGGTGTAATAGTCCAACTCTGTCAGGGTGGAATAGACCAACTCTGTCTGGGTGGAATAGGCCAACTCTGGCAGGGTGGAATAGTCCTACTCTGTCTGGGTGGAATAGTCTAACTCCCTCAGGGTGGAATAGACCAACTCTGTCAGGGTGGAATAGTCCAACTCTGTCTGGGTGGAATAGTACAACTCTGTCAGGGTGGAATAGTCAAACTCTGTCAGTGTGGAATAGTCCAACTCTGTCTGGGTGGAATAGAACAACTCTGTCAGGGTGGAATAGACCAACTCTGTCAGGTTGGAATAGACCAACTCTGTCAGGGTGGAATAGACCACCTATGTCTGGGTGGAATAGACCAACTCTGTCTGGGTGGAATAGTGCAACTCTGTCAGGGTAGAATAGACCAACTCTGTCAGGGTGGAATAGTCCAACTCTGTCAGGGTGGAATAGTCCAACTCTGTCAGGGTGGAATAGTCCAACTCTGTCAGGGTGGAATAGTCCAACTCTGTCAGGGTGGAATAGTCCAACTCTGTCAGGGTGGAATAGTCCAACTCTGTCAGGGTGGAATAGTCCAACTCTGTCAGGGTGGAATAGTCCAACCCTGTCAGCGTGGAACAGTCCAACTCTTTCAGGGTGGAACAGTCCAACTCTGTCAGGGTGCAATAAACCAACTCTGTCACGGTGGAATAGACCAACTCTGTCAGGGTGGAATTGTCCTACTCTGTCTGGATGGAATAGACCAACTATGTCAGGGTGGAATAGACCAACTCTGTCAGGGTAGTATATACCAACTCTGTCAGGGTGGAATAGACCAACTCTGTCTGGGTGGAATAGTCCAACTCTGTCTGGGTGGAATAGACCAAGTCTGTCACGGTGGAATAGGCCAACTCTGTCAGGGTGGAATAGTCCAACTCAGTCAGGGTGGAATGGACTACCTCTGTCAGGGTGGAATAAACCAACTCTGTCAGGGTGGAATAGTCCAACTGTCAGGGTGGAATAGACCAACTGTCTGGGTGGAATAGACCAACTCTGTCTGGGTGGAATAGACCAACTCTGTCTGGGTGGAATAGTCCAACTTTGTCAGGGTGGAATAGACCAACTCTGTCAGGGTGGAATAGACCGACTCTGTCAGTGTGGAATAGTCCAACTCTGTTAGGGTGGAATAGTCCAACTCTGTCTGGGTGGAATAGACTAACTCTGTCAGGGTGGAATAGACCAACTCTGTCTGGGTGGAATAGTCCAACTCTGTCAGGGTGGAATAGTCCAACTCTGTCAGGGTGGAATAGACCAACTCTGTCTGGGTGGAATAGGCCAATTCTGTCAGGGTGGAATAGTCCTACTCTGTCTGGGTGGAATAGACCAACTCTGTCAGTGTGGAATAGTCCAACTCTGTCAGGGTGGAATTGTCCAACTCTGTCGGGGTGGAATAGACCAACTCTGTCTGGGTGGAATAGTCTAACTCTGTCAGGGTGGAATAGACCAACTCTGTCAGGGTGGAATAGTCCAACTCTGTCTGGGTGGAATAGTACAACTCTGTCAGGGTGGAATAGTCCAACTCTGTCAGTGTGGAATAGTCCAACTCTGTCTGGGTGGAATAGAACAACTCTGTCAGGGTGGAATAGACCAACTCTGTCAGGGTGGAATAGTCCAACTCTGTCTGGGTGGAATAGTCCACATCTGTCAAGGTGGAATAGTCCAACTCTGTCTGGGTGGAATCGTCCAACTCTGTCTGGGTGGAATCGTCCAACTCTGTCTGGGTGGAATAGACCAACTCTGTCAGGGTGAAATAGACCAACTCTGTCAGGGTGGAATAGACCACCTATGTCTGGGTGGAATAGACCATCTCTGTCTGGGTGGAATAGTGCAACCCTGTCAGGGTTGAATAGACCAACTCTGTCTGGGTGGAATAGTCCAACTCTGTCTGGGTGTAATATTCCAACTCTGTCAGGGTGTAATAGTCCAACTCTGTCAGGGTGGAATAGACCAACTCTGTCTGGGTGGAATAGGCCAACTCTGTCAGGGTGGAATAGTCCTACTCTGTCTGGGTGGAATAGACCAACTCTGTCCGGGTGGAATAGTCCAACTCTCTCAGGGTGGAATAGACCAACTGTCAGGGTGGAATAGACCAACTCTGTCAGGGTGGAATAGTCCAACTCTGTCTGGGTGGAATAGTCCACATCTGTCAGGGTGGAATAGTCCAACTCTGTCAGTGTGGAATAGTCCAACTCTGTCTGGGTGGAATAGACCAACTCTGTCAGGGTGAAATAGACCAACTCTGTCAGGGTGGAATAGACCACCTATGTCTGGGTGGAATAGACCAACTCTGTCTGGGTGGAATAGTGCAACCCTGTCAGGGTTGAATAGACCAACTCTGTCTGGGTGGAATAGTCCAACTCTGTCTGGGTGGAATAGTCCAACTCTGTCAGGGTGGAATAGTCCAACCCTGTCAGCGTGGAACAGTCCAACTCTTTCAGGGTGGAACAGTCCAACTCTGTCAGGGTGGAATAAACCAACTCTGTCACGGTGGAATAGACCAACTCTGTCAGGGTGGAATTGTCCTACTCTGTCTGGATGGAATAGACCAACTATGTCAGGGTGGAATAGACCAACTCTGTCAGGGTAGTATATACCAACTCTGTCAGGGTGGAATAGACCAACTCTGTCTGGGTGGAATAGTCCAACTCTGTCAGGGTGGAATAGTCCAACTCTGTCTGGGTGGAATAGACCAAGTCTGTCACGGTGGAATAGACCAACTCTGTCAGGGTGGAATAGTCCAACTCAGTCAGGGTGGAATAGACTACCTCTGTCAGGGTGGAATAAACCAACTCTGTCAGGGTGGAATAGTCCAACTGTCAGGGTGGAATAGACCAACTGTCTGGGTGGAATAGACCAACTCTGTCTGGGTGGAATAGACCAACTCTGTCTGGGTGGAATAGTCCAACTTTGTCAGGGTGGAATAGACCAACTCTGTCAGGGTGGAATAGACCGACTCTGTCAGGGTGGAATAGACCAACTCTGTCAGGGTGGAATAGTCCAACTCTGTCTGGGTGGAATAGACGAACTCTGTCAGGGTGGAATAGACCAACTCTGTCTGGGTGGAATAGTCCAACTCTGTCAGGGTGGAATAGTCCAACTCTGTCAGGGTGGAATAGACCAACTCTGTCTGGGTGGAATAGTCCAACTCTGTCAGGGTGGAATAGTCCTACTCTGTCTGGGTGGAATAGACCAACTCTGTCAGTGTGGAATAGTCCAACTCTGTCAGGGTGGAATTGTCCAACTCTGTCGGGGTGGAATAGACCAACTCTGTCTGGGTGGAATAGTCTAACTCTGTCAGGGTGGAATAGACCAACTCTGTCAGGGTGGAATAGTCCAACTCTGTCTGGGTGGAATAGTACAACTCTGTCAGGGTGGAATAGTCCAACTCTGTCAGTGTGGAATAGTCCAACTCTGTCTGGGTGGAATAGAACAACTCTGTCAGGGTGGAATAGACCAACTCTGTCAGTTTGGAATAGACCAACTCTGTCAGGGTGGAATAGACCACCTATGTCTGGGTGGAATAGACCAACTCTGTCAGGGTGGAATAGTCCAACTCTGTCAGGGTGGAATAGTCCAACTCTGTCAGGGTGGAATAGTCCAACTCTGTCAGGGTGGAATAGTCCAACTCAGTCAGGGTGGAATAGACTACCTCTGTCAGGGTGGAATAAACCAACTCTGTCAGGGTGGAATAGTCCAACTGTCAGGGTGGAATAGACCAACTGTCTGGGTGGAATAGACCAACTCTGTCTGGGTGGAATAGACCAACTCTGTCTGGGTGGAATAGTCCAACTTTGTCAGGGTGGAATAGACCAACTCTGTCAGGGTGGAATAGACCGACTCTGTCAGTGTGGAATAGTCCAACTCTGTCAGGGTGGAATAGTCCAACTCTGTCAGGGTGGAATAGACCAACTCTGTCTGGGTGGAATAGTCCTACTCTGTCTGGGTGGAATAGACCAACTCTGTCAGTGTGGAATAGTCCAACTCTGTCAGGGTGGAATTGTCCAACTCTGTCGGGGTGGAATAGACCAACTCTGTCTGGGTGGAATAGTCTAACTCTGTCAGGGTGGAATAGACCAACTCTGTCAGGGTGGAATAGTCCAACTCTGTCTGGGTGGAATAGTACAACTCTGTCAGGGTGGAATAGTCCAACTCTGCAGTGTGGAATAGTCCAACTCTGTCTGGGTGGAATAGAACAACTCTGTCAGGGTGGAATAGACCAACTCTGTCAGTTTGGAATAGACCAACTCTGTCAGGGTGGAATAGACCACCTATGTCTGGGTGGAATAGACCAACTCTGTCTGGGTGGAATAGTGCAACTCTGTCAGGGTAGAATAGACCAACTCTGTCAGGGTGGAATAGTCCAACTCTGTCAGGGTGGAATAGTCCAACTCTGTCAGGGTGGAATAGTCCAACTCTGTCAGGGTGGAATAGTCCAACCCTGTCAGCGTGGAACAGTCCAACTCTTTCAGGGTGGAACAGTCCAACTCTGTCAGGGTGGAATAAACCAACTCTGTCACGGTGGAATAGACCAACTCTGTCAGGGTGGAATTGTCCTACTCTGTCTGGATGGAATAGACCAACTATGTCAGGGTGGAATAGACCAACTCTGTCAGGGTAGTATATACCAACTCTGTCAGGGTGGAATAGACCAACTCTGTCTGGGTGGAATAGTCCAACTCTGTCAGGGTGGAATAGTCCAACTCTGTCTGGGTGGAATAGACCAAGTCTGTCACGGTGGAATAGACCAACTCTGTCAGGGTGGAATAGTCCAACTCAGTCAGGGTGGAATAGACTACCTCTGTCAGGGTGGAATAAACCAACTCTGTCAGGGTGGAATAGTCCAACTGTCAGGGTGGAATAGACCAACTGTCTGGGTGGAATAGACCAACTCTGTCTGGGTGGAATAGACCAACTCTGTCTGGGTGGAATAGTCCAACTTTGTCAGGGTGGAATAGACCAACTCTGTCAAGGTGGAATAGACCGACTCTGTCAGTGTGGAATAGTCCAACTCTGTTAGGGTGGAATAGTCCAACTCTGTCTGGGTGGAGTAGACTAACTCTGTCAGGGTGGAATTGACCAACTCTGTCTGGGTGGAATAGTCCAACTCTGTCAGGGTGGAATAGTCCAACTCTGTCAGGGTGGAATAGACCAATTCTGTCAGAGTGGAATAGACCAACTCTTTCAGTGTGGAATAGTCCAACTCTGTTAGGGTGGAATAGTCCAACTCTGTCAGGGTGGAATAGACCAACTGTCAGGGTGGAATAGACCAACTCTGTCTGGGTGGAATAGACCAACTCTGTCTGGGTGGAATAGACCAACTCTGTCAGGGTGGAATAGTCCAACTCTGTCAGGGTGGAATAGACCAACTCTGTCAGGGTGGAATAGACCAACTCTGTCAGTGTGGAATAGTCCAACTCTGTTAGGTTGGAATAGTCCAACTCTGTCAGGGTGGAATAGTCCAACTCTGTCAGGGTGGAATAGTCCAACTCTGTCAGGGTGGAATAGTCCAACTCTGTCAGGGTGGAACAGTCCAACTCTTTCAGGGTGGAACAGTCCAACTCTGTCAGGGTGGAATAAACCAACTCTGTCACGGTGGAATAGACCAACTCTGTCAGGGTGGAATTGTCCTACTCTGTCTGGATGGAATAGACCAACTATGTCAGGGTGGAATAGACCAACTCTGTCAGGGTAGTATATACCAACTCTGTCAGGGTGGAATAGACCAACTCTGTCTGGGTGGAATAGTCCAACTCTGTCAGGGTGGAATAGTCCAACTCTGTCTGGGTGGAATAGACCAAGTCTGTCACGGTGGAATAGACCAACTCTGTCAGGGTGGAATAGTCCAACTCAGTCAGGGTGGAATAGACTACCTCTGTCAGGGTGGAATAAACCAACTCTGTCAGGGTGGAATAGTCCAACTGTCAGGGTGGAATAGACCAACTGTCTGGGTGGAATAGACCAACTCTGTCTGGGTGGAATAGACCAACTCTGTCTGGGTGGAATAGTCCAACTTTGTCAGGGTGGAATAGACCAACTCTGTCAGGGTGGAATAGACCGACTCTGTCAGTGTGGAATAGTCCAACTCTGTTAGGGTGGAATAGTCCAACTCTGTCTGGGTGGAATAGACTAACTCTGTCAGGGTGGAATAGACCAACTCTGTCTGGGTGGAATAGTCCAACTCTGTCAGGGTGGAATAGTCCAACTCTGTCAGGGTGGAATAGACCAATTCTGTCAGAGTGGAATAGACCAACTCTTTCAGTGTGGAATAGTCCAACTCTGTTAGGGTGGAATAGTCCAACTCTGTCAGGGTGGAATAGACCAACTGTCAGGGTGGAATAGACCAACTCTGTCTGGGTGGAATAGACCAACTCTGTCTGGGTGGAATAGACCAACTCTGTCAGGGTGGAATAGTCCAACTCTGTCATGGTGGAATAGTCCAACTCTGTCAGGGTGGAATAGTCCAACTCTGTCAGGGTGGAATAGTCCAACTCTGTCAGGGTGGAATAGCCCAACTCTGTCAGGGTGGAATAGTCCAACTCTGTCTGGGTGGAATAGACTAACTCTGTCAGGGTGGAATAGTCCAACTCTGTCAGGGTGGAATAGTGGGGTCCTTGAGTAGAGCATGGGAGGGAAGCGGGAGAAATTATATTAAAACAATTATTACTAGAATGTATTTATTTATTATGCTCACTAGGGCCCTTGATGATGTGAGGCCTGAGGCCTCTTCTGTTTAATGGTAAGTACGCCACTGCTAAGACGAGTTTATTCATTTAATTAATTAATTTAACCTTTATTTACCTAGGCAAGTCAGTTAAGAACAAATTCTTATTTTCAATGAAGGCCTACCAAAATGACAAAGGCCTCCAGTGGGGACAGGGGCATGGATATATATATATATTTTTTATTATCATTTAAAAAAAATATATAGGACAAAACACACATCACGACAAGAGAGACAACACAACAGTACATAAAGAGAGACCTAAGATAACAACACAGCAAGGCAGCAACACATGACAACACAGCATGGTAGAAACACTAATGCACTTAGTAGAACATGAATTTTATGAGCAACGTACATCGTTATGTAGCCTGTGTTATTCTGTTGGACCAGGAATTTGACCTGGTGAAATGGTATTGTCAAAAATAAACAGAATGTAGGAGAGCGTTGATGGGACTACTGTCTGCATTGACATATTACCATCCTCAGCCCTAATGATAAAACAAGTGCTGTCTATTCAAGTCTGGTCTAATCTCAAACCTCCATGTTCTTCAATCTCTATTTACTTTCACTCAGTCCCCCCCCCCGTCTCTCTCGCTCTCTCTCTTTTTCTCTCTCTCTCTTTCTACCATTCCGCCTCTTCCTCCCACCTGCGTCCCTCTTCCCCTTCACGTGGGAGAGATGCCAACACACGACCACACTCACAGTCTGTTAATAGTTATATGCACTGTGACTGGCTGGTGCTCCTAAGAGCATTGCTCTGATTGGTTGAAACTGCCCTGCATCGGAACCTTACTTCAAAATACTGGGGGGGGGGGGGTGTAAAAAGGAAGGGGGGGGGGGGTTAGAGATTGGCATGACAACAGTAACCAAGACAACCGCAGTTCAAACAAACAAAGAACTACAGACTTCTCACCAAGAAAAGGAAAAGATTGTGCACTTGAACTGAGAAACAGATGGACGGTGAGATGATGTGAGCCCGTTCGTTGTGGGAGACTCCTATTGAGTGTTCAGTGTAGTTAGCCAAATGGAAGAAGTGCCTTTTGGTCGGGTTAGTCTTCCATCATAAGCACTTACAAAGTGTCTTCCCGGTTGGCTGCATGATGAGGAGTAGTTGACCCCCCCCCCCCCCCCATGGAACTGAGCTCTAATGGATCTGGCGACTGATTAGGGATTCAACACCACGGGCAGCGACACTGCTAAGCACGTGACAAAGTGCCTGTTTCTGCCTCTCAAATGGCTCCCTATTACTTATATAGTGCACTATGTACTGTATGGCTCATGGTGTAAAGTTTGTGTACTATATAGGGACTAGGTGCCATTTGGGAGACAGACCGTGTCATCATCAGGAGGCAAATCAACCAGGAAATATTTCTTCCTTCTCGCTAGCGAATACGGTTATTCCCCAAACCTTACGCTGGAACTTTACAAATGCTCATTAAATATCCACCCAGGCCCTATGTTCAATAAAGTTGAAGACACATCCCCAGTGTGCGTGTGTGAGGAGGAGGAGGATGGGGGGGAGGGGGGGGGGTTCCTTATTTCCCCAAAGTGTCAGGGTTAGATCAGTGAGAACACTCCCCATGACTATAGCTCCGGATTAGTGTCGCTTTTGAATTACACAGATATTTATTTGATTTGGTTGGTTAGTTTTAGGGAGCAATAGCAATGAGGAATACAATCATGTCTAAAGGCTACATTTATTTCTACGTGTAGGGTGGATGGAATTGTATTTCTAAATTGTAAGTTGGAGTTTTATTTTTGTGAGTACACACACACACACACACACACACACACACACACACACACACACACACACACACACACACACACACACACACACACACACACACACACACACACACACACACACACACACACACACACACACACACACACACACTAGGCCTCCATTACCTTTACTAGACTAGGTGCTGCTGTATAGCTGCACAGCTGTTTTACAGCCTCCTGCCCAGTCTGACCACTTCTGACCAGTCCTGACCAGTTCTGACCAGTCCTGACCAGTTCTGACCAGTCCTGACCAGTTCTGACCAGTCCTGACCAGTCCTGACCAGTTCTGCTATTTTGAGTGCTTTTTTTAAAGGATAAGGATATGGAGAGCCTAGATGTCACTAGCTAGGTTGGGATAAGGATACAGATAGATGTCACTAGCTAGGGCAGGGATAAGGATATGGAGAGCCTAGATGTCACTAGCTAGAATAGGTATAAGGATATGGAGAGCCTTGATGTCACTAGCTAGGACAGGGATAAGGATACGGATAGATGTCACTAGCTAGGGCAGGGATAAGTATATGGAGAGCCTAGATGTCACTAGCTAGGACATAGATAAGGATATGGAGAGCCTAGATGTCACTAGCTAGGACAGGGATAAGGATATGGAGAGCCTAGATGTCACTAGCTAGGTTGGGATAAGGATACGGATAGATGTCACTAGCTAGGGCATGGATAAGGATATGGAGAGCCTACATGTCACTAGCTAGGATAGGGATAAGGATATGGATAGGTGTCACTAGCTAGGGCAGGAATAAAGACATGGAGAGCCTAGATGTCACTAGCTAGGGCAGGGATAAGGATATGGAGAGCCTAGATGTCACTAGCTAGGTTGGGATAAGGATACGGATAGATGTCACTAGCTAGGGCAGGGATAAGGATATGGAGAGCCTAGATGTCACTAGCTAGAATAGGTATAAGGATATGGAGAGCCTTGATGTCACTAGCTAGGACAGGGATAAGGATACGGATAGATGTCACTAGCTAGGGCAGGGATAAGTATATGGAGAGCCTAGATGTCACTAGCTAGGTTGGGTTAAGGATACAGATAGATGTCACTAGCTAGGACAGGGATAAGGATATGGAGAGCCTAGATGTCACTAGCTAGGACAGGGATAAGGATATGGAGAGCCTAGATGTCACTAGCTAGGTTGGGATAAGGATACAGATAGATGTCACTAGCTAGGGCAGGGATAAGGATATGGAGAGCCTAGATGTCACTAGCTAGAATAGGTATAAGGATATGGAGAGCCTTGATGTCACTAGCTAGGACAGGGATAAGGATACGGATAGATGTCACTAGCTAGGGCAGGGATAAGTATATGGAGAGCCTAGATGTCACTAGCTAGGACATAGATAAGGATATGGAGAGCCTAGATGTCACTAGCTAGGACAGGGATAAGGATATGGAGAGCCTAGATGTCACTAGCTAGGTTGGGATAAGGATACGGATAGATGTCACTAGCTAGGGCATGGATAAGGATATGGAGAGCCTACATGTCACTAGCTAGGATAGGGATAAGGATATGGATAGGTGTCACTAGCTAGGGCAGGAATAAAGACATGGAGAGCCTAGATGTCACTAGCTAGGGCAGGGATAAGGATATGGAGAGCCTAGATGTCACTAGCTAGGTTGGGATAAGGATACGGATAGATGTCACTAGCTAGGGCATGAATAAGGATATGGAGAGCCTAGATGTCACTTGCTAGGGCAGGGATAAGGATATGGAGAGCCTAGATGTCACTAGCTAGGATAGGGATAAGGATATGGAGACCCTAGATGTCACTAGCTAGGATAGGGATAAGGATGTGGATAGATGTCACTAGCTAGGGCAGGGATAAAGACATGGAGAGCCTAGATGTCACTAGCTAGGACAGGGATAAGGATATGGAGAGCCTAGATGTCACTAGCTAGGACAGGGATACGGATACGGATAGATGTCACTAGCTAGGGCAGGGATAAGGATATGGAGAGCCTACATGTCACTAGCTAGGATAGGGATAAGGATATGGATAGGTGTCACTAGCTAGGGCAGGAATAAAGACATGGAGAGCCTAGATGTCACTAGCTAGGGCAGGGATAAGGATATGGAGAGCCTAGATGTCACTAGCTAAGACAGGGATAAGGATATGGAGAGCCTAGATGTCATTGGCTAGGGCAGGGATAAGGATATGGAGAGCCTAGATGTCACTAGCTAGGATAGGGATAAGGATATGGAGAGCCTAGATGTCACTAGCAAGGACAGAGATAAGGATATGGAGAGCCTAGATGTCACTTGCTAGGGCAGGGATAAGGATACGGATAGATGTCACTAGCTAGGACAGGGATAAGGATACGGATAGATGTCACTAGCTAGGACAGGGATAAGGATATGGATTACCTAGATGTCACTAGCTAGGATAGGGATAAGGATATGGAGAGCCTAGATGTCACTAGCTAGGGCAGGGATAAGGATACGGATAGATGTCACTAGCCAGGACAGGGATAAGGATATGGAGAGCCTAGATGTCACTTGCTATGACAGGGATAAGGATACGGATAGATGTCACTAGCTAGGACAGGGATAAGGATACGGATAGATGTCACTAGCTAGGACAGGGATAAGGATATGGAGAGCCTAGATGTCACTAGCTATGACAGGGATAAGTACTCATATAGACGCAAAGTTTGGAAAATGTCTAAGTATGCAGCGTTCGTCTCGCAACGGATCCTTCAACCGCAGGGGGGGGGGGGGGGGGGGGGTTGTTTCCACGCCGTTCTGGCCGTTCCCATTGAAATACATGACATCTGGCACAACATAATGTGTTGCTTATGGGAAATGTGAATGAGACTTCAGTCTCCACCTGTTGTTTACAAATCATGTGACAAATAAAATGTTATTTAATTTGATCATAGCCCCTCTTTCTCTCTCTCTCTCATTCTCTCTCTCTCTCATTCCCAGTCTCCCTCTCAGCTAGGCCTCCATGACATTCATCATAGCCCCTCTTTCTCTCTCTCTCATTCCCAGTCTCCCTCTCAGCTAGGCCTCCATGACATTCATCATAGCCCCTCTTTCTCTCTCTCTCATTCCCAGTCTCCCTCTCAGCTAGGCCTCCATGACATTCATCATAGCCCGTCTGACAGCAACATTTAAAGATGGTTTATAGGCGGTTAGTTTTTTTATTGACTTTTTTGACCCCCTATAAAATCATCTGATATATTTAAAGGCCTCCTGCACTGTCAAGCCATTTTCAAATAGTCTACATCAGAGAATGAACGGGATTCTATATTTAGAAAGGTTTCTTCTCCAATTCATATGAATAATGGAAAGTCTACGCCGCTCTCAGCGAAGGAAAATAATCGTGCCGTTCCCGTCCAGATGAGTCTTTACGATGCCGCTGATACTTCATCCAAATATTTAACAGCTGCTTGTAGGATTCTTCCTGAAAGTCAACGATAGTTGACACACCTGTGTCTCTCGCTGTCTCTCTCTCTCTGTCTCTCTCTGCCCTTCACTCAGGCAAGTAGTGGCGCTCCATCCTATACAGGTGAAAATAAGACTGTAGCCTATGCTTGTGTGTTGTCGGGTGAGCTCAATTTCATGCGTTTGGTCCCAGCTGTATAGTTCATGGAACGGAAGCCCCTTGCACGGCCTCCCCTGGGTCTGTAGGAGCAAGGGCGAGCAGCCCTCAGTAGGAGGTTAAAACATTCTGCTGATGTTCTCGATGGAATCTAGGGAGCTGCACCAGCAGGGACGCATAAGCCCCAAACACGCTGCTGACTCAACAAGTCCCAAATAAAACCCAAACACGCCACTCACTCAACAAGCCCCAAACACACCACTGACTCAACAAGCCCCAAACACACCACTGACTCAACAAGCCCCAAACACACCACTGACTCAACAAGCCTCAAACACACCATGGACTCAACAAGCCCCAAACACACCACTGACTCAACAAGCCCCAAACACACCACTGACTCAACAAGCCTCAAACACACCATGGACTCAACAATCCCCAAACACACCACTGACTCAACAAGCCCCAAACACACCACTGACTCAACAAGCCCCAAGCACACCACTGACTCAACAAGCCCCAAACACACCACTGACCCAACAAGCCCCAAGCACACCACTGACTCAACAAGCCCCAAACACACCACTGACCCAACAAACCACTGACTCAACAATCCCCAAACACACCACTGACTCAACAAGCCCCAAACACACCATTGACTCAACAAGCCCCAAACACACCACTGACTCAACAAGCCCCAAACACACCACTGACTCAACAAACCGCAAACACACCACTGACTCAACAATCCCCAAACACATCACTGACTCAACAATCCCCAAACACACCACTGACTCAACAAGCCCCAAACACACCACTGACTCAACAAGCCCCAAACACACCACTGACCCAAGAGACCACGGACTCAACAATCCCCAAACACACCACTGACTCAACAAGCCCCAAACACACCAGTGACTCAACAAGCCGCAAACACACCACTGACTCAACAAGCCCCAAACACACCACCGACTCAACAAGCCACAAACACACCATTGACTCAACAAGCCCCAAACACACCACTGACTCAACAATCCCCAAACACATCACTGACTCAACAAGCCCCAAACACACCACTGACTCAACAAGCCGCAAATACACCACTGACCCAACAAGCCCCAAACACACCACTGACTCAACAAGCCACAAATACACCACTGACCCAACAAACCACGGACTCAACAATCCCCAAACACACCACTGACTCAACAAGCCCCAAACACACCACTGACTCAACAATCCCCAAACACACCACTGACTCAACAAGCTGCAAACACACCACTGACTCAACAAGCCCCAAACACATCACTGACTCAACAAGCCCCAAACACATCACTGACTCAACAAGCCCCAAACACACCACTGACTCAACAAACCCCAAACACACCACTGACCCAACAAACCACTGACTCAACAAGCTGCAAACACACCACTGACCCAACAAACCACTGACTCAACAAGCCCCAAACACACCACTGACTCAACAAGCCCCAAACACACCACTGACTCAACAAGCCCCAAACACATCACTGACTCAACAAGCCCCAAACACACCACTGACTCAACAAGCCGCAAATACACCACTGACTCAACAAGCCCCAAACACATCACTGACCCAACAAACCACGGACTCAACAATCCCCAAACACACCACTGACTCAACAAGCCCCAAACACACCACTGACTCAACAATCCCCAAACACACCACTGACTCAACAATCCCCAAACACACCACTGACTCAAAAAGCCCCAAACACACCACTGACTCAACAAGCCCCAAACACACCACTGACTCAACAAGCTGCAAACACACCACTGACTCAACAATCCCCAAACACATCACTGACTCAACAAGCCCCAAACACACCACTGACTCAACAAGCCCCAAACACACCACTGACCCAACAAACCACTGACTCAACAAGCTGCAAACACACCACTGACTCAACAAGCCCCAAACACACCACTGACTCAACAAGCCCCAAACACACCGCAGACTCAACAAGCCCCAAACACGCCGCTGACTCAACAAGTCCCAAATAAAACCCAAACATGCCACTGACTCAACAAGCCCCAAACAAGCCCCAAGCACACCACTGACCCAACAAGCCCCAAACACACCACTGACTCAACAAGCCCCAAACACACCACGGACTCAACAATCCCCAAACACACCACTGACTCAACAAGCCCCAAGCACACCACTGACTCAACAAGCCCCAAACACACCACTGACTCAACAAGCCCCAAACACACCACTGACTCAACAATCCCCAAACACACCACTGACTCAACAAGCCTGGCTGTTCTTCGCTCTTCCAACTGGTAGTTGGAGTTCTTACTGGTAACCAGTGTTCCAAATGAAACCCGGCGCAGTGACGAGTATGCTAGCCTTGGTTCGTGTCCCAAATGCCTCCGTATTCCCAATATATTGAACTACTTTTGACTAGGGTCCATAGGGCACTGTGTAGGTGCAGGGGTTAGGGTGTCATTTGGGACAAAGTCTTAGCAGTCAGTTGAACTCTTGCCCTTGCTCATAATTCGGCCCAATTATGTCACATTAGTTTTGTGTCTTTCACGTGGAATGGTTTTAATGTGGACATGAGGAGGGGCTTTACGATGGAAAGTGTGTCTTTCATGTGGAATGGTCTTAATGTGGACATGAGGAGGGGGCTTTACGGTGGAAAGCGTGTATTTTACGTGGAATGGGTTTAATGTGGACATGAGGAGGGGGCTTTACGGTGGAAAGCGTGTCTTTCACGTGGAATGGGTTTAATGTGGACATGAGGAGGGGGCTTTACGGTGGAAAGCGTGTCTTTTACGTGGAATGGGTTTAATGTGGACATGAGGAGGATCTTTACTGTGGAAAGCAATCAATTAATACACAAGATAGAGCAAGAGGATCATTGACTTCTCTCCCTACATCCCAAATGGATCCCTATTCCCTATATAGTGCACTACTTTTAACCAGGGCGCATAGGGGACCATAGGATTCTGGTCAGAAGTAGTGCACTTTATAGGGAATAGGATGCCATTTGGGACTGCATCTCGGTAACGTTCTGTGATTATAGGCCACAGTAGTAGGGCAACACTGACTGTGGTTAAGCGAGGGGGGGAAATCTGCTGCCTCGGGACCACAGCTATCTCCATTTGTATGATTTGACAAATCAAACGAAATCAGGTTCCGCTGCATAATCATTTTGAGGTAATGTATCTCTCTGTGCTCTCGCCAGAATAGATTCCCAGTGAGCCTACTGTTTTGGCCTGTTAGGTGAAATATTAGTGATTTGATCCAGTGCCCTATCCAATGCTGTAGTCACAGACTTACGTCCCAAATGGCACACTGTTTCCTATTTAGTCCACTACTTTTGACCAGGGCACATAGGGTTCTGGTCGAAAGTAGTGCACTATATATGGAATAGGGTGCCATTTGGCATACACAACACTGTCTGCTGCAGGTTTCCTCCCAACGGTAGATTCCCTCTCCCAAACAACCAAATGATTAATGATCGATTTAACCCGCAACCATTATCGTTTAAATGTAATATCTATTTTTCATTGACTGTATGTTGAGAATTAAAATGAAGAAAGACCCCAACGCCATTTGTTAGGCTTAGATCAAAGACAGGAGATTGACTGTTTGGTGAGGAAATGTGGTCCCTGCTTTCAGGTAGGAAAATAGTTTTCACTTTGGTCAATAGTAGTGCACTATGTAGGGAATAGGGTGCTTTTTGGGACTCCAAAAATGTTGATTCTCTCCCCGGGGAAATGATTTTTCGGAAGACAAATCCAGGTGTCCTTGGGACGAGCCTCACCTTGTCTCTCTGTCTCTGGGCTCTCCTGTTTTTTTGGTGTCGTTGAGTGTAAACTAGTGTGAAATTAATCACTGACCCTCTCAATCCCACGGTGCAGTTTAACATACAAATGGCACTTTAATGTAATTTTTTGTTGTTGCGGGGTGCCGTATCTAATCGATATACCTCAATCTCTACCTCTCTCCCTCTCTCTCTCCCCCATTGCTTTCCCGCTCAACCTACCCACTCCCTTTATCCCATTCCCCCCCTTTACACCTCTTCCTCAAACCCATCCCCTCATCTTCTCATTGCTCCCCATTCCCCCTCTATCTCTCTCCTTTATTCCCCCTCTATCCCTCTCCTTTATCCTCCTCTATCCCTCTCCTTTATTCCACTCCTCTATCCCTCTCCTTTACCCCCCTCTATCCCTCTCCTTTATCCCCCCTCTATCCCTCTCCTTTATCCCCCTCTATCCCTCTCCTTTATCCCCCTCTATCCCTCTCCTTTACCCCCCTCTATCCCTCTCCTTTATTCCCCCTCTATCCCTCTCCTTTATTCCCCCTTTACCCCTCTCCTTTATTCCCCCTCTATCCATCTATCCCATCTCCCTTATTCCACTCCTCTATCCCTCTCCTTTATCCCCCCTCCCACCTCTATCCCTCTCCTTTACCCCCCCCTCTATCCCTCTCCTTTATCCCCCCTCTATCGCTCTCCTTTACCCCCCCCTCTATCCCTCTCCTTTATCCCCCCTCTATCGCTCTCCTTTACCCCCCCTCTATCCCTCTCCTTTATCCCCCCTCTATCCCTCTCCTTTACCCCCCTCTATCCCTCTCCTTTATCCCCCCTCTATCCCTCTCCTTTACCCCCCCCCCCTCTATCCCTCTCCTTTATCCCCCCTCTATCCCTCTACTTTATCCCCCTCTATCCCTCTCCTTTATCCCCCCTCTATCCCTCTCCTTTACCCCCCCCCTCTATCCCTCTCCTTTATCCCCCCTCTATCCCTCTCCTTTATCCCCCTCTATCCCTCTCCTTTATCCCCCTCTATCCCTCTCCTTTATCCCCCCTCTATCCCTCTCCTTTACCCCCCCCCTCTATCCCTCTCCTTTATCCCCCCTCTATCCCTCTCCTTTATCCCCCTCTATCCCTCTCCTTTATTCCCCCTCTATCCATCTCCCGTATCCCCCTCTATCCCTCTCCTCTATTCCCCCTCTATCCATCTCCCGTATCCCCCTCTATCCCTCTATCCATCTCCCTTATTCCACTCCTCTATCCCTCTCTTTTATTCCCCTTCTATCCATCTCCCTTATTCCTCCTCTATTTACTAGTCCTCTGTTCCCCATGTAGTGTGTTGGTTTACCCATGAAATAGTTTGGAGCATAGATAGTCTGCCTTTCTGTGTTCCTCTGTTCCCGACAGTGTGATGAGATGGTTTACCAGTAAATAGTTTGGAGCATATATAGTCTGCCTTTCTGTCTTCCTCTGTTCCCTACAGTGTGATGAGATGGTTTATCCCCCCTCTATCCCTCTCCTTTATCCCCCTCTATCCCTCTCCTTTATCCCCCTCTATCCCTCTCCTTTATCCCCCCTCTATCCCTCTCCTTTACCCCCCCCCCCTCTATCCCTCTCCTTTATCCCCCCTCTATCCCTCTCCTTTATCCCCCTCTATCCCTCTCCTTTATTCCCCCTCTATCCATCTCCCGTATCCCCCTCTATCCCTCTCCTCTATTCCCCCTCTATCCATCTCCCGTATCCCCCTCTATCCCTCTATCCATCTCCCTTATTCCACTCCTCTATCCCTCTCTTTTATTCCCCTTCTATCCATCTCCCTTATTCCTCCTCTATTTACTAGTCCTCTGTTCCCCATGTAGTGTGTTGGTTTACCCATGAAATAGTTTGGAGCATATATAGTCTGCCTTTCTGTCTTCCTCTGTTCCCGACAGTGTGATGAGATGGTTTACCAGTAAATAGTTTGGAGCATATACAGTCTGCCTTTCTGTCTTCCTCTGTTCCCTACAGTGTGATGAGATGGTTTACCAGTAAATAGTTTGGAGCATATACAGTCTGCCTTTCTGTCTTCCTCTGTTCCCTACAGTGTGATCCAGGTGAAGCCACCAAGCTCCTGTATGACCTGCTGTACACTGAACCCATCAAGATGGTCCTGATGCCCGGCTGCAGCTCTGTGTCCACTTTGGTGGCCGAGGCCGCTCGCATGTGGAACCTTATAGTGGTGAGTGTGGTTCTACTGTGTGTGTGTGTGTGTGTGACAGTCTATCAGTTGTGCTAGATAGATACCACATCTATCTCCAACATTAGCTATATCATAACAATGTTCTTCAGTAAATCCTTATGACTGGGTGCCCTAATTCATTGATTAAATGTGAAAAAAATCAAAAATAATCTGCGAGTCATGAGCCTCCAGCTTCAGTCAGAGGTTGTTTCTCAAATGGTACCTTATTCCCTATGTAGATACCACATGGATAGAGGGGGAATAAAGGAGCAGACTAACAGGGCCTTATGGGGATGATTGGAGAATAGGGTGCCATTTGGGACGCTGCCTCAGCCTCTAGTATGAGTCAGATAGCTAGCAGACTAGTGGTGTCTAGAGGGAGGTTGAGTCATAGCTAGCAGACTAGTGGTGTCTAGAGGGAGGGAGGTTGAGTCATAGCTAGCAGACTAATGGTGTCTATAGGGAGGTTGAGTCATAGCTAGCAGACTAATGGTGTCTAGAGGGAGGTTGAGTCATAGCTAGCAGACTAATGGTGTCTAGAGGGAGGCAGGTTGAGTCATAGCTAGCAGACTAGTGGTGT
Organism: Oncorhynchus kisutch; assembly: GCF_002021735.2. Classification (NCBI taxonomy): domain Eukaryota; kingdom Metazoa; phylum Chordata; class Actinopteri; order Salmoniformes; family Salmonidae; genus Oncorhynchus; species Oncorhynchus kisutch. Next base: position 81,427,385 of record NC_034187.2, read on the forward strand.
CTAGAGGGAGGTTGAGTCATAGCTAGCAGACTAGTGGTGTCTAGAGGGAGGGAGGTTGAGTCATAGCTAGCAGACTAATGGTGTCTAGAGGGAGGGAGGTTGAGTCATAGCTAGCAGACTAGTGGTGTCTAGAGGGAGGTTGAGTCAGATAGCTAGCAGACTAGTGGTGTCTAGAGGGAGGTTGAGTCAGATAGCTAGCAGACTAGTGGTGTCTAGAGGGAGGTTGAGTCATAGCTAGCAGACTAGTGGTGTCTAGAGGGAGGTTGAGTCATAGCTAGCAGACTAATGGTGTCTAGAGGGAGGTTGAGTCATAGCTAGCAGACTAATGGTGTCTAGAGGGAGGCAGGTTGAGTCATAGCTAGCAGACTAGTGGTGTCTAGAGGGAGGTTGAGTCATAGCTAGCAGACTAGTGGTGTCTAGAGGGAGGGAGGTTGAGTCATAGCTAGCAGACTAATGGTGTCTAGAGGGAGGGAGGTTGAGTCATAGCTAGCAGACTAGTGGTGTCTAGAGGGAGGTTGAGTCATAGCTAGCAGACTAGTGGTGTCTAGAGGGAGGTTGAGTCATAGCTAGCAGATTAATGGTGTCTAGAGGGAGGTTGAGTCATAGCTAACAGACTAGTGGTGTCTAGAGGGATGTTGAGTCATAGCTAGCAGACTAGTGGTGTCTAGAGGGATGTTGAGTCATAGCTAGCAGACTAATGGTGTCTAGAGGGAGGTTGAGTCAGAGACATAGCTAGCAGACTAGTGGTGTCTAGAGGGAGGCAGGTTGAGTCATAGCTAGCAGACTAATGGTGTTTAGTGGGAGGTTGAGTCATTGCTAGCAGACTAATGGTGTTTAGTGGGAGGTTGAGTCATAGCTAGCAGACTATTGGTGTCTAGAGGGAGGTTGAGTCAGATATCTAGCAGACTAGTGCTGTCTAGAGGGAGAGAGGTTGAGTCATAGCTAGCAGACTAGTGGTGTGTAGAAGGATGTTGAGTCATAGCTAGCAGACTAATGGTGTCTAGAGGGAGGTTGAGTCAGAGTCATAGCTAGCAGACTAGTGGTGTGTAGAGGGAGGTTGAGTCATAGCTAGCAGACTAATGGTGTCTAGAGGGAGGTTGAGTCATAGCTAGCATACTAATGGTGTCTAGAGGGAGGTTAAGTCAGAGTCATAGCTAGCAGACTGGTGGTGACTATAGGGATGTTGAATCATAGCTAGCAGACTAGTGGTGTCTAGAGGGAGGCAGGTTGAGTCATAGCTAGCAGACTAATGATGTCTAGAGGGAGGTTGAGTCATAGCTAGCAGACTAATGATGTCTAGAGGGAGGTTGAGTCATAGCTAGCAGACTAATGGTGTTTAGTGGGAGGTTGAGTCATTGCAAGCAGACTAATGGTGTCTAGGGGGAGGTTGAGTCATAGCTAGCAGACTAATACTCAGAGTCATAGCTAGCATACTAATGGTGTCTAGAGGGAGGTTGAGTCATAGCTAGCAGACTAATGGTGTCTAGAGGGAGGTTGAGTCATAGCTAGCATACTAATGGTGTCTAGAGGGAGGTTAAGTCAGAGTCATAGCTAGCAGACTGGTGGTGACTATAGGGATGTTGAATCATAGCTAGCAGACTAGTGGTGTCTAGAGGGAGGCAGGTTGAGTCATAGCTAGCAGACTAATGATGTGTAGAGGGAGGTTGAGTCATAGCTAGCAGACTAATGATGTTTAGAGGGAGGTTGAGTCATAGCTAGCATACTAATGGTGTCTAGAGGGAGGTTGAGTCATAGCTAGCAGACTAGTGGTGTCTAGAGGGAGGTTGAGTCATAGCTAGCATACTAATGGTGTCTAGAGGGAGGTTGAGTCATAGCTAGCAGACTAATGGTGTCTAGAGGGAGGTTGAGTCATAGCTAGCATACTAATGGTGTCTAGAGGGAGGTTAAGTCAGAGTCATAGCTAGCAGACTGGTGGTGACTATAGGGATGTTGAATCATAGCTAGCAGACTAGTGGTGTCTAGAGGGAGGCAGGTTGAGTCATAGCTAGCAGACTAATGATGTCTAGAGGGAAGTTGAGTCATAGCTAGCAGACTAATGATGTCTAGAGGGAGGTTGAGTCATAGCTAGCATACTAATGGTGTCTAGAGGGAGGTTGAGTCATAGCTAGCAGACTAGTGGTGTCTAGAGGGATGTTGAGTCATAGCTAGCAGACTAATGGTGTCTAGTGGAAGGTTGAGTCAGAGTCATAGCTAGCAGACTAATGATGTCTAGAGGGAGGTTGAGTCATAGCTAGCAGACTAATGGTGTCTAGAGGGATGTTGAGTCATAGCTAGCAGACTAATGGTGTCTAGAGGGAGGTTGAGTCAGAGACATAGCTAGCAGACTAGTGGTGTCTAGAGGGAGGCAGGTTGAGTCATAGCTAGCAGACTAATGGTGTTTAGTGGGAGGTTGAGTCATTGCTAGCAGACTAATGGTGTTTAGTGGGAGGTTGAGTCATAGCTAGCAGACTAGTGGTGTCTAGAGGGATGTTGAGTCATAGCTAGCAGACTAGTGGTGTCTAGAGGGATGTTGAGTCATAGCTAGCAGACTAATGGTGTCTAGAGGGAGGTTGAGTCAGAGACATAGCTAGCAGACTAGTGGTGTCTAGAGGGAGGCAGGTTGAGTCATAGCTAGCAGACTAATGGTGTTTAGTGGGAGGTTGAGTCATTGCTAGCAGACTAATGGTGTTTAGTGGGAGGTTGAGTCATAGCTAGCAGACTATTGGTGTCTAGAGGGAGGTTGAGTCATAGCTAGCAGACTAGTGGTGTCTAGAGGGAGGTTGAGTCATAGCTAGCATACTAATGGTGTCTAGAGGGAGGTTGAGTCATAGCTAGCAGACTAGTGGTGTCTAGAGGGATGTTGAGTCATAGCTAGCAGACTAATGGTGTCTAGTGGAAGGTTGAGTCAGAGTCATAGCTAGCAGACTAATGATGTCTAGAGGGAGGTTGAGTCATAGCTAGCAGACTAATGGTGTCTAGAGGGATGTTGAGTCATAGCTAGCAGACTAATGGTGTCTAGAGGGAGGTTGAGTCAGAGACATAGCTAGCAGACTAGTGGTGTCTAGAGGGAGGCAGGTTGAGTCATAGCTAGCAGACTAATGGTGTTTAGTGGGAGGTTGAGTCATTGCTAGCAGACTAATGGTGTTTAGTGGGAGGTTGAGTCATAGCTAGCAGACTAGTGGTGTCTAGAGGGATGTTGAGTCATAGCTAGCAGACTAGTGGTGTCTAGAGGGATGTTGAGTCATAGCTAGCAGACTAATGGTGTCTAGAGGGAGGTTGAGTCAGAGACATAGCTAGCAGACTAGTGGTGTCTAGAGGGAGGCAGGTTGAGTCATAGCTAGCAGACTAATGGTGTTTAGTGGGAGGTTGAGTCATTGCTAGCAGACTAATGGTGTTTAGTGGGAGGTTGAGTCATAGCTAGCAGACTATTGGTGTCTAGAGGGAGGTTGAGTCATAGCTAGCAGACTATTGGTGTCTAGAGGGAGGTTGAGTCAGATATCTAGCAGACTAGTGCTGTCTAGAGGGAGAGAGGTTGAGTCATAGCTAGCAGACTAGTGGTGTGTAGAAGGATGTTGAGTCATAGCTAGCAGACTAATGGTGTCTAGAGGGAGGTTGAGTCAGAGTCATAGCTAGCAGACTAGTGGTGTGTAGAGGGAGGTTGAGTCATAGCTAGCAGACTAATGGTGTCTAGAGGGAGGTTGAGTCATAGCTAGCATACTAATGGTGTCTAGAGGGAGGTTAAGTCAGAGTCATAGCTAGCAGACTGGTGGTGACTATAGGGATGTTGAATCATAGCTAGCAGACTAGTGGTGTCTAGAGGGAGGCAGGTTGAGTCATAGCTAGCAGACTAATGATGTCTAGAGGGAGGTTGAGTCATAGCTAGCAGACTAATGGTGTTTAGTGGGAGGTTGAGTCATTGCAAGCAGACTAATGGTGTCTAGGGGGAGGTTTAGTCATAGCTAGCAGACTAATACTCAGAGTCATAGCTAGCATACTAATGGTGTCTAGAGGGAGGTTGAGTCATAGCTAGCAGACTAATGGTGTCTAGAGGGAGGTTGAGTCATAGCTAGCATACTAATGGTGTCTAGAGGGAGGTTAAGTCAGAGTCATAGCTAGCAGACTGGTGGTGACTATAGGGATGTTGAATCATAGCTAGCAGACTAGTGGTGTCTAGAGGGAGGCAGGTTGAGTCATAGCTAGCAGACTAATGATGTCTAGAGGGAGGTTGAGTCATAGCTAGCAGACTAATGATGTCTAGAGGGAGGTTGAGTCATAGCTAGCATACTAATGGTGTCTAGAGGGAGGTTGAGTCATAGCTAGCAGACTAGTGGTGTCTAGAGGGATGTTGAGTCATAGCTAGCAGACTAATGGTGTCTAGTGGAAGGTTGAGTCAGAGTCATAGCTAGCAGACTAATGATGTCTAGAGGGAGGTTGAGTCATAGCTAGCAGACTAATGGTGTCTAGAGTGAGATTGAGTCAGAGTCATAGTTAACAGACTAGTTGTGTCTAGAGGGAGGGAGGGAGGTTGAGTCATAGCTAACAGCCTAGTGGTGTCTAGAGCGAGGTTGATTCAGAGTCATATTTAGCAGACTAGTGGTGTCTAGAGGGAGGTTGAGTCATAGCTAGCAGACTTGTGGTGTCTAGAGGGAGGTTGAGTCATAGCTACCAGACTAGTGGTGTCTAGAGGGAGGGAGGTTGAGTCATAGCTACCAGACTAGTGGTGTCTAGAGGGAGGTTGACACAGAGTCATAGCTGAGCTCCAGGGAGTTGAGTGCCCTCCTCTGTGAGCTCCACTGGCACCTGACAGTGAAGCAGAAACCTCTGATCCACTTGGCTGAGGAAGGGAGGGAGGGAGGGAGGGAGGGACGGACGGATGGATGGAGAGATGGGGGAGAGTGAGATAGTGAAGCAGACACTTCAGATCCACTTGGCTGAGGGAGGGAGGGAGGGAGTGGGGGGGGGGGGGGGGGTGACGGACAGAGGGATGGTGGGTGGGAGGTGACAGTGGAGCAGACACCTCAGATCCATAGCTTAGGGAGGGAAGCGGTCCAAGGCCTCTGAACTAGGCACAGGAAAAGTGGGAGAGAGAGAGAGAGGGAGGGGTGGGGGATGGGTAGAGAGAGAGAGAGCGAGAGAGAGAGGGGGGGGGAGAAAGAGGGAGACTGGGAAGCAGACACCTCAGATCCACTTAGCTGTCAAGGAAGGAGAGGAGAGTGGAGTGTTTTGTCAGCCTAGAGGTAAGGTAAGTATTCCAAGGCCTGAATGCCAAATAAGAAGTGTCAAGGAGGTCAGAGGGAATAATAACACTGCTCTGTCCGTCTCAGTGGTTGGGTTTCTAATGGCACCGTAGTGTTCTCCCTTTGACCAGGGCCCATACCATTTGCCTCTCACATTTGACAGCTAGTATTGCGCCCTGAAAGATATTGAAGTTTCCCAAAATGACATGTTATGACAACTGTCCTGACCTGGACAAAGCTTTTAGCTATTACTGTACTGTATATCCAGACTGCATCTAGACACCTTTATGGAGGGGATACAGGAATAGCAGGCTGATATTTGGTGGGCTATTATTGCACAGTATTTGTGTCACTCTCCACTTTGAAAGTGTACTCTCACAGAAATGATGTGTAGACTAGATGCTGGGCGGGTATTTTTTACTTTTAAATAATTATTTTTACCAGGCAAGTCAGTTAAAAACAAATTCTTCTTTTCAATGACAGCCTAGGAACAGTGGAACAGGTTAACTGTCTGTTCAGGGGCAGAACGACAGATTTGTACCTTGTCAGCTCGGGGGTTTGAACTTTCAACCTTCCGGTTACTAGTCCAACGCTCTAACCACTAGGCTACCCTGCCGCCCCAGTATACAGCCATATTCCTACATTTTTCATGCAGTGCTATTTTGGTGTCATAAAGACCTATCTCGGTCGGTTCCCACATCACATTTCTGACCCATATTCCTCTGCAGTGGCCGTGTCACCGTTCGATGTATGTTTGCATCCCAAATTGCACTCTATACCCTATATAGTGCATTATGTTTTGTTTTTTTACCAGGGCCAAAAGGGAATAGTGCCCATAGGGAATAGGGCCCATAGGGCTCTGGTCAAAAGTAGTGCACTATATAGGAAATTGGACCCATTTTAACTTACCAGCTCACATTGCAGTTGATCAATGAAAATGTTTAATACATTAGCAGGACCTAATTTACTGGGATATGGCGGAGGGATATTCAATCAGGACCTAATTTACTGGGCTATGGCAGAGGGATATTCAATCAGGACCTAATTTACTGGGCTATGGAGGAGGGATATTCAATCAGGACCTAATTTACTGGGCTATGGAGGAGGGATATTCAATCAGGACCTAATTTACTGGGATATGGCGGAGGGATATTCAATCAGGACCTAATTTACTGGGCTATGGAGGAGGGATATTCAATCAGGACCTAATTTACTGGGCTATGGCGGAGGGATATTCAATCAGGACCTAATTTACTGGGATATGGCGGAGGGATATTCAATCAGGACCTAATTTACTGGGATATGGCGGAGGGATATTCAATCAGGACCTAATTTACTGGGATATGGCGGAGGGATATTCAATCAGGACCTAATTTACTGGGATATGGCAGAGGGATATTCAATCAGGACCTAATTTACTGGGATATGGCGGAGGGATATTCTAGCGGGACCTAATTTACTGGGCTATGGCTGAGGGATATTTTATCAGGACCTAATTTACTGGGCTTTGGCTGAGGGATATTCTATCAGGACCTAATTTACTGGGCTTTGGCTGAGGGTTATTCTAACAGGACCTAATTTACTGGGCTTTGGCTGAGGGTTATTCTAACAGGACCTAATTTACTGGGCTTTGGCTGAGGGATATTCTATCAGGACCTAATTTACTGGGATATGGCGGAGGGATATTCAATCAGGACCTAATTTACTGGGATATGGCGGAGGGATATTCAATCAGGACCTAATTTACTGGGATATGGCAGAGGGATATTCAATCAGGACCTAATTTACTGGGATATGGCGGAGGGATATTCTAGCGGGACCTAATTTACTGGGCTATGGCTGAGGGATATTTTATCAGGACCTAATTTACTGGGCTTTGGCTGAGGGATATTCTATCAGGACCTAATTTACTGGGCTTTGGCTGAGGGTTATTCTAACAGGACCTAATTTACTGGGCTTTGGCTGAGGGTTATTCTAACAGGACCTAATTTACTGGGCTTTGGCTGAGGGATATTCTATCAGGACCTAATTTACTGGGCTATGGCTGAGGGATATTCTATCAGGACCTAATTTACTGGGCTTTGGCTGAGGGATATTCTATCAGGACCTAATTTACTGGGCTTTGGCTGAGGGTTATTCTAACAGGACCTAATTTACTGGGCTTTGGCTGAGGGATATTCTATCAGGACCTAATTTAATGGGCTTTGGCGGAAGGATATTCTATCAGGACCTAATTTACTGGGCTTTGGCGGAGGGATATTCTAGCAGGACCTAATTTACTGGGCTTTGGCTGTGTATTATTGAACCAAACATGGTTTTGCTTCATTATGTTAACTACCTTTTCTTGTTTTCTCATTTTGTCTTATTCTTTGGTTTGTTCTTCTTCCTCTGTCTCTTCTGTCTTTTCTGTTTTCATAATGAGGACACCCTAACACTTTTCTATCTCCTCGCCTCCTCTCTTCTCTCCTCCTGTCCTCCTCTCCTCCTCTCTTCTCTCCTCCTGTCCTCCTCTCCTCCTCTCTTCTCTCCCCTGTCCTCCTCTCCTCCTGTCCTCCTCTCCTCCTGTCCTCCTCTCCTCCTCTCTTCTCTCCTCCTGTCCTCCTCTCCTCCTGTCCTCCTCTCCTCCTCTATTTTCTCCTCCTGTCCTCCTCTCCTCCTCTCTTCTCTCCTCCTGTCCTCCTGTCCTCCTCTCTTCTCTCCTCCTGTCCTCCTCTCCTCCTCTCCTCCTGTCCTCCTCTCCTCCTCTCTTCTCTCCCCCTGTCCTCCTCTCCTCCTGTCCTCCTCTCCTCCTCTCTTCTCTCCTCCTGTCCTCCTCTCCTCCTCTCTTCTCTCCTCCTGTCCTCCTCTCCTCCTGTCCTCCTCTCCTCCTCTCTTCTCTCCTCTTGTCCTCCTCTCCTCCTCTCCTCCTCTCCTCCTGTCCTCCTCTCCTCCTCTCCTCCTCTCTTCTCTCCTCCTGTCCTCCTCTCCTCCTCTCCTCCTGTCCTCCTCTCCTCCTCTCCTCCTGTCCTCCTCTCCTCCTCTCTTCTCTCCTCCTGTCCTCCTCTCCTCCTCTCCTCCTGTCCTCCTCTCCTCCTCTCTTCTCTCCTCCTGTCCTCCTCTCCTCCTGTCCTCCTGTCCTCCTCTCTTCTCTCCTCCTCTCCTCCTGTCCTCCTCTCCTCCTCTCTTCTCTCCTCCTGTCCTCCTCTCCTCCTCTCCTCCTCTCCTCCTCTCCTCTTCTCCTCTCCTCTCCTCTTCTCTCCTCAGTTATCCTACGGCTCCAGTTCTCCAGCTCTCTCCAACCGGCAGCGCTTCCCCACGTTCTTCCGTACCCACCCGTCTGCCACCCTCCACAACCCCACCAGGGTTCAGCTCTTTCAGAAGTGGAAATGGACGAAGATCGCCACCATCCAGCAGACTACGGAAGTTTTCACCTCGGTGAGTGACAGGCATCTTTAACATTTACATGTTTTTTGTTTGTTTGTTTTTGACTGTTTTATAGACAGTGAGAGTCTGAATGTAGAGGGGAGACAGATGCAGAGGAAAACAGAGCCACGTCAGAATGGGCTTCTGTGGTCCAGAGTATGTGGGGCTAATCACTCTTCCTAACTAAGGCTGCTCTAGACTCAAGTTTTATGGACTTTGATGAAACATGAGCCTTCCTGTTCCGGGGACATGGTATTGAAAACGCGTGGCCTCATCGTGGCTTTCTTTTGCAAAATAACTATTAATTAACAGAGTTGATTTTAAAAAATTAATTAAAAAGGATCAATAGTAAACATCATATTAAAGTGTGGGACATTGATTGTATGATAAGAATTTTAAAAAACGAGCAGGTCTATTTGTCTCCCAAGGATAGAATCATCTGCCCCCCCCCCCCCACGGTTCACCTGTGGTAACATGACGGCTCTCAACTCCCCGACAACAGTTCCACCGATAGCCAATGGGAAAGAGGTGCGACTCCGTGACCTGGAAGCAGCGCGAGCTAAGTTAGAAAAAAAAGGGGCAAATCGATCTCCTTAAAAAGAAAAAACAGAATCACTTGAGAATCATTCCGGCAAATTCAACGTGCCAAAAGGACTTCAAACTTCCGTGGGGGTGGCAGGAAAACCCAACTTTGTTTCATGAGCAATCTTTTCCATGAGCTATTCGAGGCAGGAGAAGCTGGGTCCCATGCCGCTGATTAACATTGCACACTTGCGTGGGTCTTCTCCGGGAAGGGCTCTCGTTTGAAGTGAAATGGCAAATTGTTCGCCTTGCAGTGGACTCGGGGGACTCTGACCTATGAGGAGAAGAGGGTCAGCTTCTCCCCAGATCTGAATGCCAAACTGCTAAAACAGAGGGCTAACCCCTAACCCTAACCCCTAACCCTAACCCCTAACCCTAACCCTAACCCCTAACCCTAACCCTACAGTGGAGGTGAGATCCCAGCTACATCAGCTAAATCTGAGATGGGGTTTCATCCACCCGGAGAAAAAACTCATCTTGATCTTTCAGAACACAATGCTCCCAATAAAGCTCAAGACATTTTCCAGAATCACATTTCCCAGAATCCCTGACGAGTCGACAGATGGAGCCCCATAATGACTGGCACAATATTCAGATATGCCATCCATGCACAGTCACACAGCCTAGCCTATGGCTATAATGCTGCCCTCAGCATAAGGAAGACCCCCCCCCCCCCTTGAAGTGGTTACAAGGACATTATTTCTATTATTGCTGAGTATTGGACTTTGTTAATATTATACTGCCTATGGTCCAGGATATTAAACAGTGATGATACCACACCAATTAACGAATAATGTCACACGGACTGAGGCTGCTTCCTGGTGGGGCTCCAGAGCATTGAATTCCTACATGGGAAAATATGGCTATATAAATTGGAAGCTATTCCCCTACTATTTTTTGTTTGTTCGCTACCACTAAGGAGAGATGGTCAGTCTCATTTGGGCTACGACACAATACCATTTAGGACAGGCTATTGAATGCATCTCCCAGGGAGGACTTGGCCTACAGGCCATGATTAATGATGTCTATGATCTAGATTATAAAACTGTGTGGGTCGAGCCCTGAATGCTGATTGGCTGACAGCCGTGGTATATAAGACCGTATACCATGGGTATGACAAACATTTATTTTTACTGCTCTAATTATGTTGGTAACCACTGTATAATAGCAATAAGGGGGCCAAAAGACCAGCAACAGTGTGTGAAAACCTTGTGAAGACTTACAGAAAACATTTGACCTCTGTCATTGCCAACAAAGGGTATATAACAAAGTATTGAGATAAACTTTTGTTATTGACCAAATACTTATTTTCCACCATAATTTGCAAATAAATTCATTAAAAATCCTACAATGTGATTTTCTGGATTTCTTTTTCACATTTTGTCTGTCATAGTTGAAGTGTACCTATGATGAAAATTACAGGCCTCTCTCATCTTTTTACGTGGGAGAACTTGCACAATTGGTGGGTGACCAAATACTTTTTTGCCCCACTGTATCTGTTGTTATGTTTACGCTTTTCATTTCTCTTCACTACCCACCCTAACTCATCAAGACTCATAGATATCCACCCTAACTCATCAAGACTCATAGATATCCACCCTAACTCATCAAGACTGATAGATACTCACCCTAACTCATCAAGACTGATAGATACTCACCCTAACTCATCAAGACTGATAGATACCCACCCTAACTCATCAAGACTGATAGATACTCACCCTAACTCATCAAGACTGATAGAAGAAGGGGACAGGGAAGGGGGGGGGGGGGTTATGATTTACAGGGAGGGTTGTCTGGGTGGGGAACAACCAAAGGGTAAGTTTACCTGCGGGTCCTGTTTTTTGTTTACACATCCATGGGCTTTATTAACATTAAAGATAACAATTAAATCAATAATATAACATTTGTTTCTGGAAAAACAATAGCAAGGCTAGTTATTGTCTCTTGGATTTGGAAAGGCTTAAATTGTCCATTCGAATGTTCCAGGTGTCTTGCTATTCCTGCATTTCATATTGATAGAGCAATGCTCCAAGAATCACACTTTGCTCCTTTATTAAGGATTTTTTTTTAATGTTGATTAGATTTATTAGGATTCCCATTAGCCGACGCCAATGGAGACAGGTAGTCTTCAATTTACACACATTTAACATGAACATGTAGTGTGTGTATCTATCAGAGACAGGTAGTCTTACTGTGGGTCTGACACATCACGAACAATACATTACAGACAAAAGACTGTAACATGAACATGTAGTGTGTGTATCTATCAGTTACACATACCTGTCAGTACATACACACAACATACATGTCAGTACATACACACAACCAGTAGGTCACATGTCAGTACACACAACAAGTAGGTCACATGACAATACATACACACAACCAGTATGTCACATGTCAGTACACACAACCAGTAGGTCACATGTCAGTACACACAACCAGTAGGTCACATGTCAGTACATACACACAACCAGTAGGTCACATGTCAGTACATACACACAACCAGTAGGTCACATGTCAGTACATACACACAACCAGTAGGTCACATGTCAGTACAGACACACAACCAGTAGGTCACATGTCAGTACATACACACAACAAGTAGGTCACATGTCAGTACACACACACAACCAGTAGGTCACATGTCAGTACATACACACAACCAGTAGGTCACATGTCAGTACATACACACAACCAGTAGGTCACATGTCAGTACACACAACCAGTAGGTCACATGACAGTACATACACACAACCAGTAGGTCACATGTCAGTACACACAACCAGTAGGTCACATGTCAGTACATACACACAACAAGTAGGTCACATGTCAGTACACACAACCAGTAGGTCACATGTCAGTACATACACACAACCAGTAGGTCACATGTCAGTACATGCACACAACCAGTAGGTCACATGTCAGTACAGACACACAACCAGTAGGTCACATGTCAGTACATACACACAACAAGTATGTCACATGTCAGTACAGACACACAACCAGTAGGTCACATGTCAGTACAGACACACAACCAGTAGGTCACATGTCAGTAGATACACACAACAAGTAGGTCACATGTCAGTACAGACACACAACCAGTAGGTCACATGTTAGTACAGACACACAACCAGTAGGTCACATGTTAGTACAGACACACAACCAGTAGGTCACATGTCAGTACATACACAAAACCAGTAGGTCACATGTCAGTACAGACACACAACCAGTAGGTCACATGTCAGTACATACACACAACCAGTAGGTCACATGTCAGTACACACAACAGGTAGGTCACATGTCAGTACAGACACACAACAAGTAGGTCACATGTCAGTACACACAACAATTAGGTCACATGTCAGTACAGACACACAACAAGTAGGTCACATGTCAGTACACACAACCAGTAGGTCACATGTCAGTACATACACACAACAAGTAGGTCACATTTTAGTACACACAACCAGTAGGTCACATGTCAGTACACACAACCAGTAGGTCACATGTCAGTACATACACACAACCAGTAGGTCACATGTCAGTACATACACACAACCAGTAGGTCACATGTCAGTACATACAACCAGTAGGTCACATGTCAGTACATACAACCAGTAGGTCACATGTCAGTACATACACACAACCAGTAGGTCACATGTCAGTACATACACACAACAAGTAGGTCACATGTCAGTACATAGACACAACCAGTAGGTCACGTGTCAGTACAAACACACAACTAGTAGGTCACATGTCAGTACACACAACAAGTAGGTCACATGTCAGTACACACAACAAGTAGGTCACATGTCAGTACATACACACAATCAGTAGGTCACATGTCAGTACACACAACAAGTAGGTCACATGGGGGAGAGGCGTTGTGAGGTGCTGATTTATCTGTTTTTTGAAAAACAGGTTTTCCAGGTGTTTACTTGCGCTACATAAGATGGAAGGGAGTTCCATGCACTCATGGCTCTGTATAATAGTGTATGTTTCCTTGAATTTGTTCTGAACCTGGGGTAAGTGTGTGTGTAAGTTGACTATGCAAACTCATGTTTCTTGTAAAAACAAGAAGTGACGCAGTCATTCTTTCCTCAACTCTTAGCCAAGACATACTGGCTTGCATAGTATTAATATTAGCCCTCTGATTACAATGAAAAGCAAGTTGTGTCTCTCTGTTGTGGGCCAGCTGCAACTTAACTAGGTCCTTATTTGCAGCACTTGACCACATGTCTGGACAATAAACAAGATAAGATAAAACTAGAGCCTGCAGGACTTTGTGGAGTGTGGTGTCAGAAAAGCAGAGCATCTCTTTATTACGGACAGACCTCTCCCCATCTTTACAACTACTGAATCTATATGTTTTGACCATGGCCGTTTACAATCTAAGGTAACGCCAAGTCATTTAGTCTCCTCAACTTGTTCAACAGAAACACTATTCATTACCAGATTCATCTGAGGTCTAGAACTTAGGGAATGATTTGTACCAAATACAGTTTTAGAGATGTTCGGGATCAGTTTATTACTTGCCACCCATTCCAAAACAGACTGCAACTCTTTGTTAAGGGTTTCAGTGACTTCATTAGCTGTGGTTGTTGATGAGTATATGGTTGAATCATCAGCATACATGGACACACATGCTTTGTTTAATGCCAGTGGCAGGTCATTGGTAAAAATAGAAAAGAGTAGAGGGCCTAGAGAGCTACCCTGCGGTACACCACACGTTACATGTTTGACATTAGAGAAGCTTCCATTAAATAAAACCCTCTAAGTTATATTAGATAGATAGCCTGGATACAGCCCTTAGCTGTGGTATATTGGCCATATACCACAAACCACAAACCACTGAGGTGCCTTATTGCTATAATACATTGGCTAGGACCATGCCCCAGGACTACCTGACATGATGACTCCTTGCTGTCCCCAGTCCACCTGGCCATGCTGCTGTTCCAGTTTCAACTGACCTGAGCCCTAGGACCATGCCCCAGGACTACCTGACATGATGACTCCTTGCTGTCCCCAGTCTACCTGGCCATGCTGCTGCTCCAGTTTCAACTTCCACCTGACTGTGCTGCTGCTCTAGTTTCAACTGTTCTGCCTTATTATTATTCAACCATGCTGGTCATTTATGAACATTGAACATCTTGACCATGTTCTGTTATAATCTCCACCCGGCACAGCCAGAAGAGGACTGGCCACCCCACATAGCCTGGTTCCTCTCTAGGTTTCTTCCTAGGTATTGGCCTTTCTAGGGAGTTTTTCCTAGCCACCGTGCTTCTACACCTGCATTGCTTGCTGTTTGGGGTTTTAGGCTGGGTTTCTGTACAGCACTTTGAGATATCAGCTGATGTACGAAGGGCTATATAAATAAATTTGATTTGATTTGATTTGATTTGATTTGGTTACCAACATAATTAGAGCAGAATCCACAATATGGCAGAGGTTGAAAAGCCATAACACATGTTTTCTCAACAGATGATTATGGGCAATAATAATGTCTCACAAACATCCATTAAAACTGTACATTTAAAGTCCCTGAACTCGGCAAGAGTCTATTGTCTTGCTGATAGTCCATCAAGGACACGTTGTTTCCAGAGCTCACAGGTGTGCCTGGCATGGATTGTGACTCCTTCTCGTTCCTTGCCCTCTTCAACTGGTCATTCTCCGCCTGACTCTTCGCAAATGACGAGTGACTCTCTGCCCTCAGAGAATGTTTCTCTTTCTGTAGCTTAACCATTTCTTTGTTTAATATTATGGTATTTCTATTCCATGAAAAAAAACTAAAATCTGATTGATTTATCAAGACCAGTCCCCACGCTCTGTCATTCAGTGATATTCCCTATTGTCCTGCTGAAAGTTGAAATAAACATCTGCATTTTGAAAGAGTATTTCTATCATTATTTTATTAACGAAAGCATAAAGATGTTGATGAAGAAATACTGTACAACATTTTGAGGTTGCATTAGGTTTGGAGTTAGAAATGTAAAACTTTAGAGTACTTAATACATTGTAAGTTGGGGGGATTTTCTTCACACCTTACCTAGATGAGCAATTAGACTATCCTTTTGTAAAGGTATGACGAGTCTGTTGTCCTGCTAATAGCCAATTCATGGAAACATTGTTTGCAGAATTCACAGACTGCTAACACTTGTGAAAAACAAAATGCCTCCAGCATCTAGAGTGGTAGAAATATATTATTGAATTTGAAAAATAAATTAAAACCCACATGACGTTCTGTTTTATACTAACAAGTGGTTGCCATGGTGAATAATCCAATAATAACTGGTATGACACGGCTCTCGGAACTCATTAAAAGGTACTACATGAAACTACATGAAAATACTTGCAGATCAATAACGTGTTCCTGTAGATCTAATTATATTTAGAGGATTGGAGGATTCTAAATTAATATCTAAGGGGCATTTTTCTTTAGGGCAAATCTGGTCTGTGATATTGATTTAGAAATGTAAAACCTTACAGAGAATATCTAAGCAGCTTTTATATCATTATAATGCAGTGTTAATTATAATAATAATTGTTGGATAACAGATCGGCTCTCGGGACTCATTAAGAGGCCTCAATCTTCAATGTAAATCATTAATTCAGAAGGTTACACCCATAGGTTTTAGGCCTTCAGTAGGTTATAATAATCCATGCCTTCCAAAAGTTGTGTGGAGTTAGAATTTCGTCTGTCAGAAGTATTAAAATCAACCAATGTCATCCTTTAAATGCTTTATTATCCAAATGTTTAAAGTGCGTGTGGGCGACGGAGAGAAACAAAGTGGTACAGTTTGAGGCCATGAGGCGGAGAGTGATGCGGGCGCCGGAGAGAAAATAAATGAGTAAAAAACAGCTGCTTAGATATTCTCTGTAAGGTTTTGCATTTATAAATCAATATCACAGACCAGAAAAATGCCCCTTAGATATTAATTTAGAATCCTCCAATCCTCTAAATATAATTAGATCTACAGGAACACGTTATTGATCTGCAAGTATTTTCAGGTAGTTTCATGTGGTAGCCGCATTTTTAATGATTTCCGAGAGCCGTGTCAGTTGAAGTCGGACGTTTGCATACACCTTAGCCAAATACATTTAAACTTAGTTTTTCACAATCCCTGACAATTAATCCTGGTAAAAAGTCCCTGTTTTCCCCATGTTTTTTGTGCGTGATTGTTTTCTGTATGTTCAGTCCGTTATTGTGGGCTCGGTATTACGACATGTTATTGGCATATTTGAGTAAAATTACTTGTGTTACTTATCTCTGCTGTCCTGCGCCTGACTCCTCTGCACCAGCTACACCCAGACCATTACAGAGAATTATTTATTTCAGCTTTTATTTCTTTCATCACATTCCCAGTGGGTCAGAAGTTTACATGCACTCAATTAGTATTTGGTAGCATTGCCTTTAAATTGTTTAAATTGAGTCAAACATTTCGGGGAGCCTTCCACAAGCTTCCCACAATAAGTTGTGTGAATTGGCCCATTCCTCCTGACAGAGCTGGTGTAACTGAGTCAGGTATGTAGGCCTCCTTGCTCGCACACGCTTTTTCAGTTCTGCCCACAAATTTTCCATGGGATTGAGGTCAGGGCTTTGTGATGTCCACTCCAATACCTTGACTTTGTTGTCCTTAAGCCATTTTGCCACAACTTTGGAAGTATGCTTGGGGTTATTGTCCATTTGGAAGACCCATTTGCGATCAAGCTTTAACTTCCTGACTGATGTCTTGAGATGTTGCTTCAATTATTCCACATAAGTATCCTTCCTCATGAAGCTGTCTATTTTGATGAGAAGTGCACCAGTCCCTCCTGCAGCAAAGCACCCCCACAACATGATGCTGCCACCCCCGTGCTTCACGGTTGGGATGGTGTTCTTCGGCTTGCAAGCCTCCCCCTTTTTCCTCCCAAAATAACGATGGTCATTATGGCCAAACAGTTCTATTTTGTTTCATCAGACCAGAGAACATTTCTCCAAAAAGTACGATCTTTGTCTCCATGTGCAGTTGCAAACCGTAGTTTGACTTTTTATGGCAGTTTTGGAGCAGTGGCTTCTTTGTTGCTGAGCGACCTTTCAGGTTATGTTGATAAAGGGCTCATTTTACTTTGGATATAAATGGTTTTGTACCTGTTTCCTCCAGCATCTTCACAAGGTCCTTTGCTGTTGTTCTGGGATTGATTTGCACTTTTCGCACCAAAGTATGTTCATCTCTAGGAGACAGAACGCGTCTCCTTCCTGAGCGGTATGACGGCTGTGTGATCTTATGGTGTTTATACTTGCGTACTATTGTTTGTACAGATGAACGTGGTACCTTCAGGTGTTTGTAAATTGCTCCCAAAGATGAACCAGACTTGTGGAGGTCTACAATTTTTTTCTGAGGTCTTGGCTGGTTTCTTTTGATTTTCCAATGATGTCAAGCAAAGAGGCACTGAGCTTGAAGCTAGGCCTTGAAATACATCCACAGGTACACCTCCAATTGACTCAAATTATGTCAATTAGCCTATCAGAAGCTTCTAAAGCCATGACATCATTTTCTGGAATTTTCCAAGCTGTTTAAAGGCATAGTCAACTTAGTCTATGTAAACTTCTGACACACTGGAATTGTGATACAGTGAATTATAAGTGAAATAATCTGTCTGTAAAAAATTGTTGGAAAAATGACTTGTCATGCACACAGTAGATGTCCTAACCGACTTGACAGAACTATAGTTTGTTAACAAGAAATTTGTGGAGTGGTTGAAAAACAAGTTTTAATGACTCCAACCTAAGTGTATGTAAACTTCCGACTTCAACTCTTATTGAATGAGTCACCATGGCAACCACTTGTCAGTATAAATGGTCAAAACATTTCTTTATTAAAGACTATCAGAAAGAATGTTGGTACTTGTTTATTTTGATCCAAAGCCATGAATGAGTGAGTCACTCAGTTTTATGCTGACTAATCCCTGCTGGACTCTTTCATTACGTTTCTTCTTCACATCATCAAAGTGTAATAAATACTCAGGGAGAAAAAGGTGTAGATTCACGCGCAGAGCGCGGCAGATGTTTATTTCACCTTCACAGAAGGCAGGAATTGTGGTCACAGGAAGGCAATGGTCATACACAGGTAGGCAAACAGGCAAACACAGAAGGACTCTGTGTTTCAGAAAAGGAATTTCTATCACTCTTTCACACTGTGGTAAATAAGGATAGTTTGTTATTTAGAGGGATTGAAACCAAAAGTGCACCGTGCCTATTTTTCGAAAATCATCAGTCCACGTCAAGTGTAATTCTCCCATTGTATTTATCCAAGTTCTCTCTCAACTGCAAATTTCATTATGATTAAATTACTATATGCCAATCCCTCAGACATAGTTTTAACAGGCAGTATCTGTTCTGCTCTGTTCAGATTCACTAGAAGCAGCAGACAAGGTGATTTAATGTCTCCTTTGCTATTTTTATTATCCATGGAACCCCTGGCCTAGGTAATTTGTCAATCGAAGGAAATAACACCAATTTCCCTGAAATCTACTGATCACTTCATGTTATTATATGAGGCCGATATTTTACTATATCTAGACAATTAATCCCAATTTGCCCCCAAACTCATTGAAGGATCATAGATAAATTTGGCTTTATCTAACCAAATCAGCCCTTCTGACTCTCAAGACGTCGATGGAGGACTCCGTCGCTACTTATGGAACCTGATGGAGGACTACATCTCTACTTATGGAACCTGATGGAGGACTCCATCTCTACTTATGGAACCTGATGGTGGACTCCATCTCTACTTATGGAACCTGATGGAGGACTCCATCTCTACTTATGGAACCTGATGGAGGACTCCATCTCTACTTATGGAACCCGATGGAGGACTCCATCTCTACTTATGGAACCTGATGGAGGACTCCATCTCTACTTATGGAACCTGATGGTGGACTCCATCTCTACTTATGGAACCTGATGGAGGACTCCATCTCTACTTATGGAACCTGATGGAGGACTCCATCTCTACTTATGGAACCCGATGGAGGACTCCATCTCTACTTATGGAACCTGATGGAGGACTCCATCTCTACTTATGGAACCTGATGGAGGACTCCATCTCTACTTATGGAACCTGATGGAGGACTCCATCTCTACTTATGGAACCTGATGGAGGACTCCATCTCTACTTACTTAATCACAATCGTTTCCTATTTTAAATATTTGTAAGTAGATCACAGAACTCTCAAATCAATTAAAACCAACCTCAGTAGGTGGACTTACATCCCAGTTGCTTTAAGCGGCAGAATATCTAATGGTCCAAATGAATATATTGCAGAATATCTAATGGTCCAAATGAATATATTGCAGAATATCTAATGGTCCAAATGAATATATTGCAGAATGTGTAATGGTCCAAATGAATATATTGCAGAATATCTAATGGTCCAAATGAATATATTGCAGAATATCTAATGGTCAAATGAATATATTGCAGAATATCTAATGGTTCAAATGAATATATTGCAGAATATCTAATGGTCCAAATGAATATATTGCAGAATATCTAATGGTCCAAATGAATATATTGCAGAATATCTAATGGTCCAAATGAATATATTGCAGAATATCTAATGGTCCAAATGAATATATTGCAGAATATCTAATGGTCCAAATGAATATATTGCAGAATATCTAATGGGTCAAATGAATATATTGCAGAATATCTAATGGTTCAAATGAATATATTGCAGAATATCTAATGGTCCAAATGAATATATTGCAGAATATCTAATGGCCCAAATGAATATATTGCAGAATATCTAATGGCCCAAATGAATATATTGCAGAATATCTAATGGTTCAAATGAATATATTGCAGAATATCTAATGGTCCAAATGAATATATTGCAGAATATCTAATGGTCCAAATGAATATATTGCAGAATATCTAATGGTTCAAATGAATATATTGCAGAATATCTAATGGTCCAAATGAATATATTGCAGAATATCTAATGGTCCAAATGAATATATTGCAGAATATCTAATGGTCCAAATGAATATATTGCAGAATATCTAATGGTCCAAATGAATATATTGCCACGGCTGTAGTTCTGTAGTTCAATACTGTAGTCTCCCCCTTCTGGCTACTGGCACAAAATTCATAGTCCAGTTTCAAGGTAAGCGATCTCGGATAAAATGAACAAACTTACAAAGAGAGAAATATGTAGGAGAACTATCTGAACTAGAGGTCGACCCATTCTGATTTTTCAACGACGATACCGATACCGATTATTGGAGGACCAAAAAAAGCCGATACCGATTAATCAGCCAATTAAAAAAATGTATTTGTAGTAATAACAATTACAACAATACTGAATGAACACTTATTTTAATATAATACATCAATAAAATCAATTTAGCCTCAAATAAATAATGAAACATGTTCAATTTGGTTTAAATATTGCAGAAACAAAGTGTTTGAGAAGAAAGTAAAAGTGCAATATGTGCCATGTAAGAACGCTAACGTTTAAGTTCCTTGCTCAGAACATGAGAACATATGAAAGCTGGAGGTTCCTTTTAACATGAGTCTTCAATATTCCCAGGTAAGAAGTTTTAGGTTGTAGTTGGAGGAAGGAATTATAGGACTATTTCTCTCTATACGATTTGTATTTCATATACCTTTGACTATTGGATGTTCTTATAGGCACTTTAGTATTGCCAGTGTAACAGTATAGCTTCTGTCCCTCTCCTCGCCCCTACCTGGGCTCGAACCAGAAACACATCGACAACAGCCACCCTTGAAGCAGCGTTACCCATGCAGAGCAAGGGGAACAACCACTCCAACCACTCCAAGTGAGTGACGTTTGAAACACTATTAGCGCGCACCCCGCTAACTAGCTAGCCATTTCACATCGGTTACACCAACCTAATCTCGAGAGTTGATAGGCTTGAAGTCATAAACAGCTCAATGCTTGAAGCACAGCAAAGAGCTGCTGGCAAAATGCACGAAAGCATGAATGCTTACGTGCATTTTGAATGAATGCTTACGAGTCTGGTGCTGCCTATCCCTGCTCAGTCAGACTGCTCTATCAAATAATGGACATAATTATAACATAATAACACACAGACATAAAATCCTTAGGTCATTAATATGATCGAATCCGGAAACTATCATTTCGAAAACAAGACATTTATTCTTTCAGTGAAATACGGAACCGTTCCGAATTTTATCTAACGGGTGGCATCCATAAGTCTAAATATTCCTGTTACATTGCACAACCTTCAATGTTATGCCATAATTACGTAAAATTCTTGTAAATTAGGCGGCCCAAACTGTTGCATATACACTGACTCTGCTTGCAATGAACGCAAGAGAAGTGACACAATTTCACTTGGTTAATATTGCCTGCTAACCTGGATTTCTTTCAGCTAAATATGCAGGTTTAAAAATATATACTTCTGTGTATTGATTTTAAGAAAGGCATTGATGTTTATCGTTAGGTACAGTCGTGCAACAATTGTGCTTTTTTCGCAAATGCGCTTTTGTTAAATCATCCCCCGTTTGGCGAAGTTGGCTGTCTTTGTTAGGAGGAAATAGTCTTCACAGTTCGCAACGAGTCATGTTAGCAGGCAATATTAACTAAAAAAGCAGGTTTAAAAATATATACTTGTGTATTGATTTTAAGAAAGGCATTGATGTTTATGGTTAGGTACACGTTGGAGCAACGACAGTCCTTTTTCGTGAATATTCACCGCATCGATTATATGCAACGCAGGACACGCTAGATAAACTAGTAATATCATCAACCATGTGTAGTTAACTAGTGATTATGATTGATTGATTGTTTTTTTATAAGAAAAGTTTAATGCTAGCTAGCAACTTACCTTGGCTTACTGCATTCGCGTAATAGGCAGGCTCCTCGTGGAGTGCAATGTAATCAGGTGGTTAGAGCGTTGGACTAGTTAACTGTAAGCTTTGTTTCTTTTTTTCTACTGTGTTATTGACTTGTTTATTGTTTACTCCATGTGTAACTTTGTGTTGTTGTCTGTTCACACTGCTTTGCTTTATCTTGGCCAGGTTGCTGTTGTAAATGAGAACTTGTTCTCAACTAGCCTACCTGGTTAAATAAAGATGTTCTCAACTAGCCTACCCGGTTAAATAAAGGTGTTCTCAACTAGCCTACCTGGTTAAATAAAGGTGTTCTCAACTAGCCTACCTGGTTAAATAAAGGGTAAATAAAGTGTCAAATCGGTGTCCAAAAATATTTCCGATTGTTGTGAAAACTTGAAATCGGCCCTAATTAATCGGTCCACCTCTAATCTGTACCAAACTTGAGGTTGTATTTCATCCCATCCTGAATTGGTTTAGACATAATTATTCCTCCCCCTGGCTGAGTATAGAGAGAAATATGGTGTCTCCTATTGTCCTGTAAGAGGTGGTCTCCACTGATACATCCCTTAAACAATGTAATATGGTGTCTCCTACTGTCCTGTAAGAGGTGGTCTCCACTGATACATCCTTAAACAATGTAATATGGTGTCTCCTATTACCCTGTAAGAGGTGGTCTCCACTGATACATCCTTAAACAATGTAATATGGTGTCTCCTATTACCCTGTAAGAGGTGGTCTCCACTGATATATCCCTTAAACAATGTAAACTACGCTTTGGTCCTATTATTGCTGACACAATTTATATTTGGCACAAAATTGTAAAACAATATAACTGAGAATCAAAATGGCATGCCCATACTCAGAGATATAGCATGCCCATACTCAGAGATATAGCATGCCCATACTCAGAGATATAGCATGCCCATACTCAGAGATATAGCATGCCCATACTCAGAGATATAGCATGCCCATACTCAGAGATATAGCATGCCCATACTCAGAGATATAGCATGCCCATACTCAGAGATATAGCATGCCCATACTCAGAGATATAGCATGCCCATACTCAGAGATATAGCATGCCCATACTCAGAGATATAGCATGCCCATACTCAGAGATATAGCATGCCCATACTCAGAGATATAGCATGCCCATACTCAGAGATATAGCATGCCCATACTCAGAGATATAGCATGCCCATACTCAGAGATATAGCATGCCCATACTCAGAGATATAGCATGCCCATACTCAGAGATATAGCATGCCCATACTCAGAGTTATAGCATGCCCATACTCAGAGTTATAGCATGCCCATACTCAGAGATATAGCATGCCCATACTCCGAGATATAGCATGCCCATACTCAGAGATACAGCATGCCCATACTCAGAGATATAGCATGCCCATACTCAGAGATATAGCATGCCCATACTCAGAGTTATAGCATGCCCATACTCAGAGATATAGCATGCCCATACTCAGAGATATAGCATGCCCATACTCAGAGATATAGCATGCCCATACTCAGCGATATAGCATGCCCATACTCAGAGATATAGCATGCCCATACTCAGCGATATAGCATGCCCATACTCAGAGATATAGCATGCCCATACTCAGAGATATAGCATGCCCATACTCAGAGATATAGCATGCCCATACTCAGAGATATAGCATGCCCATACTCAGAGATATAGCACGCCCATACTCAGAGATATAGCATGCCCATACTCAGAGATATAGCATGCCCATACTCAGAGATATAGCATGCCCATACTCAGAGATATAGCATGCCCAAACTCAGAGTTCAAGTTATAGTTGGGAACTGACAACCAACCTGTTGATTTCATGCAATTCTACACATTTTTCCATGACTTTATGCCATATAAATTATATCTGAGTGAGAGTAACTAACAAAATCAAATTGGGGCCCCCTGGAGGCTAGGGGCCCTGGGCACGTGCCCTGCGTGACCGGCTGGTATCCAAGTTTAGACAGCTGGCTAGACAAATTTAGCAATAAAGCAAGTGTTAGCTGACATGGCTAATTGAATGACTGTCAGTGAATGACGTAACAAGAGAACATTTGCTTATGAAAAACTCAATTTTTGTACTTGCACCTACTTTTCTAACTCTCAACATTATCTTCAGAACCCTAATGAGTTCTGCTAATGTCTGAATCCAGCCCTGGTCTGTGTTTCTGTCTGTGTGTCTGTCTGTGTTTCTGTATGTGTGTCTGTCTGTGTTTCTGTCTGTGTGTCTGTCTGTGTTTCATTCTGTGTTTCTGTCTGTGTTTCTGTCTGTGTGTCTGTCTGTGTGTCTGTCTGTGTTTCTGTCTGTGTTTCTGTCTGTGTTTCTGTCTGTGTGTCTGTCTGTGTGTCTGTCTGTGTGTCTATCTGTGTTTCTGTCTGTGTTTCTGTCTGTGTGTCTGTCTGTGTGTCTGTCTGTGTGTCTGTCTGTGTTTCTGTCTGTTCTGTCAAGACATGTTGTACTGAAAATACTAAACAAAGCATCTGAATGAAGTGAGTGATGGCAGTTTTCATGTCTTATCTCTCCTCCAGACGCTGGATGATCTCGAGGCGAGGACCAAGGAGGCTGGGATAGAGATCAGTGTTCGCCAAAGCTTCCTCACCGACCCCGCCCCAGCTGTCAAGAACCTCAAGGTGCCTCCTTCACTTCCCACCTCCCTCCCTTCCTCCCTCTTTCCCTCTTACCTCCCTCCCTTCCTCCCTCCCTCTCTCTCACCTCCCTCCCTCCTTCCCTTACACTCTCTTCCTGGTTTATCCCCCCTGCTGCCATGGCAACTGCCAGGTGATTGAACACATGAGATCAATCACGTCCGAGCTTGGTGAACAAACCCCAGAGAGACTCTAACACACACACACACACACACACACACACACACACCATTAGTACACAGGAGCAGCAAGGACCCCGGCTGGCATAGCGAATCAGACATAATCACCGCTGCCACCACACCCGCAGAAACACAGGGCGAGCTGGAAATCCTGTCTTTTATTTTGAAGAGACTCAAGTTAATTAGAGTTCCCACTCTACCCTCCTCTACCTTTCTGTTCCCCTTTCTACCCTCCTCTACCTTTCCGTTCCCCTTCCCTCCTCTACCTCCTGTAGTGTCTTGACTATCATTAAAGGGATGACTGTTATATTATCAAATTAATTCTCAAGTGTACACAAGTGTAAAGGGATAAAGAATATGTACATAAAGAAATTAATTCTCTGTGTATTGATTGCGTGATTAAACTAATCATGTAAACATGAATTAACTAGGAAGTCGGGGCACCACAGGAACATGTTTAAAGAGTTACTATTTTCTGAATTGAACTCTCTTCAGATATTTTCACATCTAATCGATTACAGTCCCTTATAAATGTATTATCACCCCATCGGTCATATTCTGAATGTCGCAAACTCTTTTGATATCTGCACAAACCCTGGATTAATGATGAATCAGCGATATACAAATTGGCTTAATTATTTATTTACTAACTAACTTAATAATCACACAGAATTACATAAACACACACACACACACACACA
This sequence comes from Oncorhynchus kisutch, assembly GCF_002021735.2. Taxonomy (NCBI): domain Eukaryota; kingdom Metazoa; phylum Chordata; class Actinopteri; order Salmoniformes; family Salmonidae; genus Oncorhynchus; species Oncorhynchus kisutch. The sequence goes on from NC_034187.2 coordinate 81,453,029, forward strand.
CAGGAAATGTTACACATTGAATACGACATAATGCAATGAAAAGTCCCTAGTGGACTAAACCGATATGACGGCTTGTTACACAAAAGGAAAAGGGAGGGGCATGTAAGAAAGAGCGGGAGAAAAGACAAAGGACTTCACTATCATACACACAATGGATAACTATGCTCATGGAATTGCAATTGACCTATTTACGTGTGTCTTTGTCTTTGCTGTCTCTCCGTTGAAAACACCGATCCGCCTGGGGAGTAATCAACAGAAAGTCTTTTGTTGTTGTAGCTCTGTTATAATGTATACGTCAGGCGTACCAATGGTCGTTCGATAGGGACACGTTCTCTTCTCGTCTTCCGTCGACTTTCCTAGACAATACAGCTGCAGAAGGTGAATGTGCAGTCTTTGGTTTTGTAGATTTATTAACCATTCGTGAGGTTTGGACTGCGTCCTCACGTCTTCTGGTTTCTGAGTTCTATCCATTACGGCTCTCTCAGCTCACGCTGTTGTTCTCGTTGGCCTAATGTACATTTTGTCATTAGGCCACTTGGGGAAAAAGAGGCTGTGTCTGTGCTCACGTGGGCGTGGCCACTGAATTGGTTTAGACTTCATATGAAAAACAGTTCTCTCATTTAGAAGGCTAACGTCACATTTCATCTTCTCACAAATAGTTTCATATTTAATCATATAAGTTCCACAACATTTAGATGTACGTCTGGTAACTGGGAAATATACACATTCAGAGATACAGTTATGTTGTTCTACTGTCCTTAGTTACAATACAAATGATTAACAAATACGACAGGATTGTTGTTTAAATACCAATGGACCATTCCAAATGTTTGATTACAGAAATACTGTTTAATTATTCAACCTTTTGATGTTACCGTACTGCAACGTCTCTCTCTGTGGTAACAAAGGGGTTTAACTTTAACAAGGGGGGGCGGGGGAGCCTATGAGCCTTCCCCCAAAGGGCAGGTCATGACACTCCTCTACCTTTCTGTTCCCCTTCCTTCCCTCCCTCCTCCCTCTCTCCTCTACCTTTCTGTTCCTCCTCTACCTTTCTGTTCCCCTTCCTTCCCTCCCTCCTCCCTCTCTCCTCTACCTTTCTGTTCCTCCTCTACCTTTCTGTTCCCCATCCTTCCTTCCCTCCCTCCTCCCTCTCTCCTCTACCTTTCTGTTCCTCCTCTACCTTTCTGTTCCTCCTCTACCTTTCTGTTCCTCCTCTACCTTTCTGTTCCCCTTCCTTCCCTCCCTCCTCTCTCTCTCCTCTACCTTTCTGTTCCTCCTCTACCTTTCTGTTCCTCCTCTACCTTTCTGTTCCCTTTCCTTCCCTCCCTCCTCTACCTTTCTGTTCCTCCCTCTACCCTCCTCTACCTTTCTGTTCCCCTTCCTTCCCTCCATCCTCCCTCTCTCCTCTACCTTTCTGTTCCTCCTCTACCTTTCTGTTCCTCCTCTACCTTTCTGTTCCTCCTCCCTCTCTCCTCTACCTTTCTGTTCCTCCTCTACCTTTCTGTTCCCTTTCCTTCCCTCCCTCCTCCCTCTCTCCTCTACCTTTCTGTTCCTCCTCTACCTTTCTGTTCCCTTTCCTTCCCTCCCTCCTCCCTCTCTCCTCTACCTTTCTGTTCCTCCTCTACCTTTCTGTTCCTCCTCCCTCTCTCCTCTACCTTTCTGTTCCTCCTCTACCGTTCTGTTCCCCTTCCTTCCCTCCCTCCTCTCTCTCTCCTCTACCTTTCTGTTCCCCTTCCTTCCTTCCCTCCCTCCTCTCTCTCTCCTCTACCTTTCTGTTCCTCCTCTACCTTTCTGTTCCTCCTCTACCTTTCTGTTCCTCCTCCCCCTCTCCTCTACCTTTCTGTTCTCCATCCCTCCTCCCTCATCCTCTCCTCCCTATCATTCCTTCCTTGCTTTCTTCCTGGCTGGTGCGTACTTTAGCATAACCTTTCTTGGCATGCCGGCCTGGGGTTGTTGTGCGATATTAATTGGCCATCGCTGTAGGAACCATGGTAACAACATAAATGTAGCACACCAGAGGGGAAAATGAGTTGTGCTGCGCGGTGCATTGCGTTTGGGTATTGGGAGGATGTGTTTGTGTGTGATTCTCTGTGGAACCTATATATATATATGTGTGTGTGTGTACCGTATCCAATATCTGAAAATATATCATTTTACAGCGGTAAACGTAAACAAGTGTCATTTTTACACACTGTATTCTCATAAAAGAGCAATTGTCCAATGACTATGCTTCAAATGTTGATTTCATACATTGTGACAATAATGACATCATGAAGATGGCAGCAAGTGTTCTGATCAGCATGAGATTCTATTGAATAACGGTTATTGGTGGAGTTACCGGCTGATACCTATATATCTGAGACTCCCTCCTCATTGGAGCTGATGCTTCCCTCCTGTTTCCTGTGTGTTGTGTGCGGTGTGTGTGGTGTGTGTGTGAGTTGTGTGTGTGTGTGTGTGTGTGTTGTGTGTGTGTGTTGTGTATTCCCATCTCCTGTGTGACTCTTTCCTTCCCTCTCTGAATCGCCAGCGGCAAGATGCCAGAATCATCGTGGGGCTCTTCTACGAGACAGAAGCCAGAAAAGTTTTCTGCGAGGTACAGAAGCTACATTTGCTGTTCACAACTCTGTGGATTGATATCTTAACATTTTTGTTGAATGACAATATCCTTTTTTGTCTCTTTAAAAAAATATATTTATATATTAGATTCCAGCTTGTATTGCTCACGGCTCGCGTCAATGTCTCTAGACTTTTCTTTCTATCGCTTTTTGTTATCTCTCCGTTCCTCTATCTTCTGTCTTTGTGTTCTGTCTTCCTCCATACACTCTGATATCTTCTGTCTTTGTGTTCTGTCTTCCTCCATACACTCTGATATCTTCTGTCTTTGTGTTCTGTCTTCCTCCATACACTCTGATATCTTCTGTCTTTGTTTTCTGTCTTCCTCCATACACTCTGATATCTTCTGTGTATTTGTTCTCTCTTCCTCCATACACTCTGATATCTTCTGTGTATTTGTTCTCTCTTCCTCCATACACTCTGATATCTTCTGTCTAACTGTCTAACAAACCTGCCCGCTCATCGCTTTCCTTTCACTCACTCACTCCTTTTCTCTCTCTCTCTCTCTCTCTCTCTCTCTCTCTCTCTCTCTCTCTCTCTCTCCCCTTCTCTCTCTCTCTCCCCTTCTCTCTCTCCCCTTCTCTCTCTCTCTCCCCTTCTCTCTCTCTCTCTCTCTCTCTCCCCTTCTCTCTCTCTCTCTCTCCCCCATCTTTCTCTCTCTCTCTCTCTCTCTCTCTCTCTCTCTCTCTCTCTATCTCTCTCTCTCTCTCTCTCTCCCCTTCTCTCTCTCTCTCCCCTTCTCTCTCTCCCCCATCTTTCTCTCTCTCTCTCCCCCTCTCCCATCTTTCTCTCTCTCTCTCTCTCCCCTTCTCTCTCTCTCTCTCTCTCTCTCTCTCTCTCCCCCATCTTTCTCTCTCTCTCGCTCTCCCCATCTCTCTCTCTCGCTCTCCCCATCTCTCTCTCTCGCTCTCCCCATCTCTCTCTCTGTCTCTCTCTCTCCCCCTGAAATCTTTCTTTACATTCCCATTCATTCCCTCCTTTCTGTTCTCTTTCTCTCTCCCTCTATCCTACAGGTGTACAAGGAGAAGCTCTATGGGAAGAAATATGTCTGGTTCCTGATTGGTTGGTACGCAGACAACTGGTTCAAGATCAAAGACCCATCAATCAACTGCACCGTGGAGCAGATGACAGAGGCGGTGGAGGGCCACGTTACCACGGAGATCGTCATGCTCAACCCCGAGACCGTCCGAGGGGCCTCCAATCTGGTGAGAGAGATATAGAGTGCATCCCAAATGGCGCCCTATTCCCTACATATAGGGGATATATGCTAGGGCATATATAGGGAATAGGAGGCCCTGGTCAAAAGTAGTGCACTACATAGGGAATAGGGCTCTGGTCTATAGTAGTGTACTATATAGGGAATAGGGTTCTGGTCTATAGTAGTGTACTATATAGGGAATAGGGCTCTGGTCTATAGTAGTGTACTATATAGGGAATAGGGCTCTGGTCTATAGTAGTGTACTATATAGGGAATAGGAGGCCCTGGTCAAAAGTAGTGCACTACACAGGGAATAGGGTGCAATTTGGGATGCCGCCATGTTGTAATATATACAGTATTATACATATATCTCTATTGTAAGACACAGGGTGAGTGGTGACAGAGACATTTACTCATTCTGATTCTATAAGTGGTTCTTGGTTCTCTCTGAAATATCTTACCTAACATTCCAACAGCCACTGCAGTGACAAGCAGTCCTCTGCGCGTGTTATAAGATTGGATTATTTCTGTAACGTTGTGTTCAAAATGACCACATAACTCTTCTTGAAATGCGCTGTTGGTTAAGGGCTTGTAAAGAAAGCGTTTCACGGTAAGGTCTACACTTGTTGTATTCTACACTTGTTGTATTCTACACTTGTTGTATTCTACACTTGTTGTATTCTACACTTGTTGTATTCTACACTTGTTGTATTCTACACTTGTTGTATTCTACACTTGTTGTATTCGGCACATGTGACAAATAAAGTTTGATTTGATTTGAACATATACTACTATCTCTACTATTTGCTCTTACTATTTTTCGACCTATCAGAATCGACTATACAAACGAGTGGTATACTCGTGACCTATCAAAATTGACAATACAAAGCTTTGGTATAAGTAATAGTAATTTCAGTATTTTATTATACACATAAATAAAATGTGTATTACAACATATTGTATGGAAGGAGAGATTGTTATATAGTGTTTAATGGTACTCTATTCCCCATATTCATGAGTTTCACGGCCGTGTCACGCCGTTATTATGAATGTTCCCCGGGGACTGAGGAACAATTTTTTTGTTTTGTCCATTCTAAACAGGTGTTAATGATAATGTTTCCTAAATTACACTACAGTGTCTTGGAAATAAAATTACATTGTTAAAGTAGGCAAAGAATTAGTGGGGAAAACAACTTTGTAATCGTGGCAACGTTGCCGTTAGCAACAATGCTAGCAACGCTAACATTAGCTAGCTAAAATCTGGTGCTCTCCCCCTCACAACGTTAGCTACTCTAAAGTCAATTTGACGACATCACAATGATGACAAAAGGTTTTCCTACTCATTATTTACCTTTTTTAGAAAATGTAATTGTGTTTCCAAGCCACTGAAATGTACTCTAGAGTAGAAAGTTCAGTCGGACCTCATAGAACTTACAGCAATGTATTGACGTGAAATCCATGAAAAGTAGGGCTCTGGTCAAAAGTAACACACTAGGTAGGGAGTAGGGGTGCCATTTTGGGACATATACTTTAACGTTGTCCCAGTCCTTCCCCAGTGTAATGACCCTCTTTAGTTTGTGTTGCCGTGACTGGAGAGAGGAGCAGAGCTTCAGGATGCTATTCACAGTAAACCTGTATTATTACCCATCTACTATGAAGTTTTACCTTGTAGAAGAAAACCTTTGTGTTCGAGAGGAGCGTTCGAGTGCTGCAAACCGTTTCTCTCTCTCTCTCTTGAAGTCTCGGCTCTGAATTATCACCATTGCCCTGTAGAGTAGCTGGTAGAAAATATAACTCTGAATAAATAAACACTTTTGTTCATGTTTTTTAATGAAACGATACACTGGGGCTGTGCTGTCTGGAAGTGCTGAAGTGGCAGAGAGGGAGAGATACTAGAGGATGTGTCTCTTTACCTATGGGCCCTAGTCAAAAGCAGCCTAGAGAGGGAGAGATACTAGAGGATGTGTCCCTTTACCTATGGGCCCTAGTCAAAAGCAGCCTAGAGAGGGAGAGATACTAGAGGATGTGTCCCTTTACCTATGGGCCCTAGTCAAAAGCAGCCTAGAGAGGGAGAGATACTAGAGGATGCGTCCCTTTACCTATGGGCCCTAGTCAAAAGCGGCCTAGAGAGGGAGAGATACTAGAGGATGCGTCCCTTTACCTATGGGCCCTAGTCAAAAGCAGCCTAGAGAGGGAGAGATACTAGAGGATGTGTCTCTTTACCTATGGGCCCTAGTCAAAAGCAGCCTAGAGAGGCTATAGAGTTGTCTCTTATTGATCAAAGCCCCATTTGGTGACGAGGCGTCGAGAGGCTGACAGACCCAACAGCTGGTTGCCGCCTGGAGCCGAGGGAGGGGAGGGAGTGGGTGTGCGTGATCTCAAGTCGAAATTTGATGTTTGTTTAACATTGTGAGTAGGGCTGGTACGGTAATTGTATAACCGTGACGATGAAAAATGTAAATAATTAATAAATAAACATCATAACTTCTGTAATGGGGCGGCAGGGTAGCCTAGTGGTTAGAGTGTAGGACTAGTAACCGAAAGGTTGCAAGTTCAAATCCCCGAGCTGACAAGGTACAAATCTGTCGTTCTGCCCCTGAACAGGCAGTTAACCCACTGTTCCTAGGCCGTCATTGAAAATAAGAATTTGTTCTTAACTGACTTGCCTAGTTAAATAAAAATGTTATTGTATTTTTTAAGTAACTATATCCAGCAAACCCTATAGCAGTAGTGTAAATTAATGATTTTTCTTAAAAATAATTGTTCTACCTTAATCCATCTCCTTCCTCGAACGATCTCTCCCTTTGCAGCTGTAACATGGCCTGCATATATAGTATAGTATAGTATCTATAGTATAGTATCTATAGTATAGTATCTATAGTATATGTATAGTATATATAGTATAGTATAGTATCTATAGCATAGTATAGTATCTATAGGATAGTATCTATAGTATAGTATCTATGGTATAGAAAGTATATATACTATACTATAGATACTATACTTTACTATACTATAGATACTATACTATACTATATATACTATAGATATTATACTATAGATACTGTACTATACTATAGATACTATAGATATTATACTATAGATACTGTACTATACTATAGATACTATACTATACTATACTATACTATACTATAGATACTATACTATAGATACTATACTATAGATACTATACTATAGATACTATACTATAGATACTATACTATATATACTATAGATATTATACTATAGATACTGTACTATACTATAGATGCAGGCCATGTATCTATAGTATAGTATCTATAGTATAGTATAGTATCTATAGTATAGGTTCTATAGTATAGCATCTATAGTATCTATAGTATAGTATAGTATCTATAGTATAGTACAGTATCCATAGTATATGATCTATAGTATATCATCTATAGTATAGTATAGTATCTATAGTATAGTATCTATAGTATAGTATAGTACCTATGGTATAGTATAGTATCTATAGTATATTATAGTATCTATAGTATAGTATAGTATCTATAGTATAGGTTCTATAGTATAGCATCTATAGTATCTATAGTATAGGTTCTATAGTATAGCATCTATAGTATAGTATCTATAGTATAGTATCTTTAGTATAGTATAGTATCTATAGTATAGTACAGTATCCATAGTATAGGATCTATAGTATAGCATCTATAGTATAGTATAGTATCTATAGTATAGTATCTATAGTATAGTATCCATAGTATAGTATAGTACCTATGGTATAGTATAGTATCTATAGTATATTATAGTATCTATAGTATAGTATATATAGTATAGTATCTATAGTATAGTATATATAGTATAGTATAGTATCTATAGTATAGTATAGTATCTATAGCATAGTATCTATAGTATAGTATAATATCTATAGTATAGTATCTATAGTATAGTATAGTATCTATAGTATAGTATAGTATATATAGTATAGTATAGGATCTATAGTATAGTATCTATAGTATAGTATCTATAGTATAGTATAATACCTATGGTATAGTATAGTATCTATAGTATAGTATAGTATCTATAGTATAGTATCTATAGTATAGCATAGTATCTATAGTATATTATAATATCTGTAGTACAGTATAGTATAGTATCTATAGTATATTATAGTACCCATGGTATAGTATAGTGTCTATAGTATGGTATAGGATCTATAGTATAGTATAGGATATATAGTATAGTATAGCATCTATAGTATAGTATCTATAGCATAGTATAGTATAGTATAGTATCTATAGTACAGTATAGTATATATAGTATAGTATAGTATAGTATAGTATAGTATCTATAGTATAGTATAGTATCTATAGTATAGTATCTATAGTATAGTATAGTATAGTATAGTATCTATAGTATAGTATCTATATTTCACAGGGCAGTATATAGTACAGTATAGTATCTATAGTATAGTATCTATAGTACGCAGGGCAGTATCTATAGTATAGTATATATAGTATAGTATCTATAGTATACTATCTATAGTATAGTATAGTATAGTATCTATAGTATAGCATCTATAGTATAGTATCTATAGTATAGTAAAGTATAGTATCTATAGTATAGTATAGTATCTATAGTATAGTATCTATAGTATAGTATAATATCTATAGTATAGTATCTATAGTATAGTATCTATTGTATAGTATCTATTGTATAGTATAGTATCTATAGTATAGTATAGTATCTATAGTATTGTATAGTATCTATAGTATAGTATAGTATCTATAGTATTGTATAGTATCTGTAGTATAGTATAGTACCTATAGTGTAGTGTAGTATAGTGTAGTGTAGTATAGTATAGTATCTATAGTATATATAGTAGAGTATGGTATCTATAGTATAGTATAGTATCTATAGTATAGTATCCATAGTATAGTATCTATAGTATAGTATAGTATCTATAGTATAGTATCTATAGTACGCAGGGCAGTATATATAGTACAGTATAGTATCTATGGTACGCAGGGCAGTATCTATAGTATAGTATAGTATCTATAGTATACCATATTATCTATAGTATAGTATAGTATCTATAGTATAGTAGCTATAGTATAGCATCTATAGTATAGTATAGTATCTATAGTATAGGTTCTATAGTATCTATAGTATAGGTTCTATAGTATAGCATCTATAGTATAGTATAGTATCTATAGTATAGTAAAGTATAGTATCTATAGTATAGTATGATATCTATAGTATAGTATCTATAGTATAGTATATATTGTATGGTATAGTATCTATAGTATTGTATAGTATCTATAGTATAGTATCTATAGTATAGTATAGTATCTATAGTATAGTATAGTATCTATAGTATAGTATCTATAGTATAGTATAGTATCTATAGTATAGTATAGTATCTATAGTACAGTATAGTATATATAGTATAGTATAGTATCTATAGCATAGTATAGTATCTATAGTATAGTATCCATAGTGTAGTATCTATAGTATAGTATCTATAGTATAGTATAGTATCTATAGTATAGTATCTATAGTACGCAGGGCAGTATATATAGTACAGTATAGTATCTATAGTACGCAGGGCAGTCTCTATAGTATAGCATAGTATCTATAGTATAGTATAGTATCTATAGTATAGTATTTATAGTATAGTATCTATAGTATAGTATCTATAGTATAGTATCTATAGTATAGTATAGTATAGTATCTATAGTATAGTATCTGTAGTATAGTATATTATCTATAGTATAGGTTCTATAGTATAGCATCTATAGTATCTATAGCATAGGTTCTATAGTATAGTACCTATAGTATAGTATCTATAGTATAGTATCTATTGTATAGTATCTATTGTATAGTATAGTATCTATAGTATAGTATAGCATCTATAGTATTGTATAGTATCTATAGTATAGTATAGTATCTATAGTATTGTATAGTATATATAGTATAGTATATATAGTATAGTATGGTATCTATAGTATAGTATAGTGTCCATAGTATAGTGTAGTATCTATAGTATAGTATCCATAGTATAGTATCTATAGTATAGTACAGTATCTATAGTATAGTATAGTATCTATAGTATAGTATAGTATCTATAGTATAGTATAGTATCTATAGTATAGTATCTATAGTATAGTATCTATTGTATAGTATAGTATCTATAGTATAGTATAGCATCTATAGTATTGTATAGTATCTATAGTATAGTATAGTATCTATAGTGTTGTATAGTATATATAGTATAGTATAGTATCTATAGTATAGTATAGCATCTATAGTATAGTATCTATAGTATAGTATAGTATCTATAGTATAGTATAGTATCTATAGTACGCAGGGCAGGCTACAGTGGCTTGATAAAGTATTCACCCCCACTTTGGCATTTGTCCTATTTTGTTGCCTTACTACCTGGAATTAAAATAGATTTTTTAAATTAATCATTTGATTTACACAACATGCCTACTACTTTGAAGATGCAAAATATTTTTAATTGTGAAACAAACAAGATGTTTGTGATGAGAGGCGTTGGGTTTGTGCCAGACATAGCGCTTTCCTGGATGGCCAAAAAAGCTACATTTTAATCTCATCTGACCAGAGTACCTTCTTCCATATGTTTGGGGACTCTCCCACAACACCAAACGTGTTTGCTTATTTTGTTCTTCAAGCAAAGGCTTTTTTCTGGCCACTCTTCTGTAAAGCCCAGCTCCGTGGAGTGTACGGCTTAAAGTGGTCCTATGGACAGATACTCCAATCTCCGCTGTGGAGCTTTGCAGCTCCTTCAAGATTATCTTTGGTCTCTTTGTTGCCTCTCTGATTAATGCCCTCCTAGCCTGGTCCGTGAGTTTTGGTGGGCGGCCCGCTCTTGGCAGGTTTGTTGTGGGGCCATATTCTTTAATTTTTTTAAATTATAATAGTTCTTGGTAAGTGTGGACATTTCTAAGTGACTGTGAATCTGAGAGAAGTTGAAATCCATGCTAGGCTAGCAAATGTCGTAATATACACTCACTGGCCAGTTTATTAGGTACACCCATCTAGTACCAGGTCAGAATCCCCCCCGCTTTGCCTTCGGAACAACCTGAATTCTTCATGGACTCTATAAGGTGTCGGAAAACATTCATTGCTCAATTGGTATCAAAGGACCTAATGTGTGCCAGGAAAACATTCCCCACACCAGTATTCCACCGCCACTAGCCTGTACCAGGCAGGATGTGTCCATGGATTGATGCTGCTTATGCCAAATCCTGACTCCGCTATCAGCATGACGCAACAGGAACCGGGATTCGGCGAAACAGGCAATGTTTTTCCACTCCTCAAGTGTCCAGTGTTGGTGATCGCTTGCCCACTGGAGCTGCTTCTTGTTGTTTTTAGCTGAAAAGAGTGGAACCCGGTGTGGTCGTCTGCTGCAAATCGCCCATCCAAATCGCCCCATCCAAATCGCCCATCCAAATCGCCCATCCAAATCGCCCATCCAAATCGCCCATTCAAATCGCCCATCCAAATCGCCCCATCCAAATCGCCCCATCCAAATCGCCCCATCCAAATCGCCCATCCAAATCGCCCATCCAAATCGCCCATCCATGACAAGGATCAACGAGGTGTGCGTTCCAAGATGGCTCTCTACCCACCACTGTTGTACTGTGCCGTTCTTATGTCTGGTTGTGGCCCACCTGTTAGCTTGTGCGATTCTTGCCATTCTCCTTCGACCTCTCTCATCCGTGAGCTGTTTCCCACCACAGGACTGGACGGTAAACCCAAGACAATGTCTGTGTGTGTGAAAAGCAGCTCAGGAGGGCAGACATTTCTGAGATACTGGATCTGGCACTCCTGGCACTGACGATCATACCACCCTCAAAGTCGGTTAGGTCAATCATTTGGTCTATCTAACGTTCAATGGAACAGTAACTTAATGCCTCGATGCCTGTCTGCCTGCTTTATATAGCAAGCCAAGGCCACCTAAAAAACTGTATGTGTGCAACAGCTACAGCAGCATGACCTCTGCGTGATAGACTTGTTTACCGCGGTTGCTAAGCAACGGAAAAAAACGTGCTACTGCTGCTGGAAGCAGCGCTACAGACAGAGAGTAGAAAATAGAGTACCTTTTGGCTATTTGAATAGTTCTAACGGTGACTGTGGACGTTTGCTTGACCATTTACCTGCTTCTAGGGCTGTCTCCCAAATGGCAACCTATTTTATTTCCTATTATGGGCCTTGCTTGAAAGTAGTGCACGATATAGGGGAATAGAGGGTCATTTGGAACTGTGCCTATTACAGATCGGTTATGTCTCTCCTTAGCTCATCACAGAGATCAGGTAGAGAGAGAGAGCCTCCTCTCCTTCCTTCCTCCATATTCCCTCGCTGTCAATCTTTCTGACAGCACCCTTCCTTTGAGCCCTGTTCAGCACGCGTTCCTGTCAATCTTTCTGACAGTCCCTTCCTGTTGAGCCCTGTTCAGCACGCTTCCTGTCAATCTTTCTGACAGCACCCTTCCTGTTGAGCCCTGTTCAGCACGCTTCCTGTTGAGCCCTGTTCAGCACGCTTCCTGTCGAGCCCTGTTCAGCACCCTTCCTGTTGAGCACTGTTCAGCACGCTTCCTGTTGAGCCCTGTTCAGCACCCTTCCTGTTGAGCCCTGTTCAGCACCCTTCCTGTTGAGCCCTGTTTAGCACCCTTCCTGTTGAGCCCTGTTCAGCACCCTTCCTGTCGAGCCCTGTTCAGAACCCTTCCTGTTGAGCCCTGTTCAGCACCCTTCCTGTTGAGCCCTGTTCAGCACGCTTCCTGTCAAGCCCTGTTCCAGCACTCCCGTCTAAAGTGATGCCAATTAATAATTCCCTTTCTAGAATTAAGACAGCATGAAAACATCCTCTCTCTCTCTCTCTCCCTTCAGGATGAGCTAGAAAAACACAACACACAGACCCCATCTCTCATATTGTATTACAATGGAAAACTGATTTCCTCCATTTCATCAGGCACTCGGGTGTGTGTTTGTGTCTGAGTCTGCTAATAATACGACGCTCAACCATCGTTGTGATTGAAAAAGCTTCTTCCACATTCCCTTAACACACAAATGATGATCTCCACCCTGCTACCACGAAAATACTTTCACCTCGCCACCATAGAGCGGGTGAATGCATGCATTGCCCGAGACTGTGTCTCAAAACCTAATGTCTTTGGCTCGAGGATTGGACATGTTTTTGACAGAGTTGTTTATCTGTCCCAAAATACAAATTGGCCCTTATCGCTGTTCTGTAGAGAACGTTGTCTTGGAGCGTCGTCTCCCTTCGCATGGCAGATAAACAAGCTATTGTCAAAAACCTGTCCAATCCTTTTAAAAAACCTCCACATCAAGCTAAATGGGAGAGAAAATGATTTGTGTTATTGAACCAATTTACGAGGGTGGAGGGATTCTATCACAAAGTGGACCTGTCCAATGTGACATTTTTGTTGTTGTCAAAGGGTAGAAACTGGTAGATGTCTGGAACCATATATAGCAGGATCCTGGGCCAACAGAATGGGGGTGGATGGATGCAGGAGGGAGCATTGCAGTTGGTTTGTTTGTTTGTTTGGCTGGCTAGCTTGTTTGTTTGTTTATTTGTTTGTTTGTTTGTTTGGCTGGTTGGTGTGTGTTTGGGTACCTGTGTGAGTGTGAGTGTTTGTCGTGTTTGTACCCTGGTGACTTCTTAGCGAGAGGAGAGGGAACATCTGACCTGTACCCAGATACAGTGCCTTGCGAAAGTATTCGGCCCCCTTGAACTTTGCGACCTTTTGCCACATTTCAGGCTTCAAACATAAAGATATAAAACTGTATTTTTTTGTGAAGAATCAACAACAAGTGGGACACAATCATGAAGTGGAACGACATTTATTGGATATTTCAAACTTTTTTAACAAATCAAAAACGGAAAAATTGGGCGTCCAATCTCGATTGGATTCAGGTCTGGACTTTGACTTGGCCATTCTAACACCTGGATATGTTTATTTTTGAACCCTTCCATTGTAGATTTTGCTTTATGTTTTGGATCATTGTCTTGTTGGAAGACAAATCTCCGTCCCAGTCTCAGGTCTTTTGCAGACTCCATCAGGTTTTCTTCCAGAATGGTCCTGTATTTGGCTCCATCCATCTTCCCATCAATTTGAACCATCTTCCCTGTCCCTGCTGAAGAAAAGCAGGCCCAAACCATGATGCTGCCACCACCATGTTTGACAGTGGGGATGGTGTGTTCAGGGTGATGAGCTGTGTTGCTTTTACGGCAAACATAACGTTTTGCATTGTTGCCAAAAAGTTCAATTTTGGTTTCATCTGACCAGAGCACCTTCTTCCACATGTTTGGTGTGTCTCCCAGGTGGCTTGTGGCAAACTTTAAACAACACTTTTTATGGATATCTTTAAGAAATGGCTTTCTTCTTGCCACTCTTCCATAAAGGCCAGATTTGTGCAATATACGACTGATTGTTGTCCTATGGACAGAGTCTCCCACCTCAGCTGTAGATCTCTGCAGTTCATCCAGAGTGATCATGGGCCTCTTGGCTGCATCTCTGATCAGTCTTCTCCTTGTATGAGCTGAAAGTTTAGAGGGACGGCCAGGTCTTGGTAGATTTGCAGTGGTCTGATACTCCTTCCATTTCAATATTATCGCTTGCACAGTGCTCCTTGGGATGTTTAAAGCTTGGGAAATATTTTTGTATCCAAATCCGACTTTAAACTTCTTCACAACAGTATCTCGGACCTGCCTGGTGTGTTCCTTGTTCTTCATGATGCTCTCTGCGCTTTTAACGGACCTCTGAGACTATCACAGTGCAGGTGCATTTATACGGAGACTTGATTACACACAGGTGGATTGTATTTATCATCATTAGTCATTTAGGTCAACATTGGATCATTCAGAGATCCTCACTGAACTTCTGGAGAGAGTTTGCTGCACTGAAAGTAAAGGGGCTGAATAATTTTGCACGCCCAATTTTTCAGTTTTTTAATTTGTTAAAAAAGTTTGAAATATCCAATAAATGTCGATCCACTTCATGATTGTGTCCCACTTGTTGTTGATTCTTCACAAAAAAATACAGTTTTATATCTTTATGTTTGAAGCCTGAAATGTGGCAAAAGGTTGCAAAGTTCAAGGGGGCCGAATACTTTCTCAAGGCACTGTAGACCCCGCCCACTGGGAGACAGGACAACAACCTAGTGTTCACCAGCTGTGGACACCAACCCTTCTTCACCCACCCATTCTTTTTTCTTTCTATTGTGTTATTGACTGTACGCTTGTTCATTCCCATGTGTAACTCTGTGTTGTTGTTTGTGTCACACTGCTTTGCTTTATCTTGGCCAGGTCGCAGTTGTAAATGAGAACTTGTTCTCAACTAGCCTACCCGGTTAAATAAAGGTGTTCTCAACTAGCCTACCTGGTTAAATAAAGGTGTTCTCAACTAGCCTACCCGGTTAAATAAAGGTGTTCTCAACTAGCCTACCTCGTTAAATAAAGGTGTTCTCAACTAGCCTACCTCGTTAAATAAAGGTGTTCTCAACTAGCCTACCTCGTTAAATAAAGGTGAAATAAACTTTTCTAAGCCCTCCTCCTCTCTCTTCCTCCAGACGTCTCAGGAGTTTCTGAACCAGCTGATGTCTAAGTTGGGGGGTAAGAACCCAGAGGAGACAGGGGGGTTCCAGGAGGCCCCTCTGGCCTACGATGCAGTGTGGGCCCTGGCTCTGGCCCTCAACAAGACCGTGGGGCCCCTGAAGGCCAAGGGCCGCAGGCTAGAAGACTTCAACTACAACAACCGAGATATCACCGCCGAGATCTACCGTGCTCTCAACACCAGCTCATTCGAAGGAGTGTCGGTGAGTATCTTATATGTCACCACAGAGAGAGGATGGAAATTGAAGAGAAAGAGGAGAAGTTTGTGGTTGTACTGGGAGAGATATGAGAGAGAGAGAGAGAGAGAGAGAGTCGCAGAGAGTCGCAGAGAGTCGCAGAGGGTCGCAGAGAGACGCAGAGAGACGCAGAGACAGAAATAGAGACAGACAGACAGACAGACTCTACCCTGGACTTGAGCAGTCTTTACGACTAGTGCCACCTCTACAAGGAAGCACTCTCCACCTTTTCCAGGACCCTGAAGGACATCCCCCTCAAACAGAGCCCCAGCACCTCCCACAGGAGCAACAGAGCAACGACCAGCGAGACACCCTCCCGAAGGCCCCCAAGGAGGCCACTGTATTCCCACTGATCAATCCATAATGGGAATAACATGGAGTGAGTGGAGAGAGTGAGTGTGTGAGAGAGAGGAACTGAAAGAGAGAAAAACAGAAAGAGAGATGTATCCTCCAGACAGAGCTATACCTTATCTCCTGACACCATGAGGTAGAGAGAGGGAGAGGGAGAGGGAGAGAGAGAGAGAAACAGAGAGAGAGAGAGACCCTAGCTATGCAGACTCAATCTTTCCCTAGACCCGTCGCTGCACCTAAACTCAATATGAGCGGCTGATTAGGTCATCGAGAATATGAAAGAATAAAAAAACATTCCTATGAAGGGCAACGTGCTTCCAGCTTTCCTCTGCCTCTGAGTGAACTAACATCGGCCAGTATGAAGGCCATGCAAACATGTGAATACCCTGCACCGGGAGAACTCACGCCAAGAGGACCTACACCCAGGCCACAGCATCACCAGCAACATACCAACCAGCTAAGACCCCCCCCCCCCCCCTAGCAAACCCTGGCCACAGCATCACCAGCAACATACCAACCAGCTAAGACCCCCCCCCCCTAGCAAACCCTGGCCACAGCATCACCAGCCACATACCAACCAGCTAAGACCCCCCCCACCCAAGCAAACCCTGGCCACAGCATCACCAGCCAAATACCAACCAGCTAAGACCCCCCCCTCCCCCCAAGCAAACCCTGGCCACAGCGTCATCAGCCACATACCAACCAGCTAAGACCCCCCCCCTAGCAAACCCTGGCGACAGCATCACCAGCCAAATACCAACCAGCTAAGACCCCCCCCCCCCCCCCTCCCCCCAAGCAAACCCTGGCCACAGCGTCATCAGCCACATACCAACCAGCTAAGACCCCCCCTCCCCCCAAGCAAACCCTGGCCACAGCGTCATCAGCCACATACCAACCAGCTAAGACCCCCCCCCCCCCCCCCTAGCAAACCCTGGCCACAGCATCACCAGCCACATACCAACCAGCTAAGACCCCCCCCACCCAAGCAAACCCTGGCCACAGCATCACCAGTCAAATACCAACCAGCTAAGACCCCCCCCTCCCCCCAAGCAAACCCTGGCCACAGCGTCACCAGCTACATACCAACCAGCTAAGACCCCCCCTCCCCCCAAGCAAACCCTGGCCACAGCATCACCAGCCACATACCAACCAGCTAAGACCCCCCCTCCCCCCAAGCAAACCCTGGCCACAGCATCACCAGCCACATACCAACCAGCTAAGACCCCCCCCCCCCCCCCCCCAAGCAAACTCTGGCCACAGCGTCACCAGCCACATACCAACCAGCTAAGACCCCCCCTCCCCCCAAGCAAACCCTGGCCACAGCGTCATCAGCCACATACCAACCAGCTAAGACCCCCCCCCCCCCCCCCCCTAGCAAACCCTGGCCACAGCATCACCAGCCACATACCAACCAGCTAAGACCCCCCCCACCCAAGCAAACCCTGGCCACAGCATCACCAGTCAAATACCAACCAGCTAAGACCCCCCCCCTCCCCCCAAGCAAACCCTGGCCACAGCGTCACCAGCTACATACCAACCAGCTAAGACCCCCCCTCCCCCCAAGCAAACCCTGGCCACAGCATCACCAGCCACATACCAACCAGCTAAGACCCCCCCTCCCCCCAAGCAAACCCTGGCCACAGCATCACCAGCCACATACCAACCAGCTAAGACCCCCCCCCCCCCCCCCAAGCAAACCCTGGCCATTTTTTATATAAATTTACCCCCAATAGAATCCCCATACATTATTGAAGACAGCTTCTCCACCCTAGAGGAGGAGATCAACAATTTCCAGACATATAGTAGTCTGTGTTGACGTAAATGCCAGAACTGGACAAGAACCTGACACTTTCAGCACAAAGGGGGACGAACACCTGGAGGTGACATCATTCCCTCCCAAATATGTCCACAATTATGACAAAACAACCCCAAAAAATAGGTCACAACTCCCTGCAGCTCTGTCGCACACTGGGTCTGTAATAAGTCAATGGTAGGCTACGGGGGGACTTCTACGGTCGGTACACGTACAGCTCATCCCCTGGCAGTAATACTGCTGACTACTTTATCACTGACCTCAACCCAGAGTCTCTTAGAGCGTTCAGTCAGTCCACTGACACCCCTATCAAATCACAGCAAAATCACAGTCTACTTGAACAGAGCAATACTCAATCATGAGACATGAACGCCAAAGGAACTGCAGAACATGAATTAAGACATGCTATAGATGGAAGGACAGTAGTGCAGAAACCTACCAAAAAACAATTATGCAACAACAAATTCAATCATTCTGGACAAAACATTTCTCTATAATAGTGAAAGTAGAAACTTGGCAGTAAAAAGCCTAAATAGTATAGTTGACCTTTCAGCTTCCCTATTAAATATAAAAAAGAAAGCAAACAACTTAAGAAAATGTTCAATAAGGACAAATGGTTTGATGAAGATTGTAAAAACCTGTCCAGCTAAAAACATGGAGACCCAGAAAACCTACGAGTCTACGGCTTCACTATGGTGAAACAATACAGAAATACACTAGAAAAAAAGAAGGAACAGCACGTCAGAAATCTGCTGAAAGTCATTGAAGAATCCATAGAATCTAACCACTTCTGTGAAAATTGGAAAACACCAAACAAACAACAACACGAAGAGTTCTCTATCCAAAACGGAGATGTATGGATAAACCACTTCTTCAAAGAACAAACAGCAAAAATATATACCTGATCAATTACAAATCTTAGAATCAGCTATTAAAGACTAACAGAACCCACTGAATTCTCCAATTACATTGAATGAACTACAGGACAAAATACAAACCCTCCAACCCAAAAAGGCCTGTGGTGTTAATGGTATCCTCAATTTGCTATACAAATTGATGTATAGCAATGTTGGAGGGAAAAAGATACGACATTATAGAATCCATCTAAACAAACAACATTTTCTACAGGGCTGTGGGGTGAGACAGGGATGCAGCTTGAGCCCCACCCTGTTCAACATGTACGTTCAACATGTACAGTATATCAATGACTAGAACTGCAGTCTGCAGCACCCAGCCTCACCTTACTAGAGTCAAATGTCTACTGTTTGTTGATGATCTGGTGCTTCTGTCCCCAACCAAGGAGGGCCTACAGCAGCACCTAGATTTTCTGCACAGATTCTGTCAGACCTGGGCCCTGACAGTAAATCTCTGTGAGACAAAAAATAACAGTGTTCCAGAAAAGGTCCAATTGCCAGGACCACAAATACAAATTCCATCTAGACACCGTTGCCCTAGAGCACACAAAAATAATTCATACCTCAGCGTAAACAGAAGCACCACAGGTAACTTCCACAAAGCTGTGAACGATCTAATAAACAAAGCAAGAAGGGCCATCAAAAGGAACATAAAATTCGACATCCCATTTGGGATCTGGCAAAGAACTAAAAATACTTGAATCAGTTATAAAACCCATTGCCCTTTATGGTTGTGAGGTCTGGGGTCAACTCACCAACCAAGAATTCACAAAATGGGACAAACACCAAACTGAGTCTTTGCATACAGAATTCTGCAAAAACATCCGCTGTGTACAATGTAAAACACGAAATAATGCATGCAGAGTAGAATTAGGACGATATTCGCTAATGATCAAAATCCAGAAAAGCCTTTAAATTCTACAACCACCTAAAATAAAAAATATATTCAAACCTCCATAATAAAGCCATCACCTACAGAGACATTACCCTAAACAAGCTGGTCCTGGGGCTCTGTTCATAAGCACAAACAGACCCCACAGAGCCCCCAGGACAGCAGCACAATTAGACCCAACCAAATCATGAGAAAACAAAAAGATAATTACTTGACCATTGGATAGAATTAACAAAAAAACTGAGCAAACTAGAATGCTATTTGTCCCTAAACAGAGAGTAGACAGTGGCAGAATACCTGACCACTGTGACTGACCCAAACTTAAGGCAAGCTTTGACTATGTGCAGACTAAGTGAGCATAGCCTTGCTATTGAGAGAGGCTGCCATAGGCAGACCTGGCTCTCAAGAAAAGACAGGCTGTGTGCACACTGCCCAGAAAATGAGGTGGAAACTGAGCTGCACTTCCTAACCTAAACGTATGACCATATTAGAGACACATATTTCACTCAGATTACACAGACCCACAAAGAATTTGAAAATGAATCTCATTTTGATAAACTCTCATGTCTATTAGGTGAAATACCACAGTGTGCCATCACCGCAGCAAGATTTGTGACCTGTTGTCACAAGAAAAGGTCAACCAGTGAAGAACAATCACCATTGTAAATACAACCCATATTTATGTTGATTTATTTTCCGTGTTGTACTTTAACTATTTGCACATCATTATAACACTTTACACAGCCCTAACATGACATTTGAAATGTATCTATTCCTTTGAAACATATGTGAACTTACGGCTCAGTTTCGATTGTTTATTTAACTTTTGTTTGTTGTCTATTTCACTTGCTTTGGCAATGTAAACATATGTTTCCCATGCCAATAACGCCCATTGAATTGAGAAAGAGAGACAGCCAGATAGACGGCCATCAAGAGAGAGAGACATACACCGAGAAAGAGAGATAGAGAGGCACAGAGAGAGAGATTGAGAAAGAAAGGGATGTAGATAGAGAGAGAAACAAAGAGAGAGACACAGAGAGAAAGACGGACAGCTTGAGAGAGACACAGAGACAGAAAGACACACAGAGAGACTCAGACAGAGAAAGAGAGAGACAGAGAGAGAGAGCGAGAGACAGACAGAGATGCGAGAGAGACCCAGATTACAACAAACGTTGCCACAACTTTAGAGAACGTTCCCTTAAGTGTCTCATACGGTCATTACTTACCGTTTTCATAGGAGAGTTCTAGTGATGTGCAAGGACTGTTTCCAAGAGAACATCACCTTAATGTAAACAGAAC
Organism: Oncorhynchus kisutch; assembly: GCF_002021735.2. NCBI lineage: Eukaryota > Metazoa > Chordata > Actinopteri > Salmoniformes > Salmonidae > Oncorhynchus > Oncorhynchus kisutch. The sequence goes on from NC_034187.2 coordinate 81,473,985, forward strand.
GTCTTTAGGGAAGAATATTGTCCTAAACCTCAGAAAAGGACTGTTTCCAAGAGATCATCCCCTTAATGTCAACAGAACGTCTTTAGGGAAGAATATTTTCCTAAACCTCAGAAAAGGACTGTTTCCAAGAGATCATCCCCTTAATGTTAACGGAATGTCTTTAGGGAAGAATATTCTCCTAAACCTCAGAAAAGTGAAAACATGAATGTTCTTGCAACTTTCCCAAGAAACATGTCTAGAACATTAATGTGTTCTGAGAACATTGCAATGTTCCCAAGAAACATGTCTAGAACATTAATATGTTCTGAGAACAAGAAACAGGTCTAGAATATTAAAATGTTCTGAGAACAAGAAACATGTCTAGAACATGAATATGTTCTGAGGACAAGAAACATGTCTAGAACATTAATGTGTTCTGAGAACAAGAAACATGTCTAGAACATTAATGTGTTCTGAGAACAAGAAACATGTCTAGAACGTTAATATGTTCTGAGAACATTGCAATGTTCCCAAGAAACATGTCTAGAACATTAATATGTTCTGAGAACAAGAAACATGTCTAGAACGTTAATATGTTCTGAGAACAAGAAACATGTCTAGAACATTAATATGTTCTGAGAACAAGAAACATGTCTAGAACGTTAATATGTTCTAAGAATATTGTAACCACTTTCTGGGTATGTTTATTGTGACGTTGATGGAATATTCTCCTAAAAGTCAGAAAACTGAAAGAGAGAGGTGTTAAACTGTATACCACTTACATTATTTGTCTTCCTACAGGGCCATGTTGTGTTTGATGCCCAGGGTTCTAGAATGGCCTGGACTCTTATTGAGCAGCTGCAAGGTACAGTACTCTCTCTATTCCTCATGTATACAATAAATAAATAAATGAAATGTCCCCAACTAGCCCACGGCTGGTGACATCTTGTAATTTTGAACATGAAACATCGGCATGGCACCAATCTTGGATCCGGGTAGTAACATTTGTGGTGAACTAGCGTGGATGGCCAGTGTCCAAAATCCTTCAGCTCCATCCCTGAGTCCATAATCACAAGTATCAACCATATACAATGCTCTAGAAAGTATTCATACACCTTGACTTAGTCCAAATTTTGTTGTGTTGTTGGATTAATTTGTTTTTTTCTTCACACAATACCTCGTAATGACAAATTGAAAACTTGCCATTATAAATGTTTATTAAAAATTAAATACAGAAATATATCATTTACATACAAGATCAGTCAAAAGTTTGGACACGCCTACTCATTCAAGGGTTTTTCTTTATTTTGACTATTTTCTACATTGTAGTATAATAGTGAAGACAAGAAAACGACTAAATAACACATGGAATCATGTGGTGACCAAAAAAGTGTTAATTAAATAAATGTAGATATATTTTATATTTAAGATTCTTCAAAGTAGCCACCCTTTGCCTTGATGACAGCTTTGCACACTCTTGGCATTCTCTCAACCAGCTTCACCTAGAATGCTTTTCCAACAGTCTTGAAGGAGTTCCCACATATGCTGAGCACTTGTTGGTGGCTTTTCCTTCACTCTGCGGTCCAACTCATCCCAAACCATCTCAATTTGGTTAAGGTTGTGTGATTGTGGAGGCCAGGTCATCTGATGCAGCACTCCATCACTCTCCTTCTTGGTCAAATAGCCCTTACACAGCCTAGAGGTGTGTTGGGTCATTGTCCTGTTGAAAAACAAATGATAGTCCCACTAAGCGCAAACCAGATGGGGTGGTGTATCCCTGCAGGATGCTGTGGTAGCCATGCTGGTTATGTGTGCCTGGCTTTCTAAATAAAACACAGACAGTGTCTCCAGCTAAGCACCATCACACCTCCTCCTCCATGCTTCACCATAGGGATGGTGCCAGGTTTCCTCCAGATGTGACACTTGGCATTCAGGCCAAAGAGTTTAATCTTGGTTTCATCAGACCAGAGAATCTTTCTCATGGTCTGAGAGTCCTTTAGATGGCTTTTGGCAAACTCCAAGCCGGCTGTCATGTGCCTTTTCCTGAGGAGTGGCTTCTGTCTGGCCACTTTATCATAAACTCCTGATTTGTGGAGTACAGCAGAGATGGTTGATCTTCTGGATGGTTGTCTCTTCTCCACAAAGGAAATCTGGAGGTCTGTCAGAGTGACCATCGGGTTCTTGGTCACCTCCCTGACCAAGGCCCTTCTCCCCCGATTGCTCAGTTTGGCCGGACGGCCAGCTCTAGAAAGAATCTGGGTGGTTCCAAACTTCTTCCATTTAAGAATGATGAGTGCCACTGTGTTTTTGGGGACCTTCATTACTGCAGAAATGTTTTGGTACGCTTCCCCAGATCTGTGCCTCGACACAATCCTGTCTCTGAGCTCTATGGACAGTTCCTTCGACGTCATGGCTTGGTTTTTGCTCTGACATCCACTGTCAACTGTGGGACCTTATATAGACAGGTGTGTGCCTTTCCAAATCATGTCCAATCAATTGAATTTACCACAGGTGGACTCCAATCAAGTTGTAGAAACATCTCAAGGATGATAAATGGAAACAGGATGCACCTGAGTTCAATTTTGAGCCTCAAAGGATCTGAATACTTATGTAAATAAGGTATTTCTGTTTTTTATTTTCAATACATTTGCAAAAATGTCTAAAAACCTGTTTGCACTTCGTCATAATGGTGCATTGTGTTTAGATTGAGGGAAAACATTTAATTCATTTTGGAACGTAACAGCATTTGGAAAAAAGGACGAGGTCTGAATACTGTGCAGTACACTTTCTTCCTGTTTACACAATGTACTGTACCATAATCAATAGTATCCTTTTACAGTACGTTCTGCCATTGGTATCTTATAACATATATATATATATATATATATATATATATATATATATATATATATATATATATATATATATATATATATTATAAGGTATATATATATATATATATACCTTATAACCTATAACTTTAACACTACCAAGGCGGTAGTGTAGATTTATCGAATTCTGGTTTTTATTCTCACAATCCATTTACACATTGCTAACAAGTATTTAATTGGTAAGCATAAAAGTACAATATGTTCCATATACTGAATTTACTAACAATATGAGTTTTTTTTTAATCTCCACTGAAACCCCTCATGTTTTTAGGGGGTTTGGCTTCTCTCTGTGTGTGTGCTTGTGTTTGTGTGTGTGTGTTTAGGGGTTAGGTTTTTGTGTGTGTTGACGGGTTAGGTGTGTGTGTGTGTGTTTAGGCGTTAGGTTTCTGTGTGTGTGTCTGTGTGTGTTGAGGGGTTAGGTTTATGCCCAGACACATCTGTTCAGTAAGGCTCATGAACAATAAGGGTCTCAATATTGTCCCCTGGCACAGCTGTACTTACTCATAATACAATGATAGCAGAAACTAATGAAGTCAACATGTGCATAAAAATGTAATAGCTGCTTAAATATTTCAGTTGGAGGGTTTCCCAAATGAGCTTCTGAAATGTATCAGTTCTTCTTGCAATTACAATAAACCCGAAAGCCCAGTACTTTAGTTTAGCATAAAGGCTGCTACAGTCATCTCCACAAGGAGAGAGAGGGAGAGGGAGAGGGAGAGAGGGAGAGAGACAGCGACGAGAGGGAGAGGGAGAGGGAGAGGGAGAGAGACAGAGACGAGAGGGAGAGGGAGAGGGAGAGAGACAGAGACGAGAGGGAGAGGGAGAGAGAGAGAGACAGACAGACGAGAGGAAGAGGGAGAGACAGACAGAGACAAGAGGGAGAGGGAGAGAGAGAGACCGACAGAGCCGAGAGGGAGAGGGAGAGGGAGAGACAGACAGACAGAGACGAGAGGGAGAGAGAGAGACAGACAGAGACGAGAGGGAGAGGGAGAGACAGACAGAGACGAGAGGGAGAGGGAGAGACAGACAGAGACGAGAGGGAGAGGGAGAGAGAGAGACAGAGACGAGAGGGAGAGAGAAAGAGAGAGAGACCGACAGAGAGAGACGAGAGGGACTGGGAGAGAGCGAGAGAAAGAGAGAGAGACCGACAGAGACGAGAGGGACAGGGAAAGAGCGAATGCGAGAGTGAGAAAGAGAGAGAGACCGACAGAGACAAGAGGGACAGGGAGAGAGCGAATGCGAGAGCGAGAAAGAGAGAGAGACCAACAGAGACAAGAGGGACAGGGAGAGAGAGCGAGCGAGAAAGAGAGAGAGACCGACAGAGACAAGAGGGACAGGGAGAGAGCGAATGTGAGAGCGAGAAAGAGAGACAGACAGAGATGAGAGAGTGAAAGTGAGAGCGAGAAAGAGAGAGAGAGACGAGAGGGAGAGAGCGAGACAGACAGAGACGAGAGGGAGAGAAAGAGAGAGGCAGAGACGAGAGGGAGAGAGCGAGAGTGAGAAAAAGAGACAGACAGACAGACAGAGATCAAAAGAGAGAATGACAGACAAACAGACAGACAGACAAGAGATGAGAGAGAGACCCATATAGCAACAAACGTTCCAACAACTTCAGAGAGACAGAGAGACAAAACAAACAAACAAACCGAAACAAAGGTAAAATCTTTTCATGTTTTGTCAATATCAAAAAAGCTTTTGACTCAATTTGGCATAAGGGTTCAGGGTTCAGGGTTCAGGGTTCAGGGTTTAGGGTTCAGGGTTTGCTATACGAATTTATGGATAGCGATGTTGGGGGATAAAGATACGACATTATAGAATCCATGTTCACAAACAACAAGTGTGGGGTTAAAATTGGCAAAGAACACACACATTTCTCTCCACAGGGCCATGGGGTGAGACAGGGATGCACCTTAAGCCCTCCCTTTTCAACATATATATCAAGGAATTGGCGAGTGCACTAGAACAGTCTGCAGCACCTGGCCTCCCCCTACTAGAATCTGAAGTCAAATGTCTACTGTTTGCTGATGATCTGGTGCTTCTGTCACCAACCAAACAGCGCCTACAGCAGCACCTAGATCTTCTGCACAGATTCTATCAGACAAGGGGCCCTGACAGACCTGGGACCTGACAGACCTGGGCCCTGACAGTAAATCTCAGTAAGACCAAAATAATGTTCCAAAAAAGGTCCAGTTCCCAGGAACATGAATACAAATTCCATCAAGACACTGATGTCCTAGAAGCACACAAAAAACTACATATACCTCGGCCTAAACATCAGCGCCACAGGTAACTACACATACCTCGGCCTAAACATCAGCGCCACAGGTAACTACACATACCTCGGCCTAAACATCAGCGCCACAGGTAACTACACATACCTTGGCCTAAACATCAGCGCCACAGGTAACTACACATACCTCGGCCTAAACATCAGCGCCACAGGTAACTACACATACCTTGGCCTAAACATCAGCGCCACAGGTAACTACACATACCTCGGCCTAAACATCAGCGCCACAGGTAACTCTACATACCTCGGCCTAAACATCAGCGCCACAGGTAACTCTACATACCTCATTCTAAACATCAGCGCCACAGGTAACTTCCACAAATCTGTGAATGATCTGAGAGACAAGAAAAGAAGGGCCTTCGACGCCATCAAAGGGAACATGAAATTCAACATACCCCACAGAGCCCAAGGACAGCATGAAATTCAACACACCCCACAGAGCCCAAGGACAGCAACACAATTAGACCCAATCAAATCATGACAAAACAAAAAGATTATTACTTGACACATTGGAAAGAATTTTTAAAAACAGCGCACACTAGAATGCTATTTGGCCCTTAGGGCGTGTCGTTAACGGGACAGTTGTTAACTATGCAGCGTTTTGTGTCACGATCTCCGATTTTAGAGAAACAACAAATGTCGGTACATATACAGTTGAAGTCAGAAGTTAACACCTTACAAGTTGGAGTCATTAAAACTCACTTTTCAACCATAAACTATAGTTTTTGGTCAGGACATCTATGTGTGCATGACACAAGTAATTTTTCCAACAATTGTTTAAAGACAGATTATTTCACTTATAATTTATTGTTTCACAATTCCAGTGGGTCAGAAGTTTACATACACTAAGTTGACTGTGCATTTAAACAGCTTGGAAAATTCCAGAAAACGATGTCATGTCTTTAGAAGCTTCTGATGGGCTAATTGACATCATTTGAGTCAATTGGAGGGGTACCTGTGGATGTATTTCAAGGCCTACCTTCAAACTCAGTGCCTCTTTGCTTGACATCATGGGAAAATCAAAAGAAATCAGCCAAGACCACAGAAGAAAAAGTTGTAGACCTCCACAAGTCTGATTCATCCTTGGGAGCAATTTCCAAACGCCTGAAGGTACCACGTTCATCTGTACAAACAACAGTAACCAAGTATAAACACCATGGGACCACGCAGCCGTCATACCGCTCAGGAAGGAGACGCGTTCTGTCTCCTAGAGATGAACGTACTTTGGTGCGAAAAGTGCAAATCAATCCCAGAACAGCAACGGACCTTGTGAAGATGCTGGAGGAACAAGTACAAAAGTATCTATATCCACAGTAAAACGAGTCCTATATCGACATAACCTGAAAGGCCACTCAGCAAGGAAGAAGCCACTGCTCCAAAACCGCCATAAAAAAGCCAGACTACGGTTTTCAACCACATGGTGACAAAGATGGTACTTTTTGGAGAAATGTCCTCTGGTCTGATGAAACAAAAATATAACTGTTTTTCCATAATGACCATCGTTATGTTTGCAGGAAAAAGGGTAGGCCTGCAAGCCGAAGAACACCATCCCAACCGTGAAGCATGGGGGTGGCAGCATCATGTTGTGGGGGTGCTTTGCTGCAGGACGGACTGGTGCACTTCGCAAAATAGATGGCATCATGCGGCAGGAAAATTATGTGGATAAATTGAAGCAACATCTCAAGACATCAGTCAGGAAGTTAAAGCTTGGTCGCAAATGGGTCTTCCAAGTGGACAATGACCCCAAGCATACCTCCAAGCATACTTCCATTGTGGCAAAATGGCTTAAGGACAAAAAAGTCAAGGTATTGGAGTGGCCATCACAAAGCCCTGACTTCAACCCCATAGAATATTTGTGAACAGAACTGAAAAAGCATGTGCGAGCAAGGAGGCCTTACAAACCTGTCTCAGTTACACCAGCTCTGTCAGGAGGAATGGGCCAAAATTCACGCAACTTATTGTTGGAAGCTTGTGGAAGGCTACCTGAAATGTTTGACCCAAGTTAGACAATTTGAAGGCAATGCTGCCAAATACAAATTGAGTGCATGTATACTTTTGACCCACTGGGAATGTGATGAAAGAAATAAAAGCTGAAATAAATCATTCTCTCTACTATTATTCTGACATTTCACGTTCCTAAAATAAAGTGGTGATCCTAAACTGATGCGGCACCATCAGGGACTTTTTACTAGGATTAAATGTCAGGAATTGTGAAAAACTTAGTTGAAATGTATTTGGCTAAGGTGTATGTAAACTTCTGACTTCAACTGTAAGTGTATCGCCTGAAAGTTTAAATTCTTTTTAATATAACTCCACTGTCCAATTTACAGAAGCTATTACTGCGAAAAAATGCCATGCTATTGTTTGAGGAGAACATTTTTTCAGTGCGATAGGTTTGATAAATTCACCTCTGAAGGTGAAATGTGTACTTACATTCGGAAATCTTGCTCTGATTTATCATCCAAAGGGTCCCAGAGATAACATGAAGTGTCATTTTGTTAAATAAAGTCATTTTTTTGATATCCTAAAAAGGTTCATATAGCACACACTATCGATTTTGTATTTCCACTCGCTCAATTTGCAAAGAAAGGAATCTGTGGAAATCTGAACGAGTCAAATCACATTCGTATCTATTCCTCAGAGATCCTAGAAGGTAACAAGACTTCACTATTTCATTAGAGATGGAGTATATCCTATAGGACACAATATTTGGTCAGAGAGCGATGCCTTCGTGGCACACCGATGACCCTGGCGGCCATCACTTGAACGACTATGTCTTTGTCAAATAAGAACTAATCGGGGTCAAAAAAAATCTAGCTATATAGCCAATGAGCTGAGCTTTACGGGAATATCCGGAAACCATGTATATGTTGTAAAATGTCATTTCTAACCTTGTACGACAGCATTCCTTTTCATTTTGGACAAAACTTATTTTGAAAACTGGTTGTTTTGCAAATGTTGAACATATAACATGGCTACTAATACTTTGAAAGCTTAATCAAAGTCCAAGTACACAGATTTGACAATATTCTTGAAGAAAAATTGAATATGAATGCGAATGTCTCCTTCACAATTTGCCCAGTCATTCTTCAGGTTATCCATCTGAGACTTTGCACATACACCACTGCCATCTTGTGGACACTATCGGAATTACAACCAGAGTGATGGCTAAAACTATGACCTTTCTGTTGCATTTCAAAGATGGTGGTAGAAAAAAAACGGGTTCGTTTTTTGTTTGCATTATCTTTTACCAGATCTATTGTGTTATATTCTCCTACATTCCTTTTACATTTCTGCAAACTGAAAGCGTTTCCTTTCAAATGGTACCAAGAATATGCATATCCTTGCTCCAGGGCCTGAGCTACAGGCAGTTAGATTTGGGTATGTCATTTAAGCGAAAAATAGAAAAAAAGGGGGCTATCCCTAAGAAGTTTTAATTTTACCAGACAGTACACAGTGGCAAAATACCTGACTACTGTGACTGACACAAACTTAAGGAAAGCTTTGACTATGTTCAGACTCAGTGAGCATAGCCTTGCTATTGAGACAGGGACAGGCTATGTGCACACTGTCCACAAAAGTAGGTGGAAACTAAGCTGCAATTCCTAACGTCCTGCCAAGTGTACGACTATATTAGAGACATATATTTCCCTCAGATTACACAGATCCACAAAGAATTTGAAAACAAATCCAATTTTGATAAACTCCCATATCTACTGGGTGAAATCCCACAGTGTGCCATCACAGCAGCAAGATTTGTGACCTCTTGCCACAAGAAAAGTTCAACCAGTGAAGAATAAACACCATTGTAACTACAACCCATATGCATGTTTATTTATTTTCCTTTTTGTACTTTAACTATTTGCACATCGTTACAACACTTTTGACACTTTTGTGAGTGTAATGTTTACTGTGAATATTAGTATTATTGATTTCACTTTTGTTTATTATCTATTTTACTTGCTTTTTCCCAGTAATGCCAGACAGACAGACAGACAGACAGGCAGACAGGCAGACAGACAGATAGACAGACAGACAGACAGACAGGCAGACAGGCAGACAGACAGATAGACAGACAGACAGACAGACAGACAGACAGACAGACAGACAGACAGACAGACAGACAGACAGACAGACAGACAGACAGACAGACAGACAGACAGACAGACAGACAGGCAGACTGGCAGACAGACAGACAGACAGACAGACAGACAGACAGACAGACAGACAGACAGACAGACAGACAAACTTCTCCAAATTGTGTCCAGGTGTATTTGTTTTGTGTCTCCTATTAATCCTTCTCCTCTTTACGTTAATATGTCTGTCTCAAAGCACCTTATGTGCTTGTCTTATTCCTTTCATGTAAATTGTTTATGTTGAAGTCCATGCCTACGCATTGAGCAGTACTGTAGCCATGGCGATAAGAGAGGGAGAGGTACTCATAGTGGTGAAACTCTGGTAAAAATACATTTTTTTTTAAGGTCTTTATTTTGCTTTTGTTTTTTAATTCTCTCTTCTTAGCCCGCCCCTTGTGGCTCCCTGACAGCCTCCTCTGTCACACAGGAATGGTGTCGACAGCATCGTCTCATCTCTGGCTACATCGTGCTGGCTGCCTGTGAGAGAGGCAGGCTGTGAGATGGTGTTAGTTGGTTTGGCTGGCTGCGTTTTGATCAATGTGCCTGTGTTCAATCTGTCTGCTGCATTGTGTCTGTTCAGACAGCGCCTGTGTCGGTGACTCATGTCGTCTCTCATGTGGGAAAACACTCTTTGTTTTTTGTGGCGGCTGATGAAAAATTAAGCTTGTTTTCCCAATCTCCTCTCCTCTCTGTTGCTTCCCCACCGTCCCAGAAAAGGAAGTGTTGTTTTGATTAATAATTTACTCAACGCTAATTGGAGTGGGTTTAGCCCAGGGCGGTTTGGAAAGGGTTTGGTTCTGGGTGTATTAGAGTGCAGCACAGGCTAAGTGGACATGAGCTGCTTCTCAGTCAGCCAGCAGCTACTGCACACCTACTGTATATCTACTGCATATCTACTGCATACCTACTGTATTCTACTGTATAACTACTGCATATCTACTGTATACCTACTGCTTTTCTACTGTATACCTACTGCATATCTACTGAATACCTACTGTATGTATACCTACTGTATAAATACTGTATATCTACTGCACATCTACTTTATATATACTGCATATCTACTGTATATATACTGTATATCTACTGCAAATCTACTGCATATCTACTGTATATCTACTGCATATCTACTGCATATCTACTGCAAATCTACTGCATATCTACTGTATATCTACTGCATATCTACTGCATATCTACTGCATATCTACTGTCTACTGCATATCTACTGTTTATCCACTGTATATCTACTGCATATCTCCTGCATATCTCCTGCATATCTACTGTCTACTGCATATCTACTGTTTATCCACTGTATATCTACTGTATACCTACTGTATATCTACTGCATAACTACTGTATATCTACTGCAAATATATACTATATATCTACTGTATATCTGCTGTCTACTGCATATCTACTGTATATATACTGCATATATACTGTATATCTACTGTGTATCTACTGCATATCTACCTCATATCTTCTGCATATCTACTGCCTATCTACTGCATATCTACTGCATATCTTCAGTCTACTGCATATCTACTGCATATTTACTGCATATCTACTGCATACCTACTGTCTACTCTATATCTACTGCATATCTACTGCATACTGCATATCTACTCTCTACTGCATATCTACTGCATATCTACTCTATATCTACTGCATATCTACTCCATATCTACTGTCTACTGCATATCTACTGCATATCTACTGTCTACTGCATATCTACTGTATATCTACTGTACACCTACTGCAAATCTACTGCATATATACTGCCAATATACTGCATATCTACTGTATATCTACTGCATATCTACTGTATATCTACTGTCTACTGTATACCTACTGTATATCTACTGCATATTTACTGTATATCTACTGTATATCTACTGTATATCTACTGTATATCTACTGCATATATACTGCATATCTACTGTATATATCTACTGTATATCTACTGCATACCTACTGTATATCTACTGCATATTTACTGTATATCTACTGCATATCTACTGCATATCTACTGTATATCTACTGTCTACTGTATACCTACTGTATATCTACTGCATATTTACTGTATATCTACTGCATATCTACTGTATACCTACTGTATATCTACTGCATATATACTGCATATCTACTGTATATATCTACTGTATATCTACTGCATACCTACTGTATATCTACTGCATATTTACTGTATATCTACTGTATATCTACTGTATATCTACTGCATATCTACTGTATACCTACTGTATATCTACTGCATATATACTGCATATCTACTGTATATCTACTGTATATCTACTGTATATCTACTGCATATATACTGCATATCTACTGTATATATCTACTGTATATCTACTGCATACCTACTGTATATCTACTGCATATTTACTGTATATCTACTGCATATCTACTGCATATCTACTGTATATATCTACTGTCTACTGTATACCTACTGTATATCTACTGCATATCTACTGTATATCTACTGCATATCTACTGTATATCTACTGCATATCTACTGTATATCTACTGTCTACTGTATACCTACTGTATATCTACTGCATATCTACTGTATATCTACTGCATATATCTACTGTATATCTACTGTATATATATACTGTATATCTACTGTCTACTGTCTACCTACTGCATATCTACTGTATATCTACTGTATATCTACTGCATATATACTGTATATCTACTGCATATCTACTGCATACCTACTGTCTACTCTATATCTACTGC
>NC_034187.2:81491040-81589497 GCF_002021735.2 Oncorhynchus kisutch
AGTCTCTGGTCTAAAGTAGTGCACTATATAGGGAATAGGGTGCTAAAGTAGTGCACTATATAGGGAATAGGGTGCTAAAGTAGTGCACTATATAGGGAATAGGGTTCCATTAGAGACGTAGACTGGATATCACTGACGTCTACAGTTATGTCCATAAATGGCAACCTATTCCCTATATAGTGCACTACTTTAGCATCCTATTCCCTATATAGTGCACTACGTTAGCATCCTATTCCCTATATAGTGCACTACTTTGGCATCCTATTCCCTATATAGTGCACTACTTTAGCATCCTATTCCCTATATATTGCACTACTTTAGCACCCTATTCCCTATATAGTGCACTACTTTAGCACCCTATTCCCTATATAGTGCACTACTTTAGCACCCTATTCCCTATATAGTGCACTACTTTAGCACCCTATTCCCTATATAGTGCGCTGCTTTTGACCAGGGCCCATAGGGAATAAGGTCGTACCATCTGCTTGTACAGACAGACCTGTCATCATCAGACAACGCATGGGTGTCCCAGAAGGATCCCCTATTCCCCTCTTAAGGAAGGAACCTTGACCTGATATCTTACGGACAGCATGCCATATGTCTTTATCCTTATCCCCTCTCCTGTCACGGTCACCAGAGCCCGGCGACGTCCCTTCACGCCACCGCATCACACCTGTCCCGTTTCCCTTGGTCTTCTTGGGGAAAGGGGATAAAAATAGCCGGGGTGGGACGTGACAGAATAGGATCCTCTTGAAGGAGAGCGGGACTTTGTTCCAGATTGGACGGCTGGCGTCTGTAGCCAGCGATTCATTTTCACTCTGCAGCGACTCAGCTCTCTCTCTCTCCCTCTCTCTCTCTCTCTCTCTCTCTTTCTCTCTCCCTCTCTCTCTCCCTCTCTCTCTCTTTCTCTCTCTCTCTTTCTCTCTCCCTCTCTCTCTCTCACCGTCTCTCTCTCTCTCCAACGCCCTCCGACTGTCTTCAAATCAGGCCAGAGGCGCAGAGAAAGAGGGCATCAGAGTCAGTGTTTGTATCATAACAGTTGCCTCGGTCTCGCTCTCTTCAAGCGTAACGACAGACACCTGTCTACCCATTTGGTCTCATCCTCCTTTCCTCTCTTCTCTCTCTGATTTCATTCCATCTTTCTCTCGGTTTCTCTCATCCTCTCACTGAGTTTAAAAAAAAAATTGTCGTTGTTTGTTCACACTCTTCTCTTCTCATTCCATCGGTCCCCCTGACAACCACTGCATCGCTGCCTCCCTCTCATATCGCCGTGGCAACCATTATGGAGCCCCGTCGCCATGGTAACACACTGTCCCGATTCCACCATCAAGGGCAGGGAGAGGTATTAAAGAGAACACACAGGCCCAAAGGACACTACTAAACACACACACACACACACACGCTACAAATCCATGTAGTGCAAGCTCGGTTTCCCTTTGATCCACATGTCTACTGTACAGTCATGTAGAGTGGGTTGAATGGCCAAGCATTGTTTAAACTCAAACACATCAACTACTTTTAGAAGCAAAAAGGTTGATCAACACCATAGGAAGGACTACAGATGATCTGATCCCATAGGAAGGACTACAGTTGATCTGATTCCATAGGAAGGACTACAGATGATCTGATTCCATAGGAAGGACTACAGTTGAGCTGATTCCATAGGAAGGACTACAGATGATCTGATCCCATAGGAAGGACTACAGATGATCAACCCCATAGGAAGGACTACAGTTGATCTGATTCCATAGGAAGGACTACAGTTGATCTGATTCCATAGGAAGGACTACAGTTGATCAACCCCATAGGAAGGACTACAGTTGATCTGATTCCATAATAAGGACTACAGTTGATCAACCCCATAGGAAGGACTACAGTTGATCTGATTCCATAGGAAGGACTACAGCTGATCTGATTCCATAGGAAGGACTACAGATGATCAACCCCATAGGAAGGACTACAGTTGATCTGATTCCATAGGAAGGACTACAGATGATCTGATTCCATAGGAAGGACTACAGATGATCAACCCCATAGGAAGGACTACAGATGATCTGATTCCATAGGAAGGACTACAGTTGATCTGATTCCATAGGAAGGACTACAGATGATCTGATTCCATAGGAAGGACTACAGATGATCTGATCCCATAGGAAGGACTACAGATGATCTGATCCCATAGGAAGGACTACAGTTGATCAACCCCATAGGAAGGACTACAGATGATCTGATCCCATAGGAAGGACTACAGTTGATCAACCCCATAGGAAGGACTACAGTTGATCTGATTCCATAGGAAGGACGACAGATGATCAACCCCATAGGAAGGACTACAGATGATCAACCCCATAGGAAGGACTACAGATGATCAACCCCACAGGAAGGACTACAGATGATCTGATTCCACAGGAAGGACTACAGATGATCTGATTCCATAGGAAGGACTACAGATGATCTGATTCCACAGGAAGGACTACAGATGATCTGATTCCATATAGCATAACATGAGATCCTATGGTTATTGTTCCAATGCCCTGATCTACTGAATAACATGTGATACCAACACAAGCACTGAACTAAGGGTGTCCCAAATGCCACTCTATTCCGTATATAGTACACTACTATAGAGCCCTATTCCCTATATAGTACACTACTATAGAGCCCTATTCCCTATATAGTGTACTACTTTAGACCAGAGCACTATTCCCTATATAGTACACTACTTTAGTCCAGAGCCCTATTCCCTATATAGTGGTACTACTACAGACCAGAGCCCTATTCCCTATATAATACACTACTTTAGACCAGAACCCTATTCCCTATATAGTGGTACTACTATAGACCAGAGCCCTATTCCCTCTATATAGTGCACTACTTTAGACCAGAGCCCTATTCCCTATATAGTGTACTACTTTAGACCAGAGCCCTATTCCCTATATAGTGTACTACTTTAGACCAGAGCCCTATTCCCTATATAGTGGTACTACTATAGACCAGAGCCCTATTCCCTCTATATAGTGCACTACTTTAGACCAGAGCCCTATTCCCTATATAGTGTACTACTTTAGACCAGAGCCCTATTCCCTATATAGTGCACTACTTTAGACCAGAGCCCTATTCCCTCTATATAGTGCACTACTTTAGACCAGAGCCCTAGTGTATTTCCAGCCCCAGTGTATTTCCTACATATCCATGGCTGGAAATGGGAGCTGTGTGTTTGTGGTTAGCTACCACTGCTGCTCTGTAATGCTATCAGATCACTGAAGGAGAGAAAGAAGCCTGATAGACATCTGTCTCTCTCTCCTTCTCGCTCTAGCTCCCGCTCTCTGACTCTCTCTCTCTCTCTCTCTCTCTCTCTCTAACTCCCGCTCTCTGACTCTCTCTCTCGCTCTAGCTCCCGCTCTCTGACTCTCTCTTTATCTCTCTGTGATATCTTCTCTCTCCCTCACCCCCTCTCTCTCTTTATATACATATTTCTCTCTCTTTCTCTTTCTGTCTCTCTCTATCTCTCTCAATTTTCGCTCTCTCCCTTCATCTCTCCCCCTCTCCCTCCTGCTGTGTCTGATGCAGACTCCGATACAGTCAGAGAAAAAGGACTAGGCTGGACAACACATTTCACTTAAGTCATGTAGCTACCTAGAACTGGGTCCCTGCTATTGCTCTCTTTCTCTCTCTTTCATTCCCCGTCTTAACTCGGTTTCTCTCTTTCTCTCCCAAAGCATCTAATTTGTCTTGTTATTTCTAGCCCTCCTCTTTCCTCCCTCCTCTTTCCTCCCTCCTCTCATCCCTGTTATTTTATCCTATCACTCTTTCTCTCCCTTCCCCTGTCTCTCTTTGTGTTTAATCTCCATGAACAATCAGCCCACTTTCCATTGGCTGTGGTCCCATATTGCTTTTAATCCTGGTGCTGGGTTTGTGTGCTGTCTGTGTGTGCCTGCCACCCTTGTCTTTGCTATGAACGCTGGGTGAACCCAATCCTGCATGGGGAAAGGTCTTTGATATGAACACAGTGACAGATAGAACCATCCACTTAGTGCCTGGGATGCTATGTACATGTTAATTTCTTTCTCTCTCTCTCTCTCTCTCTCTCTCTCTCTTGCTCTCTCTCTTTCTTTCACCATCTCCCTTCATCTATACAGTCATCTCTAATCTCTCCCATCCCCTATTCCCTGACCCTCCATGTCTCCTTCTCTCTCCCTGTCCCTCCATGTCTCCCTCTCTCTCCCTGTCCCTCCATGTCTACCTCTCTCTCCCTGTCCCTCATCTTTCTCTTTCTCTCTCATTGTCCCTCCATGTCTCCCTCTCTCTCCCTGTCCCTCCATCTCTCTCTTTCTCTCTCCCTGTCCCTCCATCTCTATCCCTCTCTCTCCCTCCATCTCTATCCCTCTCTCTCCCTGTCCCTCCATGTCTCCCTCTCTCTCCCTGTCCCTCCATCTCTATCCCTCTCTCTCCCTGTCCCTCCATCTCTATCCCTCTCTCTCCCTGTCCCTCCATGTCTCCCTCTCTCTCCCTGTCCCTCCATGTCTACCTCTCTCTCCCTGTCCCTCATCTTTCTCTTTCTCTCTCATTGTCCCTCCATGTCTCCCTCTCTCTCCCTGTCCCTCCATCTCTCTTTCTCTCTCCCTGTCCCTTCATCTCTATCCCTCTCTCTCCCTGTCCATCCATGTCTCCCTCTCTCTCCCTGTCCCTCCATGTCTCCCTCTCTCTCCCTGTCCCTCCATCTCTATCCCTCTCTCTCCCTGTCCCTCCATGTCTCCCTCTCTCTCCCTGTCCCTCCATCTCTCTCTTTCTCTCTCCCTGTCCCTTCATCTCTATCCCTCTCTCTCCCTGTCCATCCATGTCTCCCTCTCTCTCCCTGTCTCCCTCTCTCTCCCTGTCCCTCCATCTCTATCCCTCTCTCTCCCTGTCCCTCCATGTCTCCCTCTCTCTCCCTGTCCCTCCATCTCTATCCCTCTCTCTCCCTGTCCCTCCATGTCTCCCTCTCTCTCCCTGTCCCTCCATCTCTCTCTTTCTCTCTCCCTGTCCCTCCATGTCTCCCTCTCTCTCCCTGTCCCTCCATCTCTCTCCTTCGCTATCCCTGTCCCTCCATCTCTCTCTTTCTCTCTCCTTCTCTCTCCCTCCCTCTTTCCATCCCTCCCTCTCTCCCTGTCCCTCCCTCCCCCTGGCCTGCAGGGGTTTCTGTCCGTCAGTTGTGATGTTAAATCGAGATCCTGACTTTCTGTGGTCACTAAAGAACCCATGGCACTCATAAGAGTAAGGGTTGTGAACCCTGGAGTCCTGGCTTTAGTCTCATCCTGACCAAACATACTTCCTTGGACACCTAATCATCCCTAACTTCCAACTGGCTCATTCTACCTCAGCAAGTCTTTCTCTGGTCAAAGCTATAATGAGATTGTATTCTCATTCAATTTACTTGGGGAAAAAAAGAAGGGTTCATTATAATAATGATCTCTCTCCTCTCCCCCGCAGGTCCAGGCCCCCCAGCAGATCAGACGGTGGTTATCGAGGAGTTTAGGTTCCTCTCTCAGAAGCTCTTTGTCTCTGTGTCTGTGTTTGCTGGACTGGGGATTCTACTGGGAATAGTGTGTCTCACATTCAACATCTACAACAGCAATGTCAGGTACTCAAAAACCTGTGTGTGTATGGGAGGGTGGTGGTGACTGTGTGTGTGTGAGTGTAAAGCATTTGTTTGTTTGTGTGTGTGTGTGTGTGTGTGTGTGTGTGTGTGTGTGTGTGGGTGTGGGTGTGGGTGTGTGTGTGTGTGTGTGGGGAAACAAGGTCTAGTTAAAGCCACAACCAGACTAGATTGTGAACAACTCTAGGCGGAGTCCATTGCTTGACTTCCGTGAGAGTTCGTCCATCATAACATTCAATAATCAATTAATTGTTTTCATTCTTGCACCACGCGATCGGTTATCAATTCATGTATTTTTCTTCTCTGTGCTACTTGCAGCATGATCAATATATTTTCCCACATGATAGACAGTTGCTGGCCGGAGAACGTCTCTGAAGCCATGAACCCGAGGAGCGAGTATTAACCCTGCTGTAGAATTCATTGCGGCCAGCAGGTCAAACAAACGACTAAAATGAACGAGTCACTCTGACTCTCGAATCATTTGCGACCTGCACATCACTAGGAATTAACATCACTTTGCAAGCCAGCATAATGTGGTGTGATGCTGGTTTTTCTTTAGCTTATGATGCTCACCAGTGTCCAAAACACAGCGAAGGCTGGTCACCAGTGTCCAAAACACAGCGAAGGCTGTTCACCAGTGTCCAAAACACAGCGAAGGCTGTTCACCAGTGTCCAAAACACAGCGAAGGGTTGGTCACCAGTGTCCAAAACACAGCGAAGGCTGGTCACCAGTGTCCAAAACACAGCGAAGGCTGTTCACCAGTGTCCAAAACACAGCGAAGGCTGTTCACCAGTGTCCAAAACACAGCGAAGGGTTGGTCACCAGTGTCCAAAACACAGCGAAGGCTGGTCACCAGTGTCCAAAACACAGCGAAGGCTGGTCACCAGTGTCCAAAACACAGCGAAGGCTGGTCACCAGTGTCCAAAACACAGCGAAGGCTGGTCACCAGTGTCCAAAACACAGCGAAGGCTGGTCACCAGTGTCCAAAACACAGCGAAGGCTGGTCACCAGTGTCCAAAACACAGCGAAGGCTGGTCACCAGTGTCCAAAACACAGCGAAGGCTGGTCACCAGTGTCCAAAACACAGCGAAGGCTGGTCACCAGTGTCCAAAACACAGCGAAGGCTGGTCACCAGTGTCCAAAACACAGCGAAGGCTGGTCACCAGTGTCCAAACCACAGCGAAGGCTGGTCACCAGTGTCCAAAACACAGCGAAGGCTGGTCACCAGTGTCCAAAACACAGCGAAGGGTTGATCACCAGTGTCCAAAACACAGCGAAGGCTGGTCACCAGTGTCCAAAACACAGCGAAGGCTGGTCACCAGTGAAAAAACCAGCATAACCAGCTAGACTATGCTGGTCAGTCCAGCTAGACCAGCTAGACCATGTTGGTCTGCCAGCAGAACCAGTTAGACCATGTTGGTCAGACCTGCGTGACCATTAACCGACCAGCACTGACCTGCCTAGACCAGCATGGACCAACAGGACATTTATACTGGTCTATGCTGTTTTTATGATCAGCAGGGCAGAGCTATCCAATATTCACATTTCTTCTTGACACATCCTGCGTATATGTTCTTCAGCGTGACTCTTAACAAGGATATTCACATCTCGGTGTGCGAGCTTTGACAGTTAAATCCCAAACTTTGTTTGCATTTGTGACAGACAACTAATATCTTCCCGCACTGTGTGGCAGTCTGGGCTTTCTGCATGCTGTGAATGTCTCAGAGATAAAGAGGCTGACTGACAGAGGTATTGTGTAGTGGAAGATTGTGTGTGTGTGTGTCACCATGCATGCGTGTAAACGGAGATATAGAGCCTGACAGACAGAAATATCAGTGTGTATGTGTGTGTGTGTGTGTGTGTGTGTGTGTCTGTGTCTGTGTGCGTGTGTGTGTGTGTGTGCGTGTGTGTGTGTGTGCGTGTGTCTGTGCGTGTGTGTGCGTGTCTGTGTCTGTGTCTGTGTCTGTGTCTGTGTGTGTGTGTGTGTGTGTGTGTCTGTGCGTGTGTCTGTGCGTGTGTCTATGACAGGTACATCCAGAACTCCCAGCCCTACCTGAACAACATGACGGCAGTGGGGTGTATGATGGCTCTGGCTGCTGTCTTCCCTCTGGGCCTCGACGGACACCACGTACACAGGAAGCAGTTCCCCGTGGTCTGCCAGGTACACAGGAAGTACACAGGAAGTGGAGCCATACCACTAAAGCATTGTGGGGGATTTGAGTTTTAAGGATACAGGAAAGCTCTGGGGTGATGTGTTCCCCTAGGTACAGATCCTAACCGTAATCAATAGTAAGGACTGACCCAAGATCAGCATCCGGGGGCAACTTCACACTACACCTACAGCTAACAGGAAGTGGGCCCTACCACTGAGGCATTATAGGGGATTGAGTTTTATGGTAGAATTCTTGTAGGAGGGTAGTTTAGGTCATTATCAATAAATGCCAAATGAAAGTATTGACTTAGACTTTTGAAAATGAATAATTCTTTAATAACTATTGTATTTAACACATTAATACATTTGACAATGTATTTGTATTTGTTATGCCCCACCAGTTACGTACGGGCTTTGTAATTGTTTAATAAATGCACAGACACAATTCATTATTGATATTTCTTTCCCCTATTCCCCCCTGGCCAGTTCCGTCTGTGGCTGCTTGGCCTGGGCTTCAGCCTGGCGTACGGTTCTATGTTCACGAAGATCTGGTGGGTCCACACCGTCTTCACCAAGAAGGACGACAAGAAGGAGAAGAGGAAGGTAAATAAAGAGGAGAATGACTGGCTAAAGAAAAATAAAAAAGGTAAGGAAGGAAGGAAGGAAGGAAGGAAGGAAGGAAGGAAGGAAGGAGGAAGGAAGGAAGGAAGGGAAGTGAATGAAAAAGAGAAACAAGAGTACCTGCCTGGCTGGGAGATTGTGGAGGCTGGGAGGCTGTGGAGCCTGTGGAGGCTGTGAGGCTGTGGAGGCTGAGAGGCTGAGAGGCTGTGAGGCTGCCTGGCTGGGAGGCTGTGGAGGCTGAGAGGCTGGGAGGCTGAGAGGCTGTGGAGCCTGTGGAGGCTGAGAGGCTGTGGAGCCTGTGGAGGCTGAGAGGCTGTGGAGCCTGTGGAGGCTGAGAGGCTGTGGAGCCTGTGGAGGCTGAGAGGCTGTGAGGCTGCCTGGCTGTGGAGGCTGAGAGGCTGTGAGGCTGCCTGGCTGGGAGGCTGTGGAGCCTGTGGAGGCTGAGAGGCTGAGAGGCTGTGAGGCTGCCTGGCTGGGAGGCTGTGGAGGCTGAGAGGCTGTGAGTCTGCCTGGCTGGGAGGCTGTAAGGAAGGAAGGAAAGTGAATGAAAAAGAGAAACAAGAGTACCTGCCTGGCTGGGAGGCTGAGGAGCCTGTGGAGGCTGGGAGGCTGTGGAGGCTGGGATACGGTCCAAACTCTGAACTACTACTAACTCTACTCCTGGGTTGCGTCCCCATGTAGTGTCCTGGCTGCTCTCTAAAGGGCCTTTTACTTCATCATCCTCTCAGTCAAGGGTGCCCTATATGCACTGGAAATAATGTATTTCCCAATGTGGCATTATCATTTCACATTCACTCTCTCTCTACTACCGCTCTCTCTCTCTTCTCTCTCTCTCTCTCTCTCTCTCTCGTCTCTCTCTCTCTACTACCGCTCTCTCTCTCTCTCTCTCTCTCTCTCTCTCTCCTTCTCCCTCTCTCTCTCTCTCTCTACTACTGCTCTCTCTCTCTCTCTCACTCTACTAACCGCTCTCTCTTCCTCTCTCTCTCGCTCTCTCCGCTCTCTCTTCTCTCTACTACCGCTCTCTCTCTCTCTCTACTACCTCTCTCTCTCTCTCTACTACCGCTCTCTCTCTCTCTCTCTCTCTCTCTCTCTCTCTCTACTACCGCTCTCTCTCTCTCTCTCTCTCTCTCTCTCTCTCTCTCTCTCTCTCTCTCTCTAACTCTACTACCGCTCTCTCTCTCTCACTCTACTACCGCTCTCTCTCTCTCTCTCTCTCTCTCTCTCTCGCTCTCTCTCGCTCTCTCTCTCTCTCTCTCTCTACTACCTCTCTCTCTCTCTCTCTCTCTCTCTCTTTTACCTCTCTCTCCTACCTCTCTCTCTCTCAGACAGACAGACCAGAGAGACAGAGAGTGAGACAGACAGACGGAGAGACACAGGGAGAAAGCGAGAGAGACAGAGAGACAGAGGGAGAAAGAGAGTGAGACAGATGGAGAGACAGAGGGAGACCGATGGACTGACAGAGGGAGAAAGAGAGAGAGGCAGAGAGAGAAAGAGAGAGAGGGAGACATACAGAAAGAGTGAGAGACAGAGGGAGACAGAGAGACAGAGGGAGAAAGAGAGAGAGAGTGACAGAGAGTCCGAGGGAGAAAGAGAGAGAGAGAGAGAGACAGACGAGGCCGAGGGAGAAAGTTAGAGAGAGACAGAGAAAGAGAGAAAGACAGACAGAGAGACAGAGAGAGAAAGAGAGAGAGAGAGACAGACCGAGAGGCCAAGGGAGAAAGTTAGAGAGAGACAGAGAAAGACAGACAGAGAGACAGAGAGAGAAAGAGAGAGAGGCAGACAGAGAGACACAGTATATACGTATGCATATGAGATGAATAATGTAGGGGAAGTAACATTATATAAGGTAGCATTGTTTAAAGTGGCTAGTGATATATTTACATCATTTCCCATCAATTCCCATTATTAAAGTGGCTGGAGTTGAGTCATTGTCAGTGTCAGTGTGTTGGCAGCAGCCACTCAATGTTAGTGGTGGCTGTTTAACAGTCTGATGGCCTTGAGATAGAAGCTGTTTTTCAGTCTCTCGGTCCCAGCTTTGATGCACCTGTACTGACCTCGCCTTCTGGATGATAGCAGGGTGAACAGGCAGTGGCTCGGGTGGTTGATGTCCTTGATGATCTTTATGGCCTTCCTGTAACATCGGGTGGTGTAGGTGTCCTGGAGGGCAGGTAGTTTGCCCGCAGTGATGCGTTGTGCAGACCTCACTACCCTCTGGAGAGCCTTAAGGTTGAGGGCGGAGCAGTTGCCGTACCAGGCGGTGATACAGCCCGCCAGGATGCTCTCGATTGTGCATCTGTAGAAGTTTGTGAGTGCTTTTGGTGACAAGCCGAATTTCTTCAGCCTCCTGAGGTTGAAGAGGCGCTGCTGCGCCTTCTTCACGATGCTGTCTGTGTGAGTGGACCAATTCAGTTTGTCTGTGATGTGTATGCCGAGGAACTTAAAACTTGCTACCCTCTCCACTACTGTTCCATCGATGTGGATCTCCCCTGTCTCCCCTGGCTCCCCTGTCTCCCCTGTCTCCCCAGGCTCCCCTGTCTCCCCTGTCTCCCCTGTCTCCCTTGTCTTTACTGTCTCCCCTGTCTCCCCTGTCTCCCCTGTCTCCCCTGTCTCCCCTGTCTCTCCTGTCTCCCCAGGCTCCCCTGTCTCCCCTGGCACCTCAGGGAAAGATACATCCCATTACTGAATATATATGACTGCTATCCTTAGCAGTAGAGTAGCAGTAGAGGCCTCCCTGGGGAGATTATATTATGGAAAGATAAAGCCCATTACTGAATATATATGACTGCTATCCTTAGCAGTAGAGTAGCAGTAGAGGCCTCCCTGGGGAGATTATATTATGGAAAGATAAAGCCCATTACTGAATATATATGACTGCTATCCTTAGCAGTAGAGTAGCAGTAGAGGCCTCCCTGGGGAGATTATATTATGGAAAGATAAAGCCCATTACTGAATATATATGACTGCTATCCTTAGCAGTAGAGTAGCAGTAGAGGCCTCCCTGGGGAGATTATATTATGGAAAGATAAAGCCCATTACTGAATATATATGACTGCTATCCTTAGCAGTAGAGTAGCAGTAGAGGCCTCCCTGGGGAGATTATATTATGGAAAGCCATGTTCAAATTGATTGAGTTCACTTTGAGTCACTTGCTTATCCTGAGACTGCTTTACTCCAGTCAGCCAGCAACCAGCAACCAGCCAGCCAGCCAGCCATTCAGCCAGCCAGCCATTCAGCAGGCCAGCCAGCCATTCAGCCAGCCAGCCAGTCAGCCAGCCAGCCAGCCAGCCATTCAGCCAGCGTTTCAGCCATCCATTCAGCCAGTCAGTCAGCCAGCAACCAGCCAGCCAGTCAGCCAGCCATT
The DNA here is from genome assembly GCF_002021735.2 of Oncorhynchus kisutch. Taxonomy (NCBI): domain Eukaryota; kingdom Metazoa; phylum Chordata; class Actinopteri; order Salmoniformes; family Salmonidae; genus Oncorhynchus; species Oncorhynchus kisutch. The sequence continues at coordinate 81,502,811 of NC_034187.2, forward strand.
CAGCCTGCCAGTCAGCCAGCCAGTCAGCCAGCCATTCAGCCAAACAGGCCACCTACTCAGAGCTTGCGTCCCAAATAGCACCCTATTCCCTATAGGCTACCCTGGGGCGGCAGGGTAGCCTAGTGGTTAGAGCGTTGGACTAGTCACCAGAAGGTTGCAAGTTCAAATCTCCAAGCTAACAAGGTACAAATCTGTCGTTCTGCACCTGAACAGGCAGTTAACCCACTGTTCCTAGGCTGTCATTGAAAATAAGAATTTGTTCTTAACTGACTTGCCTAGTTAAATAAAGGTAAAATAAAAAAATTAATATAGTGCACTACTTTTGGCCAGGTCCCATAGGGTGTCCCACAAACTAGTGCACTAAGAGTATAGGGTGCCATATGGGACGTAGGCAGAAGGCTAGAGAGAGATGTTCTGCCTTGCGCTGTGGACGCCGATTGATGCTCTCTGTTATTGTAATGTTGTGACTTTGAATTCCTTTGTGCCTTTGACGATGTGTGTTCCCTCCCCATTCAACAACGGCGTTGTTATTCTTTTTATTTTTTTCGGGAAAGGCTTTGGGATTTAAGGAACCTTCTGTAAAGGGATATTCATGGAAAATTGAGTGCGTGGGATAAATATGTTTTTATTTCTAGTAGATAATAGGTTCAAAATGAATTTTCTTCTCGTGTTAGGTGATCCTCTGCGCTTGCTAAGTTCCATACATTTACACTGTATCTTAGATGTGAGGAACCTTTAAAGATTCAAATCGACTTCAGTGTTTTCCAACGGTGCTGAATGACTGATCTTGTTATCTACTAGATAGAAGAATTACTCATATTGTTATCTACTTCATAGGACAATTACTGATACAGTACATAGTGTTATTTACTAGATAACATAATGACTCATACATGCTTTGCTTTATCTTGGCCAGGTCGCAGTTGTAAATGAGAACTTGTTCTCAACTGGCCTACCTGGTTAAATAAAGGTGAAATCCTTAACAGGATTTTTATCAACAGCAGTCAATTATTAATTGTCACCTTATTCAGTCTCTTATTCAGAACATCGTAAAATTCTTGCCTATCTTCACGAACCCTGGCTAACAAGTTGAATCAGCAATACAAAGAAATGCCTTATTTATTGACTAAATACCTAAATAATCACACAGAATTACATATACACAGGATGGATCATACATCGATTACTAATCATGTCATAAAAGAAAAAGTCCCTAGCGGACGAAACCGATAGGATGGCTGGTTACACAAAGAAAGGTGGTTGGGTATGAATGAAAGAGCGGGAAGACTGAGGGAGAAAGGGGATTGGGTTTCTGTCGGACCGTGAGAAGCTATGCTACCGTAAATACAGAATCTTATGCATTCTAATAACCGCCCATTCGGAAAAGGAAAATGCAAGATATATATTTACACTGAGCTGCGCTTCGATAGATGGGTCGAAGATGGAAGAATGGTTTGCCCAGCAGAGATCACCCTTGTCCTTTGTAGAATCTTTTGGGTCGTAGTGTTGTAGAGTGGATACGTTGAAGTATCCTGTCTTCTCATAGGATTGTCTGTCCTTTCTTAGGCCACGTACGTTTACAGCTGGAGCTGATAAACTCAACGCCTAGGATGTATCACTTTTTTTTCTGTGAATAAGAGTTCAAAGTTCATACCAAGTTGCCATACTCAGCTCGTGTTGTATTCCGGCTGGTCTAGTCCAAATTCATCCTTCCAGCGTGGTGATCATCACCTCCATGTTGACATTAGCCCTTTTAAACGTATGGACACCAGTCCTCACGTCTTCGGGAACTGAGGTTGACTTCAGTCAATGGGCTTTTGTATTGGAGGAGAGAAGGGCGTGTTTCATAGTTCTCAACCAATGTCTGTTCAATTGGGCGTGGCCACTTAGTGAGCATAGTTTACTTATGAAAACAATTCTCTCATTTAGAAGCTAAAATTACATTTAATATTTTCAACAATAGTTTCATATTTAAACATTTAAATTGTACAACAAATCCATGTGAGTCTGATAACTATAATGTGTAGACTTTCCAACATACAATTTATGTCGTCCTGTCATCAGTAATAATGTCTCAGACGACAACTGATCTGACATCATATTCAACTGGTTGGATTACAGAAATATTGCACCTTTCCCCAACCTTTTGATGTTACCAGACTCTCTCTATGTTACCAAAGGGCTTTCTAAGAGTCCATTCTGTAGAGTGGAGAGAAAAGTGGGAAAGGTATTTATGGGAGGGTCATGAACCTCACCCAACAGGGCAACGTCATGACAACTAGATACAAGATTGACTCACACATCTTGTTACCTACTAGATCGAAGATTGACTCACACATCCTGTTATCTACTACATAGAAGATTGACTTACACATCTTGTTATCTACTACATAGAAGATTGACTCACACATATTTTGACTCACACATCTTGTTATCTACTAGATAGAAGATTGACTCACACATCCTGTTATCTACTAGATAGAAGATTGACTCACACATCCTGTTATCTACTGCATAGAAGATTGACTCACACATCCTGTTATCTACTGCATAGAAGATTGACTCACACATCTTGTTATCTTCTAGATAGAAGATTGACTCACACATCCTGTTATCTACTATATAGAAGATTGACTCACACATCCTGTTATCTACTAGACAACAAGCTGGGGGAGGCAGGTAACCTAGTGGTTAGAGCGTTGGACTAGTAACCAAAAGGTTGCTGGATCAAATCCCTGAGCTGACAAGGTAACAACATGTCTTTCTGCTCCTGAACAAGGCACTTTAACTAGGCCGTCATTGTAAAATAAGAATTTGTTCTTCACTGACTTGCCTATTTAAAGAAAGGTACAATAAAAAAAGATAGAAGATTGACTCCAAAATCTTGTTATCTAGTGTCGACTTCATATACCTCCTCTTCTTTATCGTTCTGCTTACTATGAGGGTGATAAATAGTATTCGCTACAGAGCTTTAATCCTCTTGCATAAATGCACCAAAATCAATATCACATTTACGCTATTCGTCCTTTGTCTCTCCTTGCTTTGTTTTTTGTTTCAAACGGTTTCGTAAAATATATTTCTTATTTTTCCATCAGTACTGCCAATAGAGCGCTGGTTGTGGGTGTTGATTCGAGACACAACCTCGTTGTCTATTTCAACGGTGCGGTTCAACCAGTTTGCTTTTGGGGGCAGATAGAATTGGCCTCTTAGTAATGGATCATTGTTTTCTCGTCAGGCTCCAGTCTATTTACGTCGTTGTTAATCTCTCACAGTCAAACCAAACAGATGCAGGTGCGGGGACTTTATCCCCTGTGTTCATCCAGCCAAACTGACTGACTATATCCCTGGTCAACAGTAGTGTACTGACTATATCCCTGGTCAACAGTAGTGTACTGACTATATCCCTGGTCAACAGTAGTGTACTGACTATACCCCTGGTCAACAGTAGTGTACTGAATATATCCCTGGTCAACAGTAGTGTACTGACTATACCCCTGGTCAACAGTAGTGTACTGACTATATCCCTGGTCAACAGTAGTGTACTGACTATATCCCTGGTCAACAGTAGTGTACTGACTATATCCCTGGTCAACAGTAGTGTACTGACTATACCCCTGGTCAACAGTAGTGTACTGACTATACCCCTGGTCAACAGTAGTGTACTGACTATACCCCTGGTCAACAGTAGTGTACTGACTATACCCCTGGTCAACAGTAGTGTACTGACTATATCCCTGGTCAACAGTAGTGTACTGACTATACCCCTGGTCAACAGTAGTGTACTGACTATATCCCTGGTCAACAGTAGTGTACTGACTATATCCCTGGTCAACAGTAGTGTACTGACTATATCCCTGGTCAACAGTAGTGTACTGACTATACCCCTGGTCAACAGTAGTGTATTGACTATACCCCTGGTCAACAGTAGTGTACTGACTATACCCCTGGTCAACAGTAGTGTTTCTGACTATATCCCTGGTCAACAGTAGTGTACTGACTATATCATTAGTGTACTGACCATACCCCTGGTCAACAGTAGTGTACTGACTATACCCCTGGTCAACAGTAGTGTACTGACTATATTCCTGGTCAACAGTAGTGTACTGACTATACCCCTGGTCAACAGTAGTGTACTGACTATACCCCTGGTCAACAGTAGTGTACTGAATATATCCCTGGTCAACAGTAGTGTACTGACTATACCCCTGGTCAACAGTAGTGTACTGACTATATCCCTGGTCAACAGTAGTGTACTGACTATATCCCTGGTCAACAGTAGTGTACTGACTATACCCCTGGTCAACAGTAGTGTACTGACTATACCCCTGGTCAACAGTAGTGTACTGACTATACCCCTGGTCAACAGTAGTGTACTGACTATATTCCTGGTCAACAGTAGTGTACTGACTATACCCCTGGTCAACAGTAGTGTACTGACTATACCCCTGGTCAACAGTAGTGTACTGACTATACCCCTGGTCAACAGTAGTGTACTGACTATACCCCTGGTCAACAGTAGTGTACTGACTATACCCCTGGTCAACAGTAGTGTACTGACTATACCCCTGGTCAACAGTAGTGTACTGACTATATGGGATAGTCTAGAGGGGTGTCTAGAGGGGTAGAGGGGTAGAGGGGTGGTCTAGAGGGGTAGAGGGTTAGAGGGTTAGAGGGGTGGTCTAGAGGGGTAGAGGGTTAGAGGGGTGGTCTAGAGGGGGTGTCTAGAGGGGTAGAGGGGTGGTCTAGAGGGGTAGAGGGGTAGAGGGGTGGTCTAGAGGTGTGGTCTAGAGGGGTAGAGGGGTGGTCTAGAGGGGTAGAGGGGTGGTCTAGAGGTGTGGTCTAGAGGGGTAGAGGGGTGGTCTAGAGGTGTGGTCTAGAGGGGTAGACGGGTGGTCTAGAGGGGTGGTCTAGTGAGGTAGATGGATGGTCTAGTGAGGTAGAGGGTGATCTAGAGGGGTGGTCTAGTGAGGTAGATGGGTGGTCTAGAGGGGTAGAGGGTTAGAGGGGTGGTCTAGAGGGGTAGAGGGGTGGTCTAGAGGTGTGGTCTAGAGGGGTAGAGGGGTGGGGTAGAGGGATGGTCTAGAAGTGTGGTCTAGAGGGGTAGAGGGGTGGTCTAGAGGTGTGGTCTAGAGGGGTAGACGGGTGGTCTAGAGGGGTGGTCTAGTGAGGTAGAGGGTGATCTATAGGGGTGGTCTAGTGAGGTAGATGGATGATCTGGTAAGGTAGAGGGGTGGTTTAGATGAGTGGTCTAGTGAGGTAGAGGGGTGGTCTAGAGGGGTAGAGGGGTGGTCTAGTGAGGTAGAGGGGTGGTTTAGAGGGGTGGTCTAGTGAGGTAGAGGGGTGGTCTAGTGAGGTAGAGGAGTGGTTTAGAGAGGTGGTCTAGTGAGGTAGAGGGGTGGTCTAGAGGAGTGGTCTAGTGAGGTAGAGGGGTGGTCTAGTGGGGTAGAGGGGTGGTCTAGTGAGGTAGAGGGGTGGTCTAGAGGAGTTGTCTAGTGAGGTAGAGGGGTGGTCTAGTGAGGTAGAGGGGTGGTTTAGAGGGGTGGTCTAGTGAGGTAGAGGGGTGGCCTAGAGGAGTTGTCTAGTGAGGTAGAGGGGTGGTTTAGAGGGGTGGTCTAGTGAGGTAGAGGGGTGGTCTAATGAGGTAGAGGGGTGGTCTAGTGAGGTAGAGGGGTCGTCTAGAGGAGTGGTCTAGTGAGGTAGAGGGGTGGTCTAGTGGGGTAGAGGGGTGGTCTAGAGTGGTGGTCTTGTGAGGTAGAGGGGTGGTCTAGAGGAGTGGTCTCGTGAGGTAGAGGGGTGGTCTAGAGGAGTGGTCTAGTGAGGTAGAGGGGTGGTCTAGTGAGGTAGAGGGGTGGTCTAGAGGAGTGGTCTAGTGAGGTAGAGGGCTGGTCTGGTGAGGTAGAGGGGTGGTTTAGCAGGTCTATATAGGGTACCAAAGTAGTGTTCTAGTGAGGTAGAGGGGTGGTTTATCAGGTCTATATAGGGTACCAAAGTAGTGGTCTAGTGAGGTAGAGGGGTGGTTTAGCAGGTCTATATAGGGTACCAAAGTAGTGGTGTATGGAGCCAAGGTGTCATTTAAGACACGGCCTAACTGACAAGTCCTCCTGTATCCCATGATTCCTTGCAGCACCTGGAGCCGTGGAAACTCTACGCCACCGTGGGGGTGCTGCTGGTCATCGACGTCCTGTCACTCATGATCTGGCAAATAGTGGATCCTCTACACATAACTGTGGAGGTATGAGTCATGACTCAATGTCTCAATGTCCTCCTCTTTCTCTCTCTCTATCTCGATGGCTCCTCTCTTCTCTCTTCTTCTCTCTCTCTCTTTCGTTCTCTCTCTATCTCGATGGCTCCTCTCTTCTCTCTTCTTCTCTCTCGCTTTCGTTCTCTCTCTATCTCGATGGCTCCTCTCTTCTCTCTTCTTCTCTCTCTCTTTCGTTCTCTCTCTATCTCGATGGCTCCTCTCTTCTCTCTTCTTCTCTCTCTCTTTCGTTCTCTCTCTATCTCGATGGCTCCTCTCTTCTCTCTTCTTCTCTCTCTTTCGTTCTCTCTCTATCTCGATGGCTCCTCTCTTCTCTCTTCTTCTCTCTCTCTTTCATTCTCTCTCTATCTCGATGGCTCCTCTCTTCGTCCTCTCTCTCTCCTCTTTGCTGGTCTCTTCCTGTTTGTTTTCGGAGATGCATCAGCATCGATTAGCTCCTTACTATATCAAGATTAGTCAAAGAATGAGTTTATCGTGAATTTATAAAAATCATATTTTAAAATATAAGGATGAGAGAAAAGGTGGTCCATATAAAGAATATTGTAATCATACCTCAACTACAATGGGCAGGATAGAGTGTATGTGTTTACAATCAATGCTCTGGATAATCTGTACGTGGCTATAGTGAATCTATAATGAATCTATAAAAATGAATCTATAAAAATGTGTATATATACAGTACCAGTCAAAACTGGACACACCTACTCAGGGTTTTCCTCTTTATTTGTATTATGATCTACATTGTAGAATAATAGTGAAGACATCAACACAGAAAATAACACATATGGAATCATGTAGTAACCAAAAATAGCAACAAAAAATATATTTTAGATTTTAGATTCTTCAAAGTAGCCACCCTTTGCCTTGATGACAGCATTGCACACTCTTGGCATTCTCTCAACCAGCTTCATGAGGTAGTCACCTGGAATGCATTTCAATTAACAGGTGTGCCTTGTTACAAGTTCATTTGTCTATTTTCTTTCCTTCTTAGTGTGTTTGAGCCAATCAGGTGTGTTGTGACAAGGAAGGGGTGTGGTTTACAGAACATAACCATATTTGATAAAAAAAACAAGTCCATATTATAGCAAGAACAGCTGAAATATGCAAAGAGAAATGACAGTCCACCATTACATTAAGACATAAAGGTCAGTTTTTCCGGAAAATTTCAAGCTCTATGTTGAAACTGTCCCTCATGAGGACCGCCACAGGGATTACCAGAGTTACCTCTAATGCAGAGGATAAGTTCATTAGAGTTACCAGCCTCAGAAATTGCAGTTGAAATAAATGCTTCACAGAGTTCAAGTAACAGAAACATCTCAACATCAACTGTTCAGAGGAGACTGTGTGAATCAGGCCTTCATGGTCGAGTTGCTACAAAGAAACCATTACTAAAGGACACCAATAAGAACAAGAGACTTGATTGGGCCAAGAAACCAGGAAATGTGGAAATCAGTGGAAATCTGTACTTTGGTCTGATGAATTCAAATTTGTGATGTTTGGTTCCAACCTCTGTGTCTTTGTGAGATGTAGAGTAGTTGAACAGATGATCTCTGCATGTGTGGTTCCCACCGTGAAGCATGGAGGAGGAGGTGTGATGGTGTGTGGGTGCTTTGCTGGTGACACTGTCACGGATTTATTTAGAATTCAAGGCCCACTTAACCAGCATGGTTTCCACAGCATTCTGCAGCGGTACACCATCCCATCTGGTTTGGGCTTAGTGGGACTATCATTTGTTTTTCAACAGGACAATGACCCAACACACCTCCAGGCTGTGTAACCACTAACATTGAGTGGCTGCTGCCAACACACTGTCAATGACACTGACTCAACTCCAGCCACTTTAATAATGGGAATTGATGGGAAATGATGTAAATATATCACTAGCCACTTTAAACAATGTTACCTTATATAATGTTACTTACCCTACATTATTAATCTCATATGCATACGTATATACTGTACTCTACATCATCGACTGCATCCTTATGTAATACATGTATCACTAGCCACTTTAACTATGCCCCTTTGTTTACATACTCATCTCATATGTTATACTGTACTCGATATCATCTACTGTATCTTGCCTATGCTGCTCTGTACCATCACTCATTCATATATCCTTATGTACATATTCTTTATCCCCTTACACTGTGTATAAGACAGTAGTTTGTTGGAATTGTTAGTTAGATTACTTGTTCGTTATTACTGCATTGTCGGAACTAGAAGCACAAGCATTTTGCTACACTCGCATTAACATCTGCTAACCATGTGTATGTGACAAATACGATTTGATTTGATTTGTAAGAGCTATTTGACCAAGAAGGAGAGTGATGGAGTGCTGCATCAGATGACCTGGCCTCCACAATCACCTGACCTCAACCCAGTTGAGATGGTTTGGGATAAGTTGGACCACAGAGTGAAGGAAAAGCAGCCAACAAGTGCTCAGCATATGTGGGAACTCCTTCAAGACTGTTGGAAAAGCCATCCTCATGAAGCTGGTTGAGAGAATGCCAAGAGTGTGCAAAGCTGTCATCAAGGCAAAGGGTGGCTACTTTGAAGAATCTAAAATAGAAAATATATTTTTATTTATTTAACACTTTTTTTGGGATACTACATGATTCCATGTTTGTTATATTATAGTTTTGATGTCTTCACTATTATTCTACAATGTAGAAAATAGTTAAAAAAAAAAGAAAAACCCTTGAATGTGTAGGTGTGAATTAAACTTTTTGACTGGTATGTGTATGTGTGTGTGTTCATTATCGACCTAAGGATATAGTATGTGTCCACGAGGTGTATACTGTAGACATGACAATAGTGCAGTAGCCTTAAAGATATCCCTCTCTTAGTTTTTCCATTCATCTATAAAACCGTGGCTGAATAGAGGGAGGAAAGTCATCAGAATTGAACCTGTACTATTACTGTTTGTTACTGTTTTATGCGTCTGATATTTAAAGTACAGTAAGTTGAGGGAAATATTCTTCTTCTTCTATTTGTCTGAGTAGAAGTTTGTGAGAGAAGCCCCTAAAGGAGACCTGGATGTTCTGATCCAACCTCTGCTGGAACACTGCAGCTCAGACAAGATGAATACTTGGCTTGGTAAGGAAGCAGGGAGGGGAGGGAGGGAGGGAGGGAGGGGAGGAGGGGAGTGAGGGAGTGGAGGGGTGAGGGAGGGAGGGAGCGGAGTGAGGGGGGGGAGAGAGAGCGACTACTCCTGTACATTAAACCCATCTGTCAATCATCTTACCTTGGACATTAGACCTGTGCTGGAGCTACTGCTAGTGCATTGAATACTAAAAACCGATTGAATAAATGTTCCTTCTTTCTTTCTTTCTTTCCCGCCCTCTCTCTCTCTCTCCCTAGGGGTGGTGTATGGTTATATATATATCTCTCCCTCCCTAGGGGTGGTGTATGGTTATATATATATATATCTCTCTCTCTCCCTAGGGGTGGTGTATGGTTATATATATATCTCTCCCTCCCTAGGGGTGGTGTATGGTTATATATATCTCTCTCTCTCCCTAGGGGTGGTGTATGGTTATATATATCTCTCTCCCTCCCTAGGGGTGGTGTATGGTTATATATATCTCTCTCCCTCCCTAGGGGTGGTGTATGGTTATATATATATATATATCTCTCCCTCCCTAGGGGTGGTGTATGGTTATATATATCTCTCTCCCTCCCTAGGGGTGGTGTATGGTTATATATATCTCTCTCTCCCTAGGGGTGGTGTATGGTTATATATATATCTCCCTCCCTAGGGGTGGTGTATGGTTATATATATATATATATCTCTCCCTCCCTAGGGGTGGTGTATGGTTATATATATCTCTCTCCCTCCCTAGGGGTGGTGTATGGTTATATATATCTCTCTCTCCCTAGGGGTGGTGTATGGTTATATATATATCTCTCTCTCTCTCCCTAGGGGTGGTGTATGGTTATATATATCTCTCTCCCTCCCTAGGGGTGGTGTATGGTTATATATATCTCTCTCCCTCCCTAGGGGTGGTGTATGGTTATATATATCTCTCTCCCTCCCTAGGGGTGGTGTATGGTTATATATATATATCTCTCTCCCTCCCTAGGGGTGGTGTATGGTTATATATATCTCTCTCCCTCCCTAGGGGTGGTGTATGGTTATATATATCTCACTCTCCCTAGGGGTGGTGTATGGTTATATATATCTCTCTCTCCCTCCCTAGGGGTGGTGTATGGTTATATATATATATATCTCTCTCTCTCTCCCTAGGGGTGGTGTATGGTTATATATATCTCTCTCTCCCTCCCTAGGGGTGGTGTATGGTTATATATATATCTCTCCCTCCCTAGGGGTGGTGTATGGTTATATATATATATATCTCTCTCTCTCTCCCTAGGGGTGGTGTATGGTTATATATATCTCTCTCACTCCCTAGGGGTGGTGTATGGTTATATATATCTCTCTCACTCCCTAGGGGTGGTGTATGGTTATATATATCTCTCTCTCCCTAAGGGTGGTGTATGGTTATATATATCTCTCCCTCCCTAGGGGTGGTGTATGGTTATATATATATATCTCTCTCCCTAGGGGTGGTGTATGGTTATATATCTCTCTCTCCCTCCCTAGGGGTGGTGTATGGTTATATATATATATATATCTCTCCCTCCCTAGGGGTGGTGTATGGTTATATATATATCTCTCTCTCCCTAGGGGTGGTGTATGGTTATATATATCTCTCTCTCTCCCTAGGGGTGGTGTATGGTTATATATATATATCTCTCTCTCTCCCTAGGGGTGGTGTATGGTTATATATATATCTCTCTCTCCCTCCCTAGGGGTGGTGTATGGTTATATATATATCTCTCTCTCCCTCCCTAGGGGTGGTGTATGGTTATATATATATATATCTCTCTCTCTCTCCCTAGGGGTGGTGTATGGTTATATATATCTCTCTCTCTCCCTAGGGGTGGTGTATGGTTATATATATATATCTCTCTCCCTAGGGGTGGTGTATGGTTATATATCTCTCTCTCCCTCCCTAAGGGTGGTGTATGGTTATATATATCTCTCTCTCTCCCTAGGGGTGGTGTATGGTTATATATATCTCTCTCCCTCCCTAGGGGTGGTGTATGGTTATATATATATATATATATATCTCTCTCTCCCTAGGGGTGGTGTATGGTTATATATATATATCTCTCTCTCTCCCTAAGGGTGGTGTATGGTTATATATATATATCTCTCTCTCTCCCTAGGGGTGGTGTATGGTTATATATATCTCTCTCTCTCCCTAGGGGTGGTGTATGGTTATATATATCTCTCTCTCTCCCTAGGGGTGGTGTATGGTTATATATATCTCTCTCCCTCCCTAGGGGTGGTGTATGGTTATATATATATCTCTCTCTCCCTCCCTAGGGGTGGTGTATGGTTATATATATATATATATATATATCTCTCTCTCCCTAGGGGTGGTGTATGGTTATATATATATATATATATATATCTCTCCCTCCCTAAGGGTGGTGTATGGTTATAAATATATCTCTCTCCCTCCCTAGGGGTGGTGTATGGTTATATATATATATCTCCCTCCCTAGGGGTGGTGTATGGTTATATATATCTCTCTCTCTCCCTAGGGGTGGTGTATGGTTATATATATATATCTCCCTCCCTAGGGGTGGTGTATGGTTATATATATCTCTCTCCCTCCCTAGGGGTGGTGTATGGTTATATATATCTCTCTCTCTCCCTAGGGGTGGTGTATGGTTATATATATATCTCTCTCTCCCTCCCTAGGGGTGGTGTATGGTTATATATATATATCTCTCTCTCCCTCCCTAGGGGTGGTGTATGGTTATATATATCTCTCTCTCTCCCTAGGGGTGGTGTATGGTTATATATATATATCTCTCTCCCTAGGGGTGGTGTATGGTTATATATCTCTCTCTCCCTCCCTAAGGGTGGTGTATGGTTATATATATCTCTCTCTCTCCCTAGGGGTGGTGTATGGTTATATATATATCTCTCCCTCCCTAGGGGTGGTGTATGGTTATATATATATATCTCTCTCTCTCCCTAAGGGTGGTGTATGGTTATATATATATCTCTCCCTCCCTAGGGGTGGTGTATGGTTATATATATATATCTCTCTCTCTCCCTAAGGGTGGTGTATGGTTATATATCTCTCTCTCCCTCCCTAAGGATGGTGTATGGTTATATATATCTCTCTCCCTCCCTAGGGGTGGTGTATGGTTATATATATATATATATATCTCTCTCCCTCCCTAGGGGTGGTGTATGGTTATATATCTCTCTCTCTCTCCCTAGGGGTGGTGTATGGTTATATATATATATATCTCTCTCTCTCTCCCTAGGGGTGGTGTATGGTTATATATATATATCTCTCTCCCTAGGGGTGGTGTATGGTTATATATATCTCTCTCTCTCCCTAGGGGTGGTGTATGGTTATATATATATCTCTCTCTCTCTCCCTAGGGGTGGTGTATGGTTATATATATATCTCTCTCTCTCTCCCTAGGGGTGGTGTATGGTTATATATATATCTCTCTCTCTCTCCCTAGGGGTGGTGTATGGTTATATATATATATCTCTCTCCCTAGGGGTGGTGTATGGTTATATATATCTCTCTCTCTCCCTAGGGGTGGTGTATGGTTATATATATATATCTCCCTCCCTAGGGGTGGTGTATGGTTATATATATATATCTCTCTCTCCCTAGGGGTGGTGTATGGTTATATATATATCTCTCTCTCCCTAGGGGTGGTGTATGGTTATATATATCTCACCCTCCCTAGGGGTGGTGTATGGTTATATATATATATATATATCTCTCTCCCTAGGGGTGGTGTATGGTTATATATATATATCTCTCTCCCTAGGGGTGGTGTATGGTTATAAATATATCTCTCTCCCTCCCTAGGGGTGGTGTATGGTTATATATATATATCTCCCTCCCTAGGGGTGGTGTATGGTTATATATATCTCTCTCTCTCCCTAGGGGTGGTGTATGGCTATATATATATATCTCCCTCCCTAGGGGTGGTGTATGGTTATATATATCTCTCTCCCTCCCTAGGGGTGGTGTATGGTTATATATATCTCTCTCCCTCCCTAGGGGTGGTGTATGGTTATATATATATCTCTCTCTCTCCCTAGGGGTGGTGTATGGTTATATATATCTCTCTCTCTCCCTAGGGGTGGTGTATGGTTATATATATATATATATATCTCTCTCCCTAGGGGTGGTGTATGGTTATATATATCTCTCTCTCCCTAGGGGTGGTGTATGGTTATATATATATATCTCCCTCCCTAGGGGTGGTGTATGGTTATATATATATATCTCCCTCCCTAGGGGTGGTGTATGGTTATATATATATATATCTCTCTCCCTAGGGGTGGTGTATGGTTATATATATATATATCTCCCTCCCTAGGGGTGGTGTATGGTTATATATATATCTCTCTCTCTCCCTAGGGGTGGTGTATGGTTATATATATATCTCTCTCTCTCCCTAGGGGTGGTGTATGGTTATATATATATCTCTCTCTCTCCCTAGGGGTGGTGTATGGTTATATATATATCTCTCTCTCTCCCTAGGGGTGGTGTATGGTTATATATATATCTCTCTCTCTCCCTAGGGGTGGTGTATGGTTATATATATATCTCTCTCTCTAGGGGTGGTGTATGGTTATATATATATCTCTCTCCCTAGGGGTGGTGTATGGTTATATATATATCTCTCTCTCTAGGGGTGGTGTATGGTTATAAAGGCTTGCTGCTGCTCCTTGGGATTTTTCTGGCTTATGAGACCAAGTCTATATCAACAGAGAAGATCAACGACCACCGTGCTGTGGGCATGGCCATCTACAACGTCTCAGTAAGTCTTTCTGTGTCTGTGTGTGTTTTTGGCCAGTGTCTATATCAACAGAGAAGATCAACGACCACCGTGCTCTCTTGTATCTCTCACTCTTGCTCTTGTCTTCGCTCTGTCTCTCTCTCTCTCTCTCTCTCTCTCTTTCTCTTTCTCCATGACTCTCTCTCGACCCCCACCCTTTGTTTAATGCTGTGACAATGCCTGTCTCTCTGTCCTTGGTGGTCCCCTGTGGCTCTGCTCACCTCCAGCCCTACCGCTCACCCCTAATGAGGAGCTGGAGCTGGCTAGTGGAGATTTCAGCATGGGAGCTGTCCTAAATGACAGCACAGCCATGACGCTGTATGCATGGAGACAGTATCTGCCATCTGAAAGTGGCCTAGAAAACTGTGTGTGTGTGTGTGTGTGTGCACCCTATGTGCTGTGTGTGTTGTGATGTACAGTATCTGTTAACAGAAAACAGAGGAGAGGCAGCAGAGAGGATGGGCGGTAGAAGGTAGTAACTAGGGCCTCTTCCCTTCCTCATCAGGGGGAATAAAGTCACACGTCAGGTCTTCTGTGTTTTGTGTGTGTGTGTGTGTGTCTGTCTAACCCTCTATCCCTCTACTGTCGAGAGAGAGAGAGAGAGAGAGAGAGAGAGAGAGAGAGAGAGAGAGAGAGAGAGAGAGAGAGAGAGAGAGAGAGAGAGAGAGAGAGAGAGAGAGAGAGAGAGAGAGAGAGAGAGAGAGAGAGAGAGAGAGAGAGAGAGAGAGAGAGAGAGAGAGAGAGAGAGAGAGAGAGAGAGAGAGAGAGAGAGCTGTAGTAGAGTTAGAGAGAGAGCAAGAGAGGGAGATTCATGTCTCTGGAGGGTTTAATCATCTGGCCCGTACTGTGTGAATCCCTCTCGACAGACATTCTCCTCCTCCAGTGATCTTCAAAGAACGACTCGTATTTATCTCTCTATTTCCACAACCGTTTCTGTCCTCAAACAAAAAATAAATGCAAAAAAATACAAAATAAATACTTCTAACATGTGTGCCAATTTGGAAGACTTAAGTGTGGTCTTTCACTGTTTGGTATTGAGTCTGGACATAGAAAACCTGTCCCTCCTGCCAGTTCAGAACTGCACCGTGGCGGTGACACAGCATTTTCATCAAGAGTGTCCTCTATGGCGGATTTCCTGTTTTCCAATTTCCATCGTTGTATTTTAATTCATCTCCGAGGATTACCCATTATGTATTGAACCCAATTTAAACTCAAGCTGACTGAGAGAATTGCAAATTGGCGCTGGAGAGAAAATGGAGAAGAGAATCCTGTTCTCCTCTCTTTCCCCTCTCTCTCTCTCTCGCTCTCTCTCTCTCTCTCTCTCTGGGTCTCTCTCTCTCTCTCTCTGGGTCTCTCTCTCTCTCTCTCTGTGTCTCTCTCTCTCTCTCTCTCTGTCGCTCTCTCTCTCTCTCTCTCGCTCTCTCTCTGGCCTTGTGATGAATGGTGTTCCAGTGATCCCCCTTCTATGTAAAAACTAATGAGACTGATTCCACCACCACCATCTGCTGAAGTGGCCAGGCACTCACATCTATTTATCGTAGACCCTACAAGAATGGGAGCAAAGAGAGGTGCCCACCTGCTCATTTCTGGAACTAAATGAAGACGATCAAATTAATTAAAGATGAATCAAAGGGGAGCAGTCAGGGCTAATCAGCTCCCCCCCCCCCCTAAAAAAATAACAAGTGGAGGGGAAAAATAGGAAATGAGACCAAGGAGGAATCAAGGTGAAATTAATTGGAACAATTCTGGAAGAATCTAAATTTGCTTCCCAAATGGCATCCTATTCCCAATGTATTGTGCACTATTTTTTTACCAGGCCTCTATATGGAATAGGGTATATATATATGGAATAGGGTATATATATATGGAATAGGGTATATATATATATATATATATATATATATATATATGGAATAGGGTATATATATGGAATAGGGTATATATATATATATATATGGAATAGGGTATATATATATATGGAATAGGGTATATATATATGGAATAGGGTATATATATATATGGAATAGGGTATATATATATGGAATAGGGTATATATATATGGAATAGGGTATATATATGGAATAGGGTATATATATATGGAATAGGGTATATATATGGAATAGGGTATATATATGGAATAGGGTATATATATATATGGAATAGGGTATATATATTTTATTTTATTTATTTATTTTATTTTACCTTTATTTAACCAGGTAGGCAAGTTGAGAACAAGTTCTCATTTACAATTGCGACCTGGCCAAGATAAAGCAAAGCAGTTCGACAGATAAAACGACACAGAGTTACACATGGAGTAAAAACAAACATACAGTCAATAATGCAGTATAAACAAGTCTATATACAATGTGAGCAAATGAGGTGAGAAGGGAGGTAAAGGCAAAAAAGGCCATGATGGCAAAGTAAATACAATATAGCAAGTAAAATACTGGAATGGTAGTTTTGCAATGGAAGAATGTGCAAAGTAGAAATAAAAAATAATGGGGTGCAAAGGAGCAAAATAAATAAATAAATTAAAATTAAATACAGTTGGGAAAGAGGTAGTTGTTTGGGCTCAATTATAGGTGGGCTATGTACAGGTGCAGTAATCTGTGAGCTGCTCTGACAGTTGGTGCTTAAAGCTAGTGAGGGAGATAAGTGTTTCCAGTTTCAGAGATTTTTGTAGTTCGTTCCAGTCATTGGCAGCAGAGAACTGGAAGGAGAGGCGGCCAAAGAAAGAATTGGTTTTGGGGGTGACTAGAGAGATATACCTGCTGGAGCGTGTGCTACAGGTGGGAGATGCTATGGTGACCAGCGAGCTGAGATAAGGGGGGACTTTACCTAGCAGGGTCTTGTAGATGACATGGAGCCAGTGGGTTTGGCGACGAGTATGAAGCGAGGGCCAGCCAACGAGAGCATACAGGTCGCAATGGTGGGTAGTATATGGGGCTTTGGTGATAAAACGGATTGCACTGTGATAGACTGCATCCAATTTGTTGAGTAGGGTATTGGAGGCTATTTTGTAAATGACATCGCCAAAGTCGAGGATTGGTAGGATGGTCAGTTTTACAAGGGTATGTTTGGCAGCATGAGTGAAGGATGCTTTGTTGCGAAATAGGAAGCCAATTCTAGATTTAACTTTGGATTGGAGATGTTTGATATGGGTCTGGAAGGAGAGTTTACAGTCTAACCAGACACCTAAGTATTTGTAGTTGTCCACGTATTCTAAGTCAGAGCCGTCCAGAGTAGTGATGTTGGACAGGCGGGTAGGTGCAGGTAGCGATCGGTTGAAGAGCATGCGTTTAGTTTTACTTGTATTTAAGAGCAATTGGAGGCCACGGAAGGAGAGTTGTATGGCATTGAAGCTTGCCTGGAGGGTTGTTAACACAGTGTCCAAAGAAGGGCCGGAAGTATACAGAATGGTGTCGTCTGCGTAGAGGTGGATCAGGGACTCACCAGCAGCAAGAGCGACCTCATTGATGTATACAGAGAAGAGAGTCGGTCCAAGAATTGAACCCTGTGGCACCCCCATAGAGACTGCCAGAGGTCCGGACAGCAGACCCTCCGATTTGACACACTGAACTCTATCAGAGAAGTAGTTGGTGAACCAGGCGAGGCAATCATTTGAGAAACCAAGGCTGTCGAGTCTGCCGATGAGGATATGGTGATTGACAGAGTCGAAAGCCTTGGCCAGATCAATGAATACGGCTGCACAGTAATGTTTCTTATCGATGGCGGTTAAGATATCGTTTAGGACCTTGAGCGTGGCTGAGGTGCACCCATGACCAGCTCTGAAACCGGATTGCATAGCAGAGAAGGTATGGTGAGATTCGAAATGGTCGGTAATCTGTTTGTTGACTTGGCTTTCGAAGACCTTAGAAAGGCACGGTAGGATAGATATAGGTCTGTAGCAGTTTGGGTCAAGAGTGTCCCCCCCTTTGAAGAGGGGGATGACCGCAGCTGCTTTCCAATCTTTGGGAATCTCAGACGACACATATATGGAATAGGGTATATAAATATGGAATAGGGTATATAATGTGGAATAGGGTATATATATATGGAATAGGGTATATATATATGGAATAGGGTATATATATATGGAATAGGGTATATAAATATGGAATAGGGTATATAATGTGGAATAGGGTATATATATGGAATAGGGTATATATATATGGAATAGGGTATATATATATGGAATAGGGTATATATATATGGAATAGGGTATATATATATGGAATAGGGTATATATATATGGAATAGGGTATATATATATGGAATAGGGTATATATATATGGAATAGGGTATATATATATGGAGGCCTCACTGTGGATTGTATTTGTACCCTGAGATTGTCGTCCTTTCCTTCTGTGACCTGTCCGCTGTGATTAATGACTCGACAGAGAAAATAATCGCATCAGTTTGACGGCAGGGTTAATTTTTCCATTTGCCAGTCTGGATGAGATTTTGCAGGTTTTGGAGGAGAGATGACTGTTGGTCAATATGTATCGATTACTATCCCCCTCTCTGTCCTGTCTCTCTTCCCTCATTTTTCACACTCCCATTTTTCATTCCCGTCTCTCTCTCTCTCTCTCTCTCTCTCTCTCTCTCTCTCTCTCTCTCTCTCTCTCTCCTCCTACCCTCTCCTCTGTCTCACTCTGTGTCTCCCCCCTCTATCTCTCCCCCATCCTCCCTACAGGTGTTGTGTATGATCACGGCTCCTGTCACCATGATCTTGTCCTCGCAGCAGGACGCCTCGTTTGCCTTCGCCTCCCTGGCCATCGTCTTCTCCGTCTACATCACCCTGGTGGTGCTCTTTGTCCCCAAGGTAGAATGACAGTCTGTCTCTGTGGTACAGTAACAGCTGCAGTCAGTAACTACAGTCTGTCTGTTACAGTACCTGTGTTAACATATTGTGTACCAGTGAGCACCAGCTCAATTCAAGCACTGTGTATGCATTTCCATGGTACTCTGTAGATGTTTCAGTACAGATTGTTTATCTCCATGGTGATACTGTAGATGGTTCAGTACAGATTGTTTGTCTCCATGGTGATACTGTAGATGTTTCAGTACAGATTGTTTATCTCCATGGTGATACTGTAGATGGTTCAGTACAGATTGTTTATCTCCATGGTGATACTGTAGATGTTTCAGTACAGATTGTTTATCTCCATGGTGATACTGTAGATGTTTCAGTACAGATTGTTTATCTCCATGGTGATACTGTAGATGTTTCAGTACAGATTGTTTGTCTCTATGGTGATACTGTAGATGTTTCAGTACAGATTGTTTATCTCCATGGTGATACTGTAGATGGTTCAGTACAGATTGTTTGTCTCCATGGTGATACTGTAGATGTTTCAGTGCAGATTGTTTATCGCCATGGTGATACTGTAGATGTTTCAGTGCAGATTGTTTATCTCCATGGTGATACTGTAGATGTTTCAGTACAGATTGTTTATCTCCATGGTGATACTGTAGATGTTTCAGTACAGATTGTTTATCTCCATGGTGATACTGTAGATGGTTCAGTACAGATTGTTTATCTCCATGGTGATACTGTAGATGTTTCAGTACAGATTGTTTGTCTCCATGGTCATACTGTAGATGCGTCGTCTGATCACCCGAGGGGAGTGGCAGTCAGACACCCAGGAGACCGTGAAGACACAGGGCTCATCCACCAACAACAACGATGAGGAGAAGTCCAGACAGCTGGAGAGAGAGAATAAGGAACTTCAGAAGATCATTCAGGAGGTACAGGATCAGTTATGTTATACAGTAGCTATAGGATCAGTTATGTTATACAGTAGGTATAGGATCAGTTATGTTCTACAGTAGGTATAGGATCAGTTATGTTATACAGTAGGTATAGGATCAGTTATGGTATACAATAAGTATAGGATCAGTTATGTTATACAGTAGGTATAGGATCAGTTATGGTATACAGTAAGTATAGGATCAGTTATGGTATACAGTAGGTATAGGATCAGTTATGGTATACAGTAGGTATAGGATCAGTTATGGTATACAGTAGGTATAGGATCAGTTATGTATACAGTAGGTATAGGATCAGTTATGGTATACAGTAGGTATACGATCAGTTATGTTATACAGTAGGTATAGGATCAGTTATGGTATACAGTAGGTATAGGATCAGTTATGGTATACAGTAGGTATAGGATCAGTTAGAGTATACAGTAGGTATAGGATCAGTTATGGTATACAGTAGGTATAGGATCAGTTATGGTATACAGTAGGTATAGGATCAGTTAGAGTATACAGTAGGTATAGGATCAGTTAGAGTATACAGTAGGTATAGGATCAGTTATGGTATACAGTAGGTATAGGATCAGTTATGTTATACAGTAGGTATAGGATCAGTTAGAGTATACAGTAGGTATAGGATCAGTTATGGTATACAGTAGGTATAGGATCAGTTATGGTATACAGTAGGTATAGGATCAGTTATGGTATACAGTAGGTATAGGATCAGTTATGTTATACAGTAGGTATAGGATCAGTTAGAGTATACAGTAGGTATAGGATCAGTTATGGTATACAGTAGGTATAGGATCAGTTATGGTATACAGTAGGTATAGGATCAGTTATGGTATACGGTAGGTATAGGATCAGTTATGGTATACAGTAGGTATAGGATCAGTTATGGTATACAGTAGGTATAGGATCAGTTATGGTATACAGTAGGTATAGGATCAGTTAGAGTATACAGTAGGTATAGGATCAGTTATGTTATACAGTAGGTATAGGATCAGTTATGGTATACAGTAGGTATAGGATCAGTTATGTTATACAGTAGGTATAGGATCAGTTATGTTCTACAGTAGGTATAGGATCAGTTATGTTATACAGTAGGTATAGGATCAGTTATGGTATACAGTAAGTATAGGATCAGTTATGGTATACAGTAGGTATAGGATCAGTTATGGTATACAGTAGGTATAGGATCAGTTAGAGTATACAGTAGGTATAGGATCAGTTATGGTATACAGTAGGTATAGGATCAGTTATGTTCTACAGTAGGTATAGGATCAGTTATGTTATACAGTAGGTATAGGATCAGTTATGGTATACAGTAAGTATAGGATCAGTTATGGTATACAGTAGGTATAGGATCAGTTATGGTATACAGTAGGTATAGGATCAGTTAGAGTATACAGTAGGTATAGGATCAGTTATGTTATACAGTAGGTATAGGTTCAGTTATGTTATACAGTAGGTATAGGATCAGTTAGAGTATACAGTAGGTATAGGATCAGTTATGGTATACAGTAAGTATAGGATCAGTTATGTTATACAGTAGGTATAGGATCAGTTATGTTATACAGTAGGTATAGGATCAGTTAGAGTATACAGTAGGTATAGGATCAGTTATGTTATACAGTAGGTATAGGATCAGTTATGGTATACAGTAAGTATAGGATCAGTTATGTTATACAGTAGGTATAGGATCAGTTATGGTATACAGTAGGTATAGGATCAGTTATGGTATACAGTAGGTATAGGATCAGTTATGTTATACAGTAGGTATAGGATCAGTTATGGTATACAGTAGGTATAGGATCAGTTATGTTATACAGTAGGTATAGGATCAGTTATGGTATACAGTAGGTATAGGATCAGTTATGTTATACAGTAGGTATAGGATCAGTTATGTTATACAGTAGGTATAGGATCTGTTAGAGTATACATTAGGTATAGGATCAGTTATGTTATACAGTAGGTATAGGATCAGTTAGAGTATACAGTAGGTATAGGATCAGTTATGTTATACAGTAGGTAAAGACTCTTTCTTTGCGATATATCCGTTCTTTCTGTAGGTCTATGTTTTACTGTAGTTTTTCCTGGCCACATGATGTACCAGGGAACTCAGGGGAAAGCCCAGGGCCTAGTTTTAGATGATGAGTAGAGACCAGAGCTTTGCCTAGTCAGATCATATGGTCAGAACAACTCCTTGCCCTAGTTAAAGGATAGCAGGTTATAATTTATTGAGTCGACTCATGTACTGGAGAAATCTCTGCATGGTGGTCACTATCTGGCATACCCACAAAGTCATACAACCCTATTTTAACCCTAACCTTAACCACATTGCTAAACCTAATGTCTTACCGTAACCCTAAATGAAGATATAAAAACTACTTTTTTTTTCTAATTCGTTTTTACGATACAGACAATTTTGACTTTGCAGCTGGCCCCTTGAGTTCTGCCTCCAGTACAACACTCTCTCTCTCTCTCTCTCTCTCTCTCTCTCTCTCTCTCTCTCTCTCTCTCTCTCTCTCTCTCTCTTTCTCTCAATCACAGAAAGAAGAGAGGGTGTCAGAGCTGCGAAACCAGCTGGTGGAGCGACAAGCCCTCCGCTCCCGAAGACGACCCTCCACAGTCAACCAGAACCACACGCCCCTTCTCCCTGTCCCCTCGAATGACCCCAAATCCCTCATTCCCCCACCGGGGTACCCCAACCCCACCTCAGACAACCACTCCCTCCCTCCATCATTCTCCAACTCCTCCAACCTCTATCAGCCCGATGGGAAGATCAGTAGAAACAACTGCCACACCAGCCGGTTACAGCTCCTCTACAAGTGATCTATAGCAGGAGAGGAAGAGTGTTTGAAAGGGGTAGACGTTAGTGAATGAAGAATGAATGGAAGGCCAAGTAATCGGGTGAAGGGGTAAGAGACGGGGTAGAGACGGGGTAGAGACGGGGTAGAGGAAGGAAGAGAGGCAGTAACTAGGTGAGGTAGTGATCAGAGGGTTAGTGATAGGTACGGTAGTGATCAGAGGGTTAGTGATGGGTGAGGTAGTGATCAGAGGGTTAGTGATAGGTAAGGTAGTGATCAGAGGGTTAGTGATAGGTACGGTAGTAATCAGAGGGTTAGTGATCAGAGGGTTAGTGATAGGTACGGTAGTGATCAGAGGGTTAGTGATAGGTAAGGTAGTCATCAGAGGGTTAGTGATAGGTAAGGTAGTGATCAGAGGGTTAGTGATAGGTACGGTAGTGATCATAGGGTGAGTGATAGGTAAGGTAGTGATCAGAGGGTTAGTGATAGGTAAGGTAGTCATCAGAGGGTTAGTGATAGGTAAGGTAGTGATCAGAGGGTTAGTGATAGGTACGGTAGTGATCAGAGGGTGAGTGATAGGTAAGGTAGTGATCAGAGGGTTAGTGATAGGTAAGGTAGTGATCAGAGGGTTAGTGATAGGCAGGGTAGTGATCAGAGGGTTAGTGATAGGTAAGGTAGTGATCAGAGGGTTAGTGATAGGTAGAGGGGGCAACAGGAGTCAAACGGTGATCCAGTTTATTGAATGAGAAAGATCAGAGAGGCTGTACCTGAAGACAACTTAAAGAGAGGGGGATAGCTTCTGAAGAGACCAATTGAAATTGAGCTTTCTCTCTCTCTCTCTCTCTCTCTCTCTCTCTCTCTCTCTCTCTCTCTCTCTCTCTCTCTCTCTCTCTCTCTCTCTCTCTCTTCTCTCTCTCTCCCTCTCTCCTCTTCTCTCTCTCCTCTCTCTCTCTTTCTCTTCTCTCTCTCTCTCGCTCTCTCGCTCTCTCTGGCTCTCTCACTCTATCACTCTCTCTCGCTCTCTCACTCTCTCCGTCCTTCTGTCTCTCCCTCCCCCTGGTGTCCAATAAATGCAATCATTCCATATTTATTTGTTGAGAAATAAGAACAACACGGTCTATCATTTCCAATAAAGTAAACAGTTCTGTGTCTTCTAAACCTTAGAGCATGATGCATAAATCAGCCACAAGGGGATTTGGTGTGTATATATTTAAGGTGTCTAGAGAGGAATAGAAGAGAGGTGCAAATGTTATGGGCGGCAGGGTAGCCTATTGGTTAGAGCGTTGGACTAGTAAATGGAAGGTTGCAAGTTCAAATCCCCGAGCTGAAAAGGTAAAAATCTGTCGTTCTGCCCCTGAACTGGCAGTTAACCCACTGTTCCTAGGCCGTCATTGAAAATAAGAATTTGTTCTTAACTGACTTGCCTGGTTAAATAAAGTATTTATTTTCAAAAAATGTATTATGAACCACTAATATGTGTATACTGCAGCAGCACCTCGTACATTACAGGAGAATCTGTAAGATGTGATTGTACAGAGACATCAAGACTGACCTGTTTGTCTTTGTCAAAAACATTTACCAGATCTGCTGTCTATACAACTTCAACGTAAATCTCCAATCTATTTTTCCATCCCATGCTAAATGTATACTTATTCTATTCTATTCTATTTCTCTTTTCAAGACACTGCTTTGGAGTTGGAATGTAATTCCAGCTGCAAAATGATCTGTTTGTGGGCTGCAGGCTTTTCGTCCTTCACTAGAAAGTGTTTAAATTGTCCTGATTGCAGCTAATGAAGCGTTGCCTGACTGGGTAATTCATAAAGCTGAGCCTGAGCAACACTGAAAACAGTTTGTTGTAATATTCGACCACAGCTGTTGTCGGAAGAGATTTCACAGATGATGAGACAGACAGAGGTGTCCAAAACGACAAGCCAGATAGGAATGTAAACTGGAGAAAACAGGTTTTAACTGGAAAAGTCCCAGGTTTCCAGCAATCCTAGTTGGAAAATTCCCAGGTTTCCAGCAATCCTGGTTGGAAAATTCCCGGAATCAGGAAGGAATAAACTGGATATTTAGAATCCTACAACTGGAATTTCTGGAAAACCTGGGAATTTGGGGAAAATTACCATTGTTTTGCAACCCTATAACAGGCCAAACATAATATGATTAATGTGTTATATAATAATAATAATCAAATACAATTGATTCTATTTCTCTCCCTCCTGAACATTTGGCATGAGTTGTGCTCCAATGGTTAGAGCTTGGAGGAGGTACTACTTTAAGATTGTGGTAAAAAAAAAAAATCATTTATATGTTGTTTTACCTTTTAGTTAACTAAGGGAAGTCAGAACAAATTCTTATTTACAATGACGACCTACACCGGCCAAACCCGGACGACGCTGGGACAATTGTGCGTCACTCTATGGGACTCCCAATCACAGCCGGTTGTGATTACAGCCTGGATTCGAACCAGGGTGTCTGTAGTGGCCTTAGACCACTGCATCATATGTTATGCTGGACAAGCCGTGCGCGTGTATACATACATTTATCCAACTTCTTTTCATTTTCTTCCCCCAGCTCCGGCTATAAGCTTTAAGTGTGTCCCAAGTGGCTCCCTATTCCCTAGTTAGTGCACTAGGGCCCATTGGGTTCAGGTCAAAAGTAGTGTACTATGTAGGGAATAGGGTGCCATTTGGGATACTGTTTCAATTGAATCACTGATGATCCAGTTACTTCCTCAATGACCCCTGCTATGACCCCTGCTCAATGACCCCTGCTATGACCCCTGCTCAATGACCCCTGCTATGACCCCTGCTCAATGACCCCTGCTATGACCCCTGCTCAATGACCCCTGCTATGACCCCTGCTCAATGACCCCTGCTATGACCCCTGCTCAATGACCCCTGCTATGACCCCTGCTCAATGACCCCTGCTCAATGACTCCTGCTCAATGACCCCTGCTCAATGACCCCTGCTATGACCCCTGCTCAATGACCCCTGCTATGACCCCTGCTCAATGACCCCTGCTTCCTCAATGACCCCTGCTTCCTCAATGACCCCTACACTTGCTATGTCTGAACTGTCACTTTAACTGTGCTTTAGCAAATTGCTAACCGCATTGACAACACTTAGGATATTCTTCCTAGCTATTAATTTTTGTTCACCATAAACCCGGTATTAGGTAAAACGTAGCTCCTGGCATGTACTAAACTCCTCAAACAATATCAACGGTCAAATCTCCAAACCCTGTCATCAGCAGTTCTCTGTTTTGTTTTCTTGTTTTTTGGCTGGTTCTGCTATATGGTTTCATCTTTTTTCTTGTAAAACAATGTCAAAGAGGAAGGAATATTTAGCGCTGTAGTTTTTAGAGACAGACAGAAAGTAACACTTCCCCTAAATATTTTTGTCCAACGTGATGCCACTAGCACGTGACTGGGTGGGTGACTGGGTGGGTGACTGGGTGGGTGACTGGGTGGGTGACTGGGTGGGTGACTGGGTGACTGGGTGGGTGACTGGGTGGGTGACTGGGTGGGTGACTGGGTGGGTGGGTGACTGGGTGGGTGACTGAGTGGGTGGGTGACTGGGTGGGTGACTGGGTGGGTGACTGGGTGGGTGACTGGGTGGGTGGGTGACTGGGTGGGTGACTGGGTGGGTGACTGGGTGGGTGGGTGACTGGGTGGGTGGGTGGGTGACTGGGTGGGCGGGTGACTGGGTGGGTGACTGGGTGGGTGGGTGGGTGACTGGGTGGGCGGGTGACTGGGTGGGCGGGTGACTGGGTGGGTGGGTGGGTGGGTGACTGGGTGGGTGACTGGGTGACTGGGTGGGCGGGTGACTGGATGGGCGGGTGACTGGGTGGGTGGGTGGGTGACTGGGTGGGTGGGTGGGTGACTGGGTGGGCGGGTGACTGGGTGGGCGGGTGACTGAGTGGGTGGGTGACTGGGTGGGCGGGCGGGTGACTGGGTGGGCGGGTGACTGGGTGGGTGGGTGACTGAGTGGGTGGGTGGTGACTGGGTGACTGAGTGGGTGGGTGGGTGACTGGGTGGGTGGGTGGCTAGGTGGGTGGCTGGGTGGGTGACTGGGTGGTTGGGTGACTGGGTGGGTGGCTGCGTGGGTGACTGAGTGGGTGGGTGACTGAGTGGCTGGCTGAGTGGGTGGCTGGGTGGGTGACTGAGTGGCTGGCTTGGTGACTGAGTGGGTGGGGTAGTAGTGCACTACTTTTGACCAGGGTCTATAGGGTAGTAGTGCACTACTTTAGACCAGGGTCTATAGGGAAGTAGTGCACTACTTTAGACCAGGGTCTATAGGGAAGTAGTGCACTACTTTAGACCAGGGTCTATAGAGTAGTAGTGCACTACTTTAGACTAAGGTCCCTAGGGTGGAGGGACCATCAGCTTTGTGATGATGAGGAAAAACAATGTTGATTTAGACAGGCATACGGCATACAGCGCATCTCCCTCTCTGGACCAGTACGACGCAGCACCTGCTCAGTTCTAGTAACAGCACCTGCTCAGTTCTAGTAACAGCACCTGCTCAGTTCTAGTAACAGCACCTCTGCTCAGTTCTAGTAACAGCACCTCTGCTCAGTTCTAGTAACAGCACCTCTGCTCAGTTCTAGTAACAGCACCTCTGCTCAGTTCTAGTAACAGCACCTCTGCTCAGTTCTAGTAACAGCACCTCTTCTCAGTTCTAGTAACAGCACCTCTGCTCAGTTCTAGTAACAGCACCTCTGCTCAGTTCTAGTAACAGCACCTCTACCCTCGTGTTCATTCTCTAGACCCTAGTGTGGTACAGTATCCAGCTTGTTAAATGACTGTGATATGAGTTGTCTTGTTGTAAAGCACTTATGAATCTCTGAGTAGTACTTATGAATCTGTTTATGTACGCGTTATAATGAGAACATTGTACAACCCAGTCCTCATGTCAGATCCTTTGTTTACAATCCATTAAGGTGCCCGTCTGTACATATGGTTGTCAGTATTCTGTATGTAAATGTATAATATATATAATGTATAGCGAGCTCTGTGTAGTCGGAATACTGTAATGATACCAGTGATGTTTATACAAAACGAGGATTTGGACAATATTGACATTGTGTTAAATGATTATTATGATAAATGTATTATCTTGCTCATACATACGTAGTATACATATGGTATTTGAATTATATATATATATATATACATATATACATACACATATATACAGTGCCTTGCGAAAGAATTCGGCCACCTTGAACTTTCGACCTTTTGCCACATTTCAGGCTTCAAACATAAAGATATAAAACTGTATTTTTTTGTGAAGAATCAACAACAAGTGGGACACAATCATGAAGTGGAACGACATTTATTGGATATTTCAAACTTTTTTAACAAATCAAAAACTGAAAAATTGGGCGTGCAAAATTATTCAGCCCCTTTACTTTCAGTGCAGCAAACTCTCTCCAGAAGTTCAGTGAGGATCTCTGAATGATCAAATGTTGACCTAAATGACTAATGATGATAAATACAATCCACCTGTGTGTAATCAAGTCTCCATATAAATGCACCTGCACTGTGATAGTCTCAGAGGTCCGTTAAAAGCGCAGAGAGCATCATGAAGAACAAGGAACACACCAGGCAGGTCCGAGATACTGTTGTGAAGAAGTTTAAAGCCGGATTTGGATACAAAAAGATTTCCCAAGCTTTAAACATCCCAAGGAGCACTGTGCAAGCGATAATATTGAAATGGAAGGAGTATCAGACCACTGCAAATCTACCAAGACCTGGCCGTCCCTCTAAACTTTCAGCTCATACAAGGAGAAGACTGATCAGAGATGCAGCCAAGAGGCCCATGATGACTCTGGATCAACTGCAGAGATCTACAGCTGAGGTGGGAGACTCTGTCCATAGGACAACAATCAGTCGTATATTGCACAAATCTGGCCTTTATGGAAGAGTTGCAAGAAGAAAGCAATTTCTTAAAGATATCCATAAAAAGTGTCGTTTAAAGTTTGCCACAAGCCACCTGGGAGACACACCAAACATGTGGAAGAAGGTGCTCTGGTCAGATGAAACCAAAATTGAACTTTTTGGTAACAATGCAAAACGTTATGTTTGGCGTAAAAGCAACACAGCTCATCACCCTGAACACACCATCCCCACTGTCAAACATGGTGGTGGCAGCATCATGGTTTGGGCCTGCTGTTCTTCAGCAGGGACAGGGAAGATGGTTAAAATTGATGGGAAGATGGATGGAGCCAAATACAGGACCATTCTGGAAGAAAACCTGATAGAGTCTGCAAAAGACCTGAGACTGGGACGGAGATTTGTCTTCCAACAAGACAATGATCCAAAACATAAAGCAAAATCTACAATGGAATGGTTCAAAAATAAACATATCCAGGTGTTAGAATGGCCAAGTCAAAGTCCAGACCTGAATCCAATCGAGAATCTGTGGAAAGAACTGAAAACTGCTGTTCACAAATGCTCTCCATCCAACCTCACTGAGCTCGAGCTGTTTTGCATGGAGGAATGGGAAAAAAATTCAGTCTCTCGATGTGCAAAACTGATAGAGACATACCCCAAGCGACTTACATCTGTAATCGCAGCAAAAGGTGGCGCTACAAAGTATTAACTTAAGGGGGCTGAATAATTTCGCACGCACAATTTTTCAGTTTTTGATTTGTTTAACACATGATTGTGTCCCACTTGTTTTTGATTCTTCACAAAAAAATACAGTTTTATATCTTTATGTTTGAAGCCTGAAATGTGGCAAAAGGTTGCAAAGTTCAAGGGGGCCGAATACTTTCGCAAGGCACTGTATATATATACATATATATATATATGTATATATACACACACACACGACTGGTTAACATTTGTGATGTGAAATGCAAAAGGAGTGATTATATGAAAAATAAAGTATGTTTTTATTTGCATAATATATGATGTTGGATAATAATAATAAATATAACATAATACATAATATTATGTATTATAACATAATATATTAACATTGTGTTGTATGCGATGTTGGCCATGTTGTGGTCTTTTTTGGTCGGAGTGTCAATCCAATAACGGAGATTGTGTTTATTAAGTCTATAATAATAATAATAGTTCATTGCCTGCAGATTGATAGATAAATACGTCCAGATTTACCACTTTGAAGAATATACAGAGCATCAATGAGTACAGATTAAAGGACAGATCACCAATCACAAAGGACGTATGCTACCTTCACGCACATGTGCCCAAACACACACACACACATGCGCACGCACGCACGCACACGCACACACGCACGCACACACACACACACACACACACACACACACACACACACACACACACACACACACACACACACACACCACACATATACACACACACACACACACACCACACATATACACACACACACACACACATCAATAATATCACCACTAGATGGCGTCTTGTATTCTTACCTGTTCTACTTCTTCCACTCCTCCTGTCTTTCACTCCTTCCCTCTTTCTTATGAAGATTGTCCCTGAGTCAGGGCCTCTGCCTGGATTCCACAAGGCCTCTGCCTAGATTCCCCAGGTTCTCTGCCTGGATTCCACAAGGCCTCTGCCAAGATTCCCCAGGGCCTCTGCCTGGATTCCCCAGGGCCTCTGCCTAGATTCCCCAGGGCCTCTGCCTAAATTCCCCAGGGCCTCTGCTTAGATTCCACAAGGCCTCTGCCTAGATTCCACAAGGTCTCTGCCTAGATTCCCCAGGGCCTCTGCCTGGATTCCCCAGGGCTTCTGCCTAGATTCCCCAGGGCCTCTGCCTAGATTCCCCAGGGCCTCTGCCTAGATTCCCCAGGGCCTCTGCCTAGATTCCCCAGGGCCTCTGCCTGGATTCCCCAGGGCCTCTGCCTAGATTCCCCAGGGCCTCTGCCTGGATTCCCCAGGGCCTCTGCCTGGATTCCCCAGGGCCTCTGCCTAGATTCCCCAGGGCCTCTGCCTAGATTCCCCAGGGCCTCTGCCTGGATTCCCCAGGGCCTCTGCCCGGATTCCACAAGGCCTCTGCCTAGATTCCCCAGGTTCTCTGCCTGGATTCCACAAGGCCTCTGCCAAGATTCCCCAGGGCCTCTGCCTGGATTCCCCAGGGCCTCTGCCTAGATTCCCCAGGGCCTCTGCCTAAATTCCCCAGGGCCTCTGCTTAGATTCCACAAGGCCTCTGCCTAGATTCCACAAGGTCTCTGCCTAGATTCCCCAGGGCCTCTGCCTAGATTCCCCAGGGCCTCTGCCTAGATTCCCCAGGGCCTCTGCCTAGATTCCCCAGGGCCTCTGCCTGGATTCCCCAGGGCCTCTGCCTAGATTCCCCAGGGCCTCTGCCTGGATTCCCCAGGGCCTCTGCCTGGATTCCCCCGGGCCTCTGCCTAGATTCCCCAGGGCCTCTGCCTAGATTCCCCAGGGCCTCTGCCTAGATTCCCCAGGGCCTCTGCCTAGATTCCCCAGGGCCTCTTCCTGGTATCCCCAGGGCCTCTGCCTAGATTCCCCAGGGCCTCTGCCTAGATTCCCCAGGGCCTCTGCCTAGATTCCCCAGGGCCTCTGCCTAGATTCCCCAGGGCCTCTGCCTCCATTCATACTCTGCGTCCCAAATGGCACCCTTTTCCGTAAATAGTGCACTACTTTTGACCAGGATCCATAAGGAAACCCATAGGGCTCTTTTTAAAAAGTTGTTTCTTGTTTTGTTTTGTCACATGCACAAGACGAAGGAAAAAGGAAACCGCACACTGCTCTTGATAGTATCACTGATCTTTAAGAAGCTTTACGTTATCGGCCTCACGGCCTTCGTCAGAGCTTTTGTGAATAAAAAAGACATCTCACAAAAGCTCTTTTTTTCCCCCATCTTCCTTCCATCTTGTTCAACTGTTACCAGGCACCTGCAACAAAACGATTGCTCAGACGTGCGAGTGTCTTTTTGAATTTTGAGTCACATGTACAAGTACAGTGAAACTATAACTATATACAGGGTGCCAGTACTACATGTACAGGGATACATGTTCAGAGAAATGCTGAACTCGTAAGACCGACATCAACAGCGCAGTAAGCTATATAGAGAGGAAGCTATATACAGGGTGCCAGTACTACATGTACAGGGATACTGGAGTAATTGAGGTAGATATGTAAATGTGTCCAGGGATTAGGAGAAAGTGACTGGTAGCAGAATAATTAATACTAATAATAATAGTAAACAGTATGGCAGTAGCATGTGTGTGTGTTTCAGTGTAGGCGTGATAGGCGGATATACATGGAAGCAGGGCTATAAAGTGACTGGTAGCAGGAATATATACAGTATATATACTAATGGTAATATATACATGGAAACAGGGATGAAAGTGGTTATGGTGTGTTTGATGTGAAGCGTAGGAGCAGGAGATGGGTCGGATTAGGAGGAGATTGGTCTGAGCAGGAGATGGGTCAGATTAGGAGGACATTGGTCGGATTAGGAGGAGCTGGGTCGGATTAGGAGGAGATGGGTCGGATTAGGAGGAGATGGGTCGGATTAGGAGGAGCTGGGTCGGATTAGGAGGAGCTGGGTCGGATTAGGAGGAGCTGGGTCGGATTGGGAGGAGATGGGTCTGAGCAGGATGAGATGGGTCGGAGCAGGAGGAAATGGGTCGGATTAGGAGGAGATGGGTCGGATTAGGAGGAGCTGGGTCGGATTAGGAGGAGCTGGGTCGGATTAGGAGGAGCTGGGTCGGAGCAGGAGGAGATGGGTCGGAGCAGGAGGAGATGGGTCGGAGCAGGAGCAGATGGGTCGGAGCAGGAGGAGATGGGTCGAAGCAGGGGGAGATGGGTCTGAGCAGGAGGAGATGGGTCGGAGCAGGAGGAGATGGGTCGGAGCAGGAGGAGATGGGTCGAAGCAGGAGGAGATGGGTCTGAGCAGGAGGAGATGGGTCGGAGCAGGAGGAGATGGGTCTGAGCAGGAGGAGATGGGTCTGAGCAGGAGGAGATGGGTCGGAGCAGGAGGAGATGGGTCGGAGCAGGAGGAGATGCGTGGGATAATTACCAGCAAAAGAAGCCCAGTAGCCCCACTCTGCTTGTGATGTCGTTGTTGCTAACTCCTACGCTTATCAGTCATGGCTCCGTTTGGAGAAGGGAGTTACCCTTGTCACTAACCACATTTGCTGTTGAGGAAGTGACTGCAATGGAAACAACCAGTGAGTTTATTTTAGGCAAGGTGCCCGTTGCAAATGTATGCTAATACAAATGAGATAAGATCAACAGAAGCGTTAATCATTCCATGAAAGCAGAGAGATAACTATTTTTAGGAAGTTGTGCTGATAGAAATAGCTACTATGACTCGATCACGATTTACAAGGTTTTTCCCAGTGCTAGAACCAGTTCAGCATCAGTTAAAGACGCTCAGAGTACGATCATCTGACCAGTTATGAAATTCCTTTTGTAAAAGATCCAATACTTAAAAAATCCAATCCAATAATCCAATACAGCGTTTGCTGTAGAATCTCTAAATAGTTACTATCGTTAAGTGAAGTCAATGTTGCATTAAACTGTTCATGAATGGTCATAATTGATTCACGTACAATAAAAGTTTTGTCCTTTCTGTATAATTTTATTGAGATATTGACTCAACAGCACAAGTTAAATAAATGAATACAATAAAAATGACTCTATAAAATGCAATTAAATAACATAACAATTAGGTATTAGACACTTCAAATAAATTAAATAAATTAAATAAATATGGTCAAATTCCATTTAAATAACATTATTATTATTATTAGACAACAATACAACTATAATGAACAAATAAATAATAAATAATAATAGCTATATTAATAAAAATAAATAATAAAAAGAGAGAGACATGATTAATTCAGAATCAATTAGAAACGTATTTTAACTTTTCAATAAGATCTAGCAGCGTATATCAAAATGCTAAAAATACGTGGAATCGTCGTCAGAATTCCTTCGGGTAAAAGGATATGGCGCGGTTGGGTTTGGGTGCTGTGGGTGGCAGTTCAGCAGCAGGTTCTGAGAGTAACACTAGTTCAAGTACATAGTACTTTAACATTATAGAAATATGCTGCTGTGGTAACACCACGGCAACACATCTGTTGTACAATAAACCCCAAGGATATATAAACTGCTACAGTTTATATAGGTTGGTATAATTCCTCTAGCCTGGTCCCCAGATCTGTTTGTGCTCTCGACTACTCCATGCTGTCGTGCAAGCCAATGTTTGGCATGTCAACGGCTGGCAAGAAGTGGCATGATGGCACAAACAGACTGGTACCCAGGCTATGATTCCTCATCTTTGACAGAAGAGTATAAAAGCATTGGCTTTAACATAAAACAACAATGTCTTAATCTCAGTCAACTTCAATAGATGAAACGCCCTGTGACTCCTATCAGGTAGCCTTCCCGTATATTCCTCATGTAATTAGCTCCCCCCCACCCTCCAAAAGTTGAATCTTTCCCTCCACACTGTGGCCTGCATCCCAAATGGTGACCTATTCCCTGTATATAATTCACCCATAGAGCTCTTGTCAAAAAAGTGTAGGGAATAGGTTGGCATTTGGGACGTAGCCTTCCCCTCTGTCGGCAGCCATTTTTGTCTGTCTTTACAAGGCGAACACGCCAAAGAAGTTCTTCCCATCACCACTCTCCAGATGGGGCAGAAGCCTGTTCTCTGTGACTGTCCGGAGCCTGTCTCCCTTCTCCAGGCTGAACACTGCTCCCATGTACACGGCATTATACCACTTTCCTTCACTCGCAGCCTCGCTGTTGGAAGACTTCTTACACACGGTGCGTACGGAGTTGAGCAGCGTCTGGTACTCCTTGTTGTCTTCGGTGCCGTAGCTTGGGGACCAGCGCGTGACCGTGTTACTTAGGTGAACCATGTCCTGGTTGTTAGGGTGCTTGGGGTCGGCCTTGCAGCTGACGTGGAAAGAGACCTGGCTGTAGATAAAGTAGAGGCCCGTCTGGGGAATAACAATTTCGTTGTTGTTGAGTTTAAGACCCCCCTGTGAGAATCCCTGGCCCTCGTCATGTGTCCACTCCACTGAGGACTTGTAATCACCATTGGCGTTGTATTCACCTAAAAGGGGAAGGGAGGAGAGAGAGGTCGGACATGAATATAATTCACTGTAGATATTGACTCATGGAGCACTACGACACACCTTCTATTGAGGCAAGTTGTAAATGAGCAGTTTCAAAAAGAGATGAAGGTTATGTCTTGACTTATATCGTATGTCAAACAGGCTTGATTCATTCACAGCATCTTATCCCATTTCAAGGTCAAGGGTCAAGTGTGAATTGATTTGCATATACTACATTTACATAGTGTGTTTCCAGACTATTCAACATGCAGAGAAGTTCTTTCCAGTTCTACTGTTGAAATGACGAACGCTTTTGTGCTGAAATGTGTCTCAAATGACACTCGATCCCTTTTACATATGAACCCTGGTCAAGACTAGTGCACTATAATAGGGAATAGGGTATTATTTAGGGGGTACAGACAGGCATTCCTGGATATAGTGTGCTCTTACCTTCTAGATGAATGGCAGCCTTTCTGTTTCCAGAGAGTTGTCTCAGGGTATGCTGAATTTCTGAGGAGGGAAGGAAGGAGATGGAGATTTAGAAACGGTGACATCTTCACAAGCTGGGAATCTTCTCAAACCAACTACACGTGTGAGAGGTTTTTAAGAGCTTGCAAGAATGTATCTCAAATTGCACCCATATTCCCTATATAGTGCACTACTTTTGACCAGGGCCGATAGGAGGGGGGGCGATAGGGCTCTGGTCATATGTAGTGCACTAAAATACAAATAGGATGCACCCTTAGAATGCACCCTTTGTCAAGGGAGTAGCAGCATATGCATGTATATATATAAATATATATCTATATCTATATATACACATATAAATATATATATTGCAGTAGAACCTGACAGAAAAAAGGGATATGAACTCACCAGCTTTCTCGAAGTGATCTTGTTTCTGAGGAAACGCGAAACGGAGATAAAAGAAAGAGTTAGTCCTGCGATCAGGTTTCATATCGATGCTCAACAGGAGATATGAAATATACCGAGCTAATGCAGAGACATACAGAGGTTTACAGAGGATACAAATAAATGCAAAAGTTATGCCTAGATATATAGTGATATAGCTGTATAGCTGTATAAATACATATAAATAATTGCAAGGTAAAAAATAAATGTAAAATGAAAGTACATTTTTATTCGATGAAATTGCTGATGAAATACTCTTAGCACATCAAATGAGTTCAGATCCAGATCGATTTCACTAGACATTGTGCCATTAATAATAATTTAATAATAAATGATAAATGATGATAAAAGATAAGATATAATAGGATGTATATTCTCACCTTGGTGTGCCAGGTAAAGAAGAGTGCAGCTGAGACACACAGCGCCATGGCCAGCAGGGCACCACACAGCCTCCACCGTCGTGTGGACTTCTCCCGTACCAGGGTCACGGTCGGTGACACAGGGCCATTCTCCAAGTCCACTGTCACTCTGCTGCAATCACCTTCCATCGTTTTACTAGAGCTTTTCTGCGGATCCCGGAGTAGAAACTTCCTTTACCTACTTAACCCAAGGCAGTATTCAAAGAGAGTTCAAGTACCAGTTCAGCTCTTTTGCGGTCTAGAAGTTTGTATAAAAATGTAGTGCTAAACTCCAGCAGTCTTATTAGAGGTTGTTTTGAAGGTAGTGTTGCTCCTGCTGTGTTTCATGGGCTGATACTCTGAGCGCTGGTGTTATATACACATGTAGCTTCTGGGAAACTCCAGTGATGTCAGTCAGAGTGGAGGCAAGCAGAGGAACAGAGAGTTGAGGGGAGGAGGCATGGGGACTGGTGTAATGGCTGGGGGAACCTGTGGCGTTTTTCACACTTTGAAAAAAAAAAAGTTTCACACCCACACGCAGGAAGAGTAGCTATTGCATGCAAGAGCTACTGGGGATCCTAATAAACAAAACGAAAAACCCTGCATGCACACACAGCTATCTTTCACTAACTCTCTCTCACACACATATCTCAAGTGACACCAAAGCGTATCTCTCAAACTTCATTTTTTACTCTGTTCCATATTGGGTTTTACTTTATGGGATTTTCTTGTCCCTCTTTCTTGGCGTTTACATTTTCTGCCTTCATCTTTTGCATGTCCATTAGTATCAGCACTGGTGGCTGGTTTTAAGGACAAAGCAGTCTATTGAGCAACAGACAATGTTGTGGTATCATTTTAGTATTATGTATTTTTTAATATATATATATATATATATAAAGAATGAAAGTAAATGTGTTTGTGTATGTAAATTATCACTTATGCTGAAGTACACTTGTATGTTAATTTGGACTATACATTCTCACAAGCAAACATACTCGCTTGCCATATGAACAAAGAAAGATGTGTCATGGCTGCTCTCTGCAATGG
Source organism: Oncorhynchus kisutch (assembly GCF_002021735.2). Lineage (NCBI taxonomy): Eukaryota > Metazoa > Chordata > Actinopteri > Salmoniformes > Salmonidae > Oncorhynchus > Oncorhynchus kisutch. Next base: position 81,539,972 of record NC_034187.2, read on the forward strand.
TATCATTTTCATTATGTTTAATGTTGCATTTTTCACTGACTGCATTCAGGAAAGTACTCAGACCTCTTGACTTTTTCCACATTTTGTTAAGTTTCAGTCTTATTCCAAAATGGATTAAATAGTTTTTTTTCCCGCCTCAATCTACTACACACAATATCCCATAATGACGAAGCAAAAACAGATTTAGAAATTTCGGCAAATGTTCAAAAAAAATGACATCACATTTACATAAGTATTCAGGCCCTTTACACAGTATTTTGTTGAAGCACCTTTGGCAGTGATTACAGCTTTTGAAGTTGTCCCTCTCTCTCTCTCTCTTTGGCCGTTCATGTTTCATGTTTTTTCCACTGAACTGGAAATGAAATTGCACCGTGCATCTGCACTAGATTTGGCCTCTCACTGATCCCGTACTACAACTAATGTAGGCCTACAACACATTTGACACAATGGTTGTGATATTTCACAGATATTTCACAGAAATAATAAGAGTTTGTCTGCAATATTCCCCCCCCCCCCCCCCCAACCGGTGTGTACAGTGTCTCCACAACACTTACGTAGTCATTTTATTTATTTTTTTGCAGAGAAACTCTTCGTTGTATCACAACTGTTGTGCCGAATGCATTGTACATCAGTTGTGTACAACTTGAAGTGTGTACGGGGCCAACGTCTCGACAACACTCAGCGCTGTACTGTGTGAGTGACAGAGCCCATTCACCCACAGATTAGCAAAGGTATGGAGGGAGAGAAGGATGTGAAAGAAAGAAAGATGGGGGAAGGTGTTATGGCAGTGGGATGTTTCCCCTTTATATAACAGCACAGTCTATTCATAATGAAAGTGGATTACATTATCCAACATGTAAAACACCCCTCTTTCAGACGTTAAATATACGGAAAAAGTGATACCAAAAAAAAAGAAAGAAGCATTTATATTTCAGTGTCTCAGAATAAGATGGTGAAAACACACAGGAAGTAATAAGCTTTAATCAGGAAGTGTTGTAATTCATCTGATGTATTTGAGCTCGGTAGCTGCAAGAAATACTCTTAAAACTCAATTGCTATTGATCCTGTAAAAAACAACAAATCTGGTATGTGGATCTCCGTAACAGACGGCTCATGACGAGAGGCGGGGAGGTGTGTGTTGTGTACCTCCAATCTCAATGAAAAATTTGAAAATCAACTTGATCGGAGTCATATTGGCCTAGACATGATGACAGGGAGATTTGAATTTAACAGTGAGCTTCAATACCTATATAGTGACATCTATAGCACACATTCTCCAGCGGCTGTTGAGCGGCTGTTTACGTCAATGTTTTTTTTGTGTGTGTGTGTGTGTGTGTGTGTGTGTGTGTGTGTGTGTGTGTGTGTGTGTGTGTGTGTGTGTGTGTGTGTGTGTGTGTCTGTGTGTGTGTGTGTGTGTGTGTGTGTGTGTGTGTGTGTGTGTGTGTGTGTGTGTGTGTGTGTGTGTGTGATTTATTTGTTGTAAAATATGTTTTTATTGAACATAATAGATATATATATACACCATACGATGCGTGATATAGTGTAGATATACCTTGTTTAGTATCTTAAGATTTTGCTCATACAGACAAAACAGTATGAAATTGCAATCTGTTAAATGAATGACTCGTGTAAATTAGTATTGATTTCTGTTAGATTGTAGTTCCGAGGTCACATGGGATGTTTATGGTTCCTGTTTCCATCCTGTGTGTGACATTATATTGCTAACTCAGTATTAGTACTCATCTATTTAAAACATCCTCACACTAAAAATACAAAAGGCACTAAATATAGCTCTTTATTGACATATTCTACCTGCGTATGTATATGTTAAGTAATGTTCGATGACAACACTTCCTTTCCAAATCCCATCTTTTGTGTGGGCTTCTGAGGCACTGACTCACATCGGGATTTTATTGTGAATAAGAAAATAAATTGCTAACATTCACACACAAACACAAACTGACAGGCATCTGAGTAACTGTGTCACAAATGTACAAAATATATTATTTCATTGATATAATACACAGTCGCTATTTATCATCTTTACTGCGGAGACTTCTGATGATGGACCTTTGGGTTTTGTTCACGTTGTTATAGTATAATCTCTGAATACTACATACACCTATAGTATAATCTCTGAATACTACATACACTTATAGTATAATCTCTGAATACTACATACATTTATAGTATAATCTCTGAATACTACATACACCTATAGTATAATCTCTGAATACTACATACACCTATAGTATAATCTCTGAATACTACATACACTTCTGGTATAATCTCTGAATACTACATACATTTATAGTATAATCTCTGAATACTACATACACCTATAGTATAATCTCTGAATACTACATACACCTATAGTATAATCTCTGAATACTACATACATTTATAGTATAATCTCTGAATACTACATACACCTATAGTATAATCTCTGAATACTACATACACCTATAGTATAATCTCTGAATACTACATACACTTATAGTATAATCTCTGAATACTACATACACCTATAGTATAATCTCTGAATACTACATGCACTGTTATAGTATAATCTCTGAATACTACATACATTTATAGTATAATCTCGGAATACTACATACACTTCAAATCAAATCAAAGTTTATTTGTCACGTGCGCAGAATACAACAGGTGTAGTAGACCTTACAGTGAAATGCTTACTTACAGGCTCTAACCAATAGTGCAAAAAAGGTATTAGGTGAACAATAGGTAAGTAAAGAAATAAATCAGTAAAAAGACAGTAAAAAGTAGCGAGGCTACATACTCTTATAGTATAATCTCTGAATACTACATACACTTATAGTATAATCTCTGAATACTACATGCACTGTTATAGTATAATCTCGGAATACTACATACATTTATAGTATAATCTCTGAATACTACATACACTTATAGTATAATCTCTGAAAACTACATACACTTATAGTATAATCTCTGAATACTACATGCACTGTTATAGTATAATCTCTGAATACTACATGCACCGTTATAGTATAATCTCTGAATACTACATACACTGTTATAGTATAATCTCTGAATACTACATACACTGTTATAGTATAATCTCTGAATACTACATACACTGTTATAGTATAATCTCTGAATACTACATACACTGTTATAGTATAATCTCTGAATACTACATACACTTATAGTATAATCTCTGAATACTACATGCACTGTTATAGTATAATCTCGGAATACTACATACATTTATAGTATAATCTCTGAATACTACATACACTTATAGTATAATCTCTGAAAACTACATACACTTATAGTATAATCTCTGAATACTACATGCACTGTTATAGTATAATCTCTGAATACTACATGCACCGTTATAGTATCATCTCTGAATACTACATACACTGTTATAGTATAATCTCTGAATACTACATACACTGTTATAGTATAATCTCTGAATACTACATACACTGTTATAGTATAATCTCTGAATACTACATACACTGTTATAGTATAATCTCTGAATACTACATACATTTATAGTATAATCTCTGAATACTACATGCACTGTTATAGTATAATCTCTGAATACTACATACACTATTATAGTATAATCTCTGAATACTACATACACTTATAGTATAATCTCTGAATACTACATACACTGTTATAGTATAATCTCGGGAATACTACATACACTGTTATAGTATAATCTCCGAATACTACATACACTTATAGTATAATCTCTGAATACTACATGCACTGTTATAGTATAATCTCTGAATACTACATACACTATTATAGTATAATCTCTGAATACTACATACACTTATAGTATAATCTCTGAATACTACATACACTGTTATAGTATAATCTCGGAATACTACATACACAGTTATAGTATAATCTCTGAATACTACATACACTTATAGTATAATCTGAATACTACATACACAGTTATAGTATAATCTCTGAATACTACATACACTGTTATAGTATAATCTCTGAATACTACATACACTGTTATAGTATAATCTCTGAATACTACATACACTGTTATAGTATAATCTCTGAATACTACATACACGTATAGTATAATCTCTGAATACTACATACACTTATAGTATAATCTCTGAATTCTACACTGAGTAACTGCAGTTATTAAACGAGATGGATGAGGCAAAACAGAAAAGGATGACACTGTGGCAGTCCTAATATGGACACAAAACATCACACTTTACGGTCAGCAATGGTGTAGAACGTTATATCATAGTAAAGTTAAATGTTTTATTTCTTATAGTTCCCCTATACAAAGATATAGATTATAAAAATAAATGATTAATTCATAAATAAATAAGAAAATAAGTATATCTCATGCCTTATATATATTTGCATTAAATACTTAGAGAGGAGGGGAGATGGTGACTTAAAATTTGATGAGGACTCCCCCCCCCCCTCCCCCTTCCCCCTGTGTGCTTGGCCTAGTTAAAGAGACGGAAGGAAGTGACTGATACACCATTACAAACAGCAGCCATGACACGTATCTTTTGGCCCATATTTGGCAAATGAGGAAATTTGCATGTGAGAACTTACAGTGCATTCTGAAAATATTCAGACCCCTTCCCCTTTTTCTATATTTATTCTCCAATGGATTAAATACATATATTTTCCTCATCAATGTAGTAATACATGCATTCTACCGTGTGGTTTTGCTCCAGACCAACCACATCAAGGCCACCACTGGGCTGGAACACTGCAGAGGTGTTTACCCACTGAGGAGGTGGGCTTCACCAGAAAGGTGAAACGGCGGATGAAGGTGGGGCATTTCTAGGTGACTAATCTGACAATATGAAAGGACAAAGAGAGAGCGTCACCTTCACACATAAGAACAAGGGGAAGACCCATATTTTTACCGACTAGCTTTGAATCAACTTGAACCATCAAAGCATTTTTCGTGGCCTTTATTCAAACTCTATTTAAAAGCTGGTCTTGAAATCATGAACATAATTGTCAAATCAAAAACTTTATTTATCACGTGTGTCGAATACAACAAGTGCAGACTTTAAAGTGAAATGATTTACTTACAAGCCCTTAATTAACCAACAACGGAGTTCAAGAAATAGAGTTAAGAAAATATTTATCAAATATATATATATTTTTAATAATAAAAAGCAATACAATAAAATAACGTGATAATAACGATAACGAGACTATATACAGGGGGTACCGGTACAGAGTCAGTGTGGAGGCTATATACAGGGGGTACCGGTACAGAGTCAGTGTGGAGGCTATATACAGGGGGTACCGGTACAGAGTCAGTGTGGAGGCTATATACAGGGGGTACCTGTACAGAGTCAGTGTGGAGGCTATATACAGGGGGTACCGGTACAGAGTCAATGTGGAGGCTATATACAGGGGGTACCTGTACAGAGTCAATGTGGAGGCTATATACAGGGGGTACCGGTACAGAGTCAATGTGGAGGCTATATACAGGGGGTACCGGTACAGAGTCAATGTGGAGGCTATATACAGGGGGTACCGGTACAGAGTCAATGTGGAGGCTATATACAGGGGGTACCGGTACAGAGTCAATGTGGAGGCTATATACAGGGGGTACCGGTACAGAGTCAGTGTGGAGGCTATATACAGGGGGTACCAGTACAGAGTCAGTGTGGAGGCTATGTACAGGGGGTACCTGTACAGAGTCAGTGTGGAGGCTATATACAGGGGTACCTGTACAGAGTCAGTGTGGAGGCTATATACAGGGGGTACCTGTACAGAGTCAGTGTGGAGGCTATATACAGGGGGTACCGGTACAGAGTCAGTGTGGAGGCTATATACAGGGGGTACCTGTACAGAGTCAGTGTGGAGGCTATATACAGGGGGTACCTGTACAGAGTCAATGTGGAGGCTATATACAGGGGGTACAGAGTCAATGTGGAGGCTATATACAGGGGGTACCGGTACAGAGTCAATGTGGAGGCTATATACAGGGGGTACCGGTACAGAGTCAATGTGGAGGCTATATACAGGGGGTACCTGTACAGAGTCAGTGTGGAGGCTATATACAGGGGGTACCTGTACAGAGTCAGTGTGGAGGCTATATACAGGGGGTACCTGTACAGAGTCAGTGTGGAGGCTATATACAGGGGGTACCTGTACAGAGTCAGTGTGGAGGCTATATACAGGGGGTACCTGTACAGAGTCAGTGTGGAGGCTATATACAGGGGGTACCTGTACAGAGTCAGTGTGGAGGCTATATACAGGGGGTACCTGTACAGAGTCAGTGTGGAGGCTATATACAGGGGGTACCTGTACAGAGTCAGTGTGGAGGCTATATACAGGGGGTACTGGTACAGAGTCAATGTGGAGGCTATATACAGGGGGTACCTGTACAGAGTCAGTGTGGAGGCTATATACAGGGGGTACTGGTACAGAGTCAATGTGGAGGCTATATACAGGGGGTACCGGTACAGAGTCAATGTGGAGGCTATATACAGGGGGTACCGGTACAGAGTCAATGTGGAGGCTATATACAGGGGGTACCGGTACCGAGTCAATGTGGAGACTATATACAGGGGGTACCGGTACAGAGTCAATGTGGAGGCTATATACAGGGGGTACCTGTACAGAGTCAGTGTGGAGGCTATGTACAGGGGGTACCGGTACAGAGTCAATGTGGAGGCTATATACAGGGGGTACCGGTACAGAGTCAATGTGGAGGCTATATACAGGGGGTACAGAGTCAATGTGGAGGCTTTATACAGGGGGTACAGAGTCAATGTGGAGGCTTTATACAGGGGGTACCGGTACAGAGTCAATGTGGAGGCTTTATACAGGGGGTACCGGTACAGAGTCAATGTGGAGGCTTTATACAGGGGGTACCGGTACAGAGTCAATGTGGAGGCTATATACAGGGGGTACCTGTACAGAGTCAATGTGGAGGCTATATACAGGGGGTACCGGTACAGAGTCAATGTGGAGGCTATATACAGCGGGTACCGGTACAGAGTCAATGTTTAGGCTATATACAGGGGGTACCTGTACAGAGTCAGTGTGGAGGCTAAGTACAGGGGGTACCGGTACAGAGTCAATGTGGAGGCTATATACAGGGGGTACCTGTACAGAGTCAGTGTGGAGGCTATGTACAGGGGGTACCGGTACAGAGTCAATGTGGAGGCTATATACAGGGGGTACCAGTACAGAGTCAATGTGGAGGCTATATACAGGGGGTACCGGTACAGAGTCAATGTGGAGGCTATATACAGGGGGTACCGGTACAGAGTCAATGTGGAGGCTATATACAGGGGGTACCGGTACAGAGTCAATGTGGAGGCTATATACAGGGGGTACCGGTACAGAGTCATGTGGAGGCTATATACAGGGGGTACCGGTACAGAGTCAATGTGGAGGCTATATACAGGGGGTACCGGTACAGAGTCAGTGTGGAGGCTATATACAGGGGGTACCAGTACAGAGTCAGTGTGGAGGCTATGTACAGGGGGTACCTGTACAGAGTCAGTGTGGAGGCTATATACAGGGGGTACCTGTACAGAGTCAGTGTGGAGGCTATATACAGGGGGTACCTGTACAGAGTCAGTGTGGAGGCTATATACAGGGGGTACCGGTACAGAGTCAGTGTGGAGGCTATATACAGGGGGTACCTGTACAGAGTCAGTGTGGAGGCTATATACAGGGGGTACCTGTACAGAGTCAATGTGGAGGCTATATACAGGGGTACAGAGTCAATGTGGAGGCTATATACAGGGGGTACCGGTACAGAGTCAATGTGGAGGCTATATACAGGGGGTACCGGTACAGAGTCAATGTGGAGGCTATATACAGGGGGTACCTGTACAGAGTCAGTGTGGAGGCTATATACAGGGGGTACCTGTACAGAGTCAGTGTGGAGGCTATATACAGGGGGTACCTGTACAGAGTCAGTGTGGAGGCTATATACAGGGGGTACCTGTACAGAGTCAGTGTGGAGGCTATATACAGGGGGTACCTGTACAGAGTCAGTGTGGAGGCTATATACAGGGGGTACCTGTACAGAGTCAGTGTGGAGGCTATATACAGGGGGTACCTGTACAGAGTCAGTGTGGAGGCTATATACAGGGGGTACCTGTACAGAGTCAGTGTGGAGGCTATATACAGGGGGTACTGGTACAGAGTCAATGTGGAGGCTATATACAGGGGGTACCTGTACAGAGTCAGTGTGGAGGCTATATACAGGGGGTACTGGTACAGAGTCAATGTGGAGGCTATATACAGGGGGTACCGGTACAGAGTCAATGTGGAGGCTATATACAGGGGGTACCGGTACAGAGTCAATGTGGAGGCTATATACAGGGGGTACCGGTACAGAGTCAATGTGGAGGCTATATACAGGGGTACCGGTACAGAGTCAATGTGGAGGCTATATACAGGGGTACCTGTACAGAGTCAGTGTGGAGGCTATATACAGGGGGTACCGGTACAGAGTCAATGTGGAGGCTATATACAGGGGGTACCGGTACAGAGTCAATGTGGAGGCTATATACAGGGGGTACAGAGTCAATGTGGAGGCTATATACAGGGGGTACAGAGTCAATGTGGAGGCTATATACAGGGGGTACCGGTACAGAGTCAATGTGGAGGCTATATACAGGGGGTACCGGTACAGAGTCAATGTGGAGGCTATATACAGGGGGTACCGGTACAGAGTCAATGTGGAGGCTATATACAGGGGGTACCGGTACAGAGTCAATGTGGAGGCTATATACAGGGGGTACCGGTACAGAGTCAATGTGGAGGCTATATACAGGGGTACCGGTACAGAGTCAATGTGGAGGCTATATACAGGGGGTACCTGTACAGAGTCAATGTGGAGGCTATATACAGGGGGTACCGGTACAGAGTCAATGTGGAGGCTATATACAGGGGGTACCGGTACAGAGTCAATGTGGAGGCTATATACAGGGGGTACCGGTACAGAGTCAATGTGGAGGCTATATACAGGGGGTACCAGGTACAGAGTCAATGTGGAGGCTATATACAGGGGGGTACCGGTACAGAGTCAATGTGGAGGCTATATACAGGGGGTACCGGTACAGAGTCAATGTTGGAGGCTATATACAGGGGGTACCTGTACAGAGTCAAGTGTGGAGGCTATAGTACAGGGGTACCGGTACAGAGTCAGTGTGGAGGCTATATACAGGGGGTACCTGTACAGAGTCAGTGTGGAGGCTATGTACAGGGGGTACCGTACAGAGTCCAATGTGGAGGCTATATACAGGGGTACCGGTACAGAGTCAATGTGGAGCTATATACAGGGGGTACGTACAGAGTCAATGTGGAGGCTATATACAGGGGGTACCGGTACAGAGTCAATGTGGAGGCTATATACAGGGGGTACCGGTACAGAGTCAATGTGGAGGCTATATACAGGGGGTACCGGTACAGAGTCATATGGAGGCTATATACAGGGGTACCCGGTACAGAGTCAATGTGGAGGCTATATACAGGGTGTACCGGTACAGAGTCAATGTGGAGGCTATATACAGGGGGTACCGGTACAGGAGTCAATGTGTAGGCTATATACAGGGGTACCGGTCAGAGTCATGTGGAGGCTAGTACAGGGGGGTAACGGTACAGAGTCAATGTGGAGGCTATATACAGGGGGTACAGGTACAGAGTCCATGTGAGGCTATATACAGAGGGGGGTACCGGTACAGAGTCCATGTGGAGGCTATATACAGGGGGTACCAGGTACAGCGTCAAGTGTGGAGGGCTATATACAGGGGGTACCGGTACAGAGTCAAGTGGTGGAGGCTATATACAGGGGGTACCGGTCAGAGTCAATGTTTGAGGCTATATACATGGGGTCCACTGTTACAGAGTCAGTGTGGAGGCTATAGTACAGGGGGTACGTACAAGAGTCAAGGTGGAGGCTATATACAGGGGTACCTGTACAGATTCAAGTGTGGAGGCTATGATACAGGGGTCCGGTGACAGAGTCAATGTGGAGGCTATATACAGGGGTACCAGTACAGGTCAATGTATGGAGGCTATATACAGGGGACCGTACAGAGCATGTGGAGGCTATATACAGGGGGTACCGGTACAGAGTCAATGTGGAGGCTATATACAGGGGGTACCGTACAGAGTCAATGTGGAGGCTATATACAGGGGGTACCGGTAACAGAGTCAGTGTGGAGGCTTAAGTACAGGGGCCGGTACAGAGTCAATGTGGAGGCCTAATATACAGGGGTACCTGTACAGAGTCATGTGGAAGGCTATAGTACAGGGGGTACCGGTACAGAGTCAATGTGAGGCTATATACAGGGGGTACCTGTACAGAGTCATGTGGAGGCTATATACAGGGGGTACCGGTACAGAGTCAATGTGGAGGCTATATACAAGGGGGTACCAGGTACAGAGTCAATGTGGAGGCTATATACAGGGGGTACCGTACAGAGTCAATGTGGAGGCTATATACAGGGGGGTACCGGTACAGAGTCAATGTGGAGGCTATATACAGGGGGTACCGGTACAGAGTCAATGTGGAGGCTATATACAGGGGTACCGGTACACGAGTCAATGTGGAGGCTATATACAGGGGGTACGGTACAGAGTCAATGTGGAGGCTATATACAGGGGGGTACGGTACAGAGTCAATGTGGAGGCTATATACAGGGGGTACCGTACAGAGTCAATGTGGAGGCTATATACAGGGGGTACCGGTACAGAGTCAATGTGGAGGCTATATACAGGGGGTACCGTACAGAGTCATGTGGAGGCTATATACAGGGGGTTACCGGTACAGAGTCAATGTGGAGGCATATACAGGGGTACCGGTACAGAGTCCATGTGGAGGCTATATACAGGGGTACCGGTACAGAGTCAATGTGGAGGCTATATACAGGGGGTACCGGTACAGGTCAATGTGGAGGCTATATACAGGGGTGGGTACCGGTACAGAGTCAATGTGGAGGCTATATACAGGGTGGTTACCGGTACAGAGTCATGTGGAGGCTATATACAGGGGGTACCGGTACCGAGTCCCAGTGTGGAGGCTATATACAGGGGTACTGGGTACAGAGTCAATGTGGAGGCTATATACAGGGGGTACCGGTACAGAGTCAATGTGGAGGCTATATACAGGGGGGTACCGGTACAGAGTCAATGTGGAGGCTATATACAGGGGGTACCGGTACAAGAGTCATGTGGAGGCTATATACAGGGGGACCGGTACAGAGTCAGTGTGGAGGCTATATACAGGGGGTACCGGTACAGAGTCCATGTGGAGGCTATATACAGGGGGTACCGGTACAGAGTCAATGTGGAGGCTATATACAGGGGGTACCGGTACAGAGTCAATGTGGAGGCTATATACAGGGGGTACGGTACAGAGTCAATGTGGAGGCTATATACAGGGGGTACCGGTACAGAGTCAATGTGGAGGCTATATACAGGGGGTACCGGTACAGAGTCAATGTGGAGGCTATATACAGGGGGTACCGGTACAGAGTCAATGTGGAGGCTATATACAGGGGGTACCGGTACAGAGTCAATGTGGAGGCTATATACAGGGGGTACCGGTACAGAGTCAATGTGGAGGCTATATACAGGGGGTACCGGTACAGAGTCAATGTGGAGGCTATATACAGGGGGTACCGGTACAGAGTCAATGTGGAGGCTATATACAGGGGTACCGGTACAGAGTCAATGTGGAGGCTATATACAGGGGGTACCGGTACAGAGTCAATGTGGAGGCTATATACAGGGGGTACCGGTACAGAGTCAATGTGGAGGCTATATACAGGGGGTACCGGTACAGAGTCAATGTGGAGGCTATATACAGGGGGTACCTACAGAGTCAATGTGGAGGCTATATACAGGGGGTACCGGTACAGAGTCAATGTGGAGGCTATATACAGGGGGTACCGGTACAGAGTCAATGTGGAGGCTATATACAGGGGGTACCGGTACAGAGTCAATGTGGAGGCTATATACAGGGGGTACCGGTACAGAGTCAATGTGGAGGCTATATACAGGGGGTACCGGTACAGAGTCAATGTGGAGGCTATATACAGGGGGTACCGGTACAGAGTCAATGTGGAGGCTATATACAGGGGGTACCGGTACAGAGTCAATGTGGAGGCTATATACAGGGGGTACCGGTACAGAGTCAATGTGGAGGCTATATACAGGGGGTACCGGTACAGAGTCAATGTGGAGGCTATATACAGGGGGTACCGGTACAGAGTCAATGTGGAGGCTATATACAGGGGGTACCGGTACAGAGTCAATGTGGAGGCTATATACAGGGGGTACCGGTACAGAGTCAATGTGGAGGCTATATACAGGGGGTACCGGTACAGAGTCAATGTGGAGGCTATATACAGGGGGTACCGGTACAGAGTCAATGTGGAGGCTATATACAGGGGTACCGGTACAGAGTCAATGTGGAGGCTATATACAGGGGGTACCGGTACAGAGTCAATGTGGAGGCTATATACAGGGGGTACCGGTACAGAGTCAATGTGGAGGCTATATACAGGGGGTACCGGTACAGAGTCAATGTGGAGGCTATATACAGGGGGTACCGGTACAGAGTCAATGTGGAGGCTATATACAGGGGGTACCGGTACAGAGTCAATGTGGAGGCTATATACAGGGGGTACCGGTACAGAGTCAATGTGGAGGCTATATACAGGGGGTACCGGTACAGAGTCAATGTGGAGGCTATATACAGGGGGTACAGAGTCAATGTGGAGGCTATATACAGGGGGTACCGGTACAGAGTCAATGTGGAGGCTATATACAGGGGGTACCGGTACAGAGTCAATGTGGAGGCTATATACAGGGGGTACCGGTACAGAGTCAATGTGGAGGCTATATACAGGGGGTACCGGTACAGAGTCAATGTGGAGGCTATATACAGGGGGTACCGGTACAGAGTCAATGTGGAGGCTATATACAGGGGGTACCGGTACAGAGTCAATGTGGAGGCTATATACAGGGGGTACCGGTACAGAGTCAATGTGGAGGCTATATACAGGGGGTACCGGTACAGAGTCAATGTGGAGGCTATATACAGGGGGTACCGGTACAGAGTCAATGTGGAGGCTATATACAGGGGGTACCGGTACAGAGTCAATGTGGAGGCTATATACAGGGGGTACCGGTACAGAGTCAATGTGGAGGCTATATACAGGGGGTACCGGTACAGAGTCAATGTGGAGGCTATATACAGGGGGTACCGGTACAGAGTCAATGTGGAGGCTATATACAGGGGGTACCGGTACAGAGTCAATGTGGAGGCTATATACAGGGGGTACCGGTACAGAGTCAATGTGGAGGCTATATACAGGGGGTACCGGTACAGAGTCAATGTGGAGGCTATATACAGGGGGTACCGGTACAGAGTCAATGTGGAGGCTATATACAGGGGGTACCGGTACAGAGTCAATGTGGAGGCTATATACAGGGGGTACCGGTACAGAGTCAATGTGGAGGCTATATACAGGGGGTACCGGTACAGAGTCAATGTGGAGGCTATATACAGGGGGTACCGGTACAGAGTCAATGTGGAGGCTATATACAGGGGGTACCGGTACAGAGTCAATGTGGAGGCTATATACAGGGGGTACCGGTACAGAGTCAATGTGGAGGCTATATACAGGGGGTACCGGTACAGAGTCAATGTGGAGGCTATATACAGGGGGTACCGGTACAGAGTCAATGTGGAGGCTATATACAGGGGGTACCGGTACAGAGTCAATGTGGAGGCTATATACAGGGGGTACCGGTACAGAGTCAATGTGGAGGCTATATACAGGGGGTACCGGTACAGAGTCAATGTGGAGGCTATATACAGGGGGTACCGGTACAGAGTCAATGTGGAGGCTATATACAGGGGGTACCGGTACAGAGTCAATGTGGAGGCTATATACAGGGGGTACCGGTACAGAGTCAATGTGGAGGCTATATACAGGGGGTACCGGTACAGAGTCAATGTGGAGGCTATATACAGGGGGTACCGGTACAGAGTCAATGTGGAGGCTATATACAGGGGGTACCGGTACAGAGTCAATGTGGAGGCTATATACAGGGGGTACCGGTACAGAGTCAATGTGGAGGCTATATACAGGGGGTACCGGTACAGAGTCAATGTGGAGGCTATATACAGGGGGTACCGGTACAGAGTCAATGTGGAGGCTATATACAGGGGGTACCGGTACAGAGTCAATGTGGAGGCTATATACAGGGGGTACCGGTACAGAGTCAATGTGGAGGCTATATACAGGGGGTACCGGTACAGAGTCAATGTGGAGGCTATATACAGGGGGTACCGGTACAGAGTCAATGTGGAGGCTATATACAGGGGGTACCGGTACAGAGTCAATGTGGAGGCTATATACAGGGGGTACCGGTACAGAGTCAATGTGGAGGCTATATACAGGGGGTACCGGTACAGAGTCAATGTGGAGGCTATATACAGGGGGTACCGGTACAGAGTCAATGTGGAGGCTATATACAGGGGGTACCGGTACAGAGTCAATGTGGAGGCTATATACAGGGGGTACCGGTACAGAGTCAATGTGGAGGCTATATACAGGGGGTACCGGTACAGAGTCAATGTGGAGGCTATATACAGGGGGTACCGGTACAGAGTCAATGTGGAGGCTATATACAGGGGGTACCGGTACAGAGTCAATGTGGAGGCTATATACAGGGGGTACCGGTACAGAGTCAATGTGGAGGCTATATACAGGGGGTACCGGTACAGAGTCAATGTGGAGGCTATATACAGGGGGTACCGGTACAGAGTCAATGTGGAGGCTATATACAGGGGTACCGGTACAGAGTCAATGTGGAGGCTATATACAGGGGTACCGGTACAGAGTCAATGTGGAGGCTATATACAGGGGGTACCGGTACAGAGTCAATGTGGAGGCTATATACAGGGGGTACCGGTACAGAGTCAATGTGGAGGCTATATACAGGGGTACCGGTACAGAGTCAATGTGGAGGCTATATACAGGGGGTACCGGTACAGAGTCAATGTGGAGGCTATATACAGGGGGTACCGGTACAGAGTCAATGTGGAGGCTATATACAGGGGGTACCGGTACAGAGTCAATGTGGAGGCTATATACAGGGGGTACCGGTACAGAGTCATGTGGAGGCTATACAGGGGGTACCGGTACAGAGTCAATGTGGAGGCTATATACAGGGGGTACCAGTACAGAGTCAATGTGGAGGCTATATACAGGGGGTACCGGTACAGAGTCAATGTGGAGGCTATATACAGGGGGTACCGGTACAGAGTCAATGTGGAGGCTATATACAGGGGGTACCGGTACAGAGTCAATGTGGAGGCTATATACAGGGGGTACCGGTACAGAGTCAATGTGGAGGCTATATACAGGGTGTACCGGTACAGAGTCAATGTGGAGGCTATATACAGGGGGTACCGGTACAGAGTCAATGTGGAGGCTATATACAGGGGGTACCGGTACAGAGTCAATGTGGAGGCTATATACAGGGGGGTACCAGTACAGAGTCAATGTGGAGGCTTATATACAGGGGGGTACCGGTACAGATTCAATGTGAGACTTAATACAGGGGGGTACCGGTACAGAGGTCAATGTGGAGGCGTATATACAGGGGGGGTACCGGTACAGTCAGTGTGGAGGCTATATACAGGGGGGGGTACCGGTACAGACAGTCAGTGTGGAGGCTATATACAGGGCTGGGGGGGGGGTGGCACCGGTACAGAGTCAATGTGGAGGCTATATACAGGGGGTACCGGTAGCAGAGTCAATGTGGAGGCTATATACAGGGGGTACGGTACAGAGTCAATGTGGAGGCTATACAGGGGGTACCGGTACAGAGTCAATGTGGAGGCTATATACAGGGTGTTAGGGTACAGAGTCAATGTGGAGGCTATATACAGGGGGTACCGGTACAGAGTCCATGATGGAGGCTATATACAGGGGGTACTGGTACAGAGTCAATGTGGAGGCTATATACAGGGGGTACCGGTACAGAGTCAATGTGGAGGCTATATACAGGGGGGTACCGGTACAGAGTCAATGTGGAGGCTATATACAGGGGGTACCGGTACAGAGTCAGTGTGGAGGCTATATACAGGGGGACCGGTACAGAGTCAGTGTGGAGGCTATATACAGGGGGTACCGGGTACAGAGTCAATGTGGAGGCTATATACAGGGGGTACCGGTACAGAGTCAATGTGGGGGGGTACAGGTTAATTGAGGTAACATGTACATGTAGGAAGGGGTGAAGTGACTATGTATAGATAATAAACAGCAAGTAGCAGCAGTGTAAAAACAAATGGGGGGGGGGTCCATTTAATAGTCCGGTGGCAATTTGACTAATTGTTCAGCAGTCTTATGGCTTGGGGGGTAGAAGCTGTTAAGGAGCCTTTTGGTCCTAGACTTAGCGCTCTGGTACTGCTTGCCGTGCGGTAGCAGAGAGAACAGTCTATGACTAGGGGGTCAAACTTTTTGAGGATCTGAGGACCCATGACAAAACTTTTCAGTCTCCTAAGGGGGAAAAGGTGTTGTCGTGCCCTCTTCACGACTGTCTTGGTGTGTCTGGACCATGATAGTTCGTTGGTGATGTGGACACAAACAATGTGAAAAAGCTAACCAAATAGCACAGTTGGTAAGAAGCCCGTAAAATGGCAGCCACCCCCGTCCGTCCTCCATTTCCAGATGCTATAGCTATAGCCTCAACATTGATAACAAAAAATAAAAATGACAACAACAAAAATTCCCGTATCAAATGCAACAGTATCATATGATATTAAAAGGAGGTACTTCAACAGACTGAAGAAAGTTTTATTCAATGTGAAAGTCACTTTAGCTGGAAAAACCCATGAAGGAGAGTCGACAGGGAAGTAAAACCTACAACCACATTAAACCAAAAGGGGAATTGAAAGATAGAAGGCCATTCTAGGCAGTAAGATACAACACTGTGAAATCACGGCAGGAAGGAACAGACATTATTGTGGAGTATTGGTGTTTCCTTTCTCCCCCCCATTTCTATTTTTATTGTTCATGGTGTTGGCCTGAAGGTGACACGGTAAGCCCTTCCTGTCCTAAAGCCCAGTGTTATGAGACTATTTACATGACTGTGTCTTGAGAAAAAGTAGAATGAATTGTACCTTTATTTAACTAGGCAAATCAGTTAAGAATCTTATTTACAATGACGGCCTAGACCGGCCAAGCCAAGACGACGCTGGAACAATTTTGCGTCGCCCTATGGGACTCCCAATCACAGCCGGTTGTGATACAGCCTGGAATCGAAACAGGATGTCTGTAGTGACGCCACAAGCGCTGAGATTCAGTTCCTTAGACCGCTGCTCCACTCGGGAGTGAGAGAGAATGGAAGGAGTGAGAGAATGGAAGGAGTGAGAGAGAATGGAGGGAGTGAGAGAGAATGGAAGGAGTGAGAGAGAATGGAAGGAGTGAGAGAGAATGGAAGGAGTGAGAGAGAATGGAAGGAGTGAGAGAGAATGGAAGGAGTGAGAGAATGGAAGGAGTGAGAGAGAATGGAAGGAGTGAGAGAATGGAAGGAGTGAGAGGAAGGTGATCACAGGTATAATGGTATGACAAGTGAAACTGACAGAGAGAGGAGGATAGAGGGGCATTCAGAACTCTGACTAAGTGATACTCTGTGGCTTCCCTCCTTCCTTTCTTTAGTAACCGTTACGCTACTGTTGGTGGTAGTGGAAGGAGTGAGCTTAAGTTTGTGGAGACACTGCACAACACACTAGTTGTAAAGTGTTGTGGAGACAATGCACAACACACTAGTTGTAAAGTGTTGGAGACACTGCACAACACACTGGTTGTAAAGTGTTGTGGAGACAATGCACAACACACTGGTTGTGGAAAACAATTTGTACAGACAAACTCCATTATTCCACAGGAATATCTGTGAAATATCACAACCATTGTGTCGTAGGCCTACATTAGTTGTAGTGCGGGATCAAATGAGAGTCCAGATCTAGTGCACAGCGTCATTTCATTGCCAGTTCAGTGGAATGTAGTAATACATGATTCTAGCGTGTGGTTTTGCTACAGACCGACCAACATCAAGGCCACCACTGGGCTGGAACAGGTGTTTACCCACTGAGGAGGTGGGCTTCACCAGAAAGGTAAAACAGGGGATGAAGGAGGGGCATTTCTAGGTGACTAATCTGACAATATGAAAGGACAAAGAGAGAGTAAGAGCTTCACATACAGTGCATTGGTAAAGTATTCAGACTCCTTGACTTTTTGTTACGTTACGTTACGGCCTTATTTTAAAATGGATTAAAAAAAATGTAAATCCTCTATTTCTGCCCTGGAATTGCGTTCCCATGCAAAACTAGACAGATAGATAACAACTAAGTCTTCAATAAAACTCCAAAGGCATGACTTTTCTTGAATGAATATATATATATAAACGTTTGTTGTTTATTAACTGCAAAAATACAGAAAATAATATACTTTAGTATTCAGTTTACGTCGACATAGCTGTACATTATACATTTCAAATTGAAGTTGCATAAATACAAAAGAACGTGCCAAGGTACCATGTATCTGGCACGATGCCAAACCATATAATTAATCGTGACTCATATGGTAATTGGCTAACTCATTTCATTACGCTAATAATGTGCAACCACCTCTGTACGATAACAAAGCATATAACACTCGAAGAGCGAAGTAATACAGCCGACGACATGCATGAAAGGCAAGGCAATTTGTGTGAGTAAATGCAACCAACTAACATTGATAAGTAAGCAATTCTTATCAATAACAAGATTATCATCGCTAGCAATATGCTTGAATCTAATTTACAAACAAATATTTTCCGAGTCTGAAGCGTGACATGTATTAACTGCACCGAAAGACCGGCACCTTCGTGTTGTTTTTAGCTGCTTCTCTTGCGTGTCTCTTCCTGTTTCCTTACAGTCTAAGTACCAGGAAGCTCCACTAGGGGGCGATAAATTACAATGGAACACAATGAAAATCCATTTTAACCTCTGTAATAAAATAATCTGATACCTTCAGATAGAATGCCAGCACACTCCCCATTTGGTATAATGCAATTGTGCCACTATGACATACATTTTTTTTAAAATATTTTGTCTCTAGGATGCTTCAGAAAGAAGAACAACAATATCTGAGATTGGTGTCAGAAACACCTTAGCAGCTCCTTGCTTGACCATTTTTAGTTCTACTTTTGTAACCTTTTTTTTGTCAGTACTGGGAAAGGTTTTTACCACAATCCCGACTGGCCAGTCATTTCTGTGTGCCTGACTGTCTTTCTATAAGACATCTCCCACTTTTACATTTGGCTTTTCTGCTGTCCATTTTCTGCATCGTTGTCAGGTACTCCTGTCTCCTCCTTTACCAGAAGGTGTCCAATGTCTCGCTGACTTGATTCCACTGTTTTCCATGAAGGTCGTTCATGCTGAAGTATCCAGAAGGGGCTAAGGTAGCACTGGTCTTTTATGTCAGTAACATTGATGGTGTGAGAATGGTAGGCATGTCAGGGTCGGTTGACACTGACACTTAGGGTCTCGCATTGATTATTGCCATAACTTCAGACATAAGTGGTTCTACCTGGGAAGGAGAGTCGGACCAAAACGCAAGGCGATTATTTTTATACATCTTTAATAAAGATGATAACTTGGACAATGTATAATACAAAATAAGAACCGTGAAAAACCGAACCAGCCCTATCTGGTGCAACAAACACAAAGACAGGAACAATCACCCACGAAACACTCAAAGAATATGGCTGCCTAAATATGGTTCCCAATCAGAGACAACGATAAACACCTGCCTCTGATTGAGAACCACTCTAGGCAACCATAGACTTATCTAGACTACTTCACTAAACCACAATCCCATAACCTACAAAAAACGCCTAGACAAAACACAACACATAATAACCCATGTCACACCCTGGCCTGACCAAAATAATAAAGAAAACACAGAATACTAAGACCAGGGCGTGACAATAAGAGTGCTCAAGACCTCATGTGTGAGACGAGTGGAGCCCGTCTGAAACAGCAAAGCATCTAGGATACGTCTGGCAACCCCAATGATTGTAGACCGAACATCTAGGATACGTCTGGCAACCCCAATGATTGTAGACCGAACATCAAGGATACGTCTGGCAACCCCAATGATTGTAGACCGAACATCAAGGATACGTCTGGCAACCCCAATGATTGTAGACCGAACATCTAGGATACGTCTGGCAACCCCAATGAATGTAGACCGAACATCTAGGATACGTCTGGCAACCCCAATGATTGTAGACCGAACATCTAGGATACGTCTGGCAACCCCAATGATTGTAGACCGAACATCTAGGATACGTCTGGCAACCCCAATGATTGTAGACCGAACATCTAGGATACGTCTGGCAACCCCAATGATTATAGACCGAACATCTAGGATACGTCTGGCAACCCCAATGATTGTAGACCGAACATCTAGGATACGTCTGGCAACCCCAATGATTGTAGACCGAACATATAGGATACGTCTGGCAACCCCAATGATTGTAGACCGAACATCTAGGATACGTCTGGCAACCCCAATGATTGTAGACTGAACATCTAGGATACGTCTGGCAACCCCAATGATTGTAGACCGAACATCTAGGATATGTCTGGCAACCCCAATGATTGTAGACCGAACATCTAGGATACGTCTGGCAACCCCAATGATTGTAGACCGAACATCTAGGATACGTCTGGCAACCCCAATGATTGTAGACTGAACATCTAGGATACGTCTGGCAACCCCAATGATTGTAGACCGAACATCTAGGATACGTCTGGCAACCCCAATGATTGTAGACCGAACATCTAGGATACGTCTGGCAACCCCAATGATTGTAGACCGAACATCTAGGATACGTCTGGCAACCCCAATGATTGTAGACTGAACATCTAGGATACGTCTGGCAACCCCAATGATTGTAGACCGAACATCTAGGATACGTCTGGCAACCCCAATGAGTCTCTCCCAAGAATCACCCATATGAGATGAATGTGGGGGTTTAAATATCCAAGTACATCCCTTGTCTGAGAGGCATTTAGTCAGTTCTGAGTCATTTGTGTTGATTCCCAGTTCCCTGCAGGCACCGTTACAGTTTGTACCTCGATCAGAGCGTAGCACTTTTGCTGGACCACGGATAGACAAAAAAAACGCCTCGTTGATGAAGCTGGATGTGGACATGGATTCGATGAGCTCAATATGGGACTGCTCTAGTAGACATACATGTAAAGAGCACCGCCCAGCGCTTGGAGTCTGGACTGCTCTAGTAGAGCACCGCCCAGCGCTCGGAGTCTGGACTGCTCTAGTAGAGCACCGCCCAGCGCTCGGAGTATGGACTGCTGTAGTAGAGCACCGCCCAGCGCTCGGAGTCTGCACTACCACCTCTAGTGTGACGAGTTATGACATTCCATGGTCCAAACACATCAAGTCCAACGCTGGTGAATGGTGGTTCAGATGTGAGTCTGTCTGCAGGCAAGTCAGACATCTTTTGGTCAACTAACCTCCCTCTAACCTTGCGGCAGGTGACACACTTGTGAATGATACCAGAGACCAGACGTTTGCTCCCAATAATCCAGAAGCCTGCTGCTCGAATAGCTCCATCTGAAAAATGACGGCGCTGGTGAGCCACTTGCTCGTGATAATGTCTTACCAGCAAAGTGGCAACATGATGTGTCCGTGGGATGATGAGAGGATGTTTTTCGTCTTGTAACATGTCGGCGGAGGATAAGCGGCCTCCCACCCTCAGTAACCCATCCTCATCAATCACTGGGTTCAGATTTTTGAGTGTACTTTGTTTTGGGACCTCTTTTCCTTTTTCACGGCATTTGAATTCCTCTCTGAAGGCTTCATGTTGCACACAGTGAATGATTGCTGTTTTGGCTTGTGACAACTCACTTGTACCGCATGGTTTATTACAGTCATGCCAGCCTCTGCAGGTGGTGTTGTCCGCACCTTCATGGAAGGATCTGGAAACATGAATGATTCGTGCTGTGACTCGATTGAGAGCTTTCCAGCTTGAGAACCTCTCAAAGCGATGAGGGCCGAGCTGAGCTCCAGAAACCTTAGTGGCGAAGGCAGTGACGTCTGGTCAAATCTCTGTGTCTGCTAAACGCTCTACAAAAGTAAAAATATATGGTCTCAGGCTCTGGTGGATGGTAAACACCAAATATGGGCAGATATCAGTGTTTTTCGTCTCCCTCTAGTGGCGGAGAAGGTTCGGCTTGTTCGTTATCCAGCATCTTTTGCATGAAGTCAATAAAATGACGCTTCATGCCAGGCTTTTTGTCTAAAGTCCTGCGAAGTGATGTGAGACGGTTCATGGCCTGCTCCCTGTTATTAGGAAGTGATGTGAGACGGCTCATGGCCTGCTCCCTGTTATTAGGAAGTGAGACGGTTCATGGCCTGCTCCCTGTTATTAGGAAGTGATGTGGAGCCCGTCTGAAACAGCAAAGCATCTAGGATACGTCTGGCAACCCCAATGATTGTAGACCGAACATCTAGGATACGTCTGGCAACCCCAATGAATGTAGACCGAACATCTAGGATACGTCTGGCAACCCCAATGAATGTAGACCGAACATCTAGGATACGTCTGGCAACCCCAATGATTGTAGACCGAACATCTAGGATACGTCTGGCAACCCCAATGATTGTAGACTGAACATCTAGGATACGTCTGGCAACCCCAATGATTGTAGACCGAACATCTAGGATACGTCTGGCAACCCCAATGATTGTAGACCGAACATCTAGGATACGTCTGGCAACCCCAATGATTGTAGACCGAACATCTAGGATACGTCTGGCAACCCCAATGATTGTAGACCGAACATCTAGGATACGTCTGGCAACCCCAATGATTGTAGACTGAACATCTAGGATACGTCTGGCAACCCCAATGATTGTAGACCGAACATCTAGGATACGTCTGGCAACCCCAATGAGTCTCTCCCAAGAATCACCCATATGAGATGAATGTGGGGGTTTAAATATCCAAGTACATCCCTTGTCTGAGAGGCATTTAGTCAGTTCTGAGTCATTTGTGTTGATTCCCAGTTCCCTGCAGGCACCGTTACAGTTTGTACCTCGATCAGAGCGTAGCACTTTTGCTGGACCACGGATAGACAAAAAAAACGCCTCGTTGATGAAGCTGGATGTGGACATGGATTCGATGAGCTCAATATGGGACTGCTCTAGTAGACATACATGTAAAGAGCACCGCCCAGCGCTTGGAGTCTGGACTGCTCTAGTAGAGCAGCGCCCAGCGCATGGACTGCTCTAGTAGAGCACCGTCCAGCGCTCGGAGTATGGACTGCTCTAGTAGAGCACCGCCCAGCGCTCGGAGTATGGACTGCTCTAGTAGAGCACCGCCCAGCGCTCGGAGTCTGGACTGCTCTAGTAGAGCACCGCCCAGCGCTCGGAGTCTGGACTGCTCTAGTAGAGCACCGCCCAGCGCTCGGAGTATGGACTGCTCTAGTAGAGCACCGCCCAGCGCTCGGAGTATGGACTGCTGTAGTAGAGCACCGCCCAGCGCTCGGAGTCTGCACTACCACCTCTAGTGTGACGAGTTATGACATTCCATGGTCCAAACACATCAAGTCCAACGCTGGTGAATGGTGGTTCAGATGTGAGTCTGTCTGCAGGCAAGTCAGACATCTTTTGGTCAACTAACCTCCCTCTAACCTTGCGGCAGGTGACACACTTGTGAATGATACCAGAGACCAGACGTTTGCTCCCAATAATCCAGAAGCCTGCTGCTCGAATAGCTCCATCTGAAAAATGACGGCGCTGGTGAGCCACTTGCTCGTGATAATGTCTTACCAGCAAAGTGGCAACATGATGTGTCCGTGGGATGATGAGAGGAGGTTTTTCGTCTTGTAACATGTCGGCGGAGGATAAGCGGCCTCCCACCCTCAGTAACCCATCCTCATCAATCACTGGGTTCAGATTTTTGAGTGTACTTTGTTTTGGGACCTCTTTTCCTTTTTCACGGCATTTGAATTCCTCTCTGAAGGCTTCATGTTGCACACAGTGAATGATTGCTGTTTTGGCTTGTGACAACTCACTTGTACCGCATGGTTTATTACAGTCATGCCAGCCTCTGCAGGTGGTGTTGTCCGCACCTTCATGGAAGGATCTGGAAACATGAATGATTCGTGCTGTGACTCGATTGAGAGCTTTCCAGCTTGAGAACCTCTCAAAGCGATGAGGGCCGAGCTGAGCTCCAGAAACCTTAGTGGCGAAGGCAGTGACGTCTGGTCAAATCTCTGTGTCTGCTAAACGCTCTACAAAAGTAAAAATATATGGTCTCAGGCTCTGGTGGATGGTAAACACCAAATATGGGCAGATATCAGTGTTTTTCGTCTCCCTCTAGTGGCGGAGAAGGTTCGGCTTGTTCGTTATCCAGCATCTTTTGCATGAAGTCAATAAAATGACGCTTCATGCCAGGCTTTTTGTCTAAAGTCCTGCGAAGTGATGTGAGACGGTTCATGGCCTGCTCCCTGTTATTAGGAAGTGATGTGAGACGGCTCATGGCCTGCTCCCTGTTATTAGGAAGTGAGACGGTTCATGGCCTGCTCCCTGTTATTAGGAAGTGATGTGAGATGGCTCATGGCCTGCTCCCTGTTATTAGGAAGTGATGTGAGACGGCTCATGGCCTGCTCCCTGTTATTAGGAAGTGATGTGAGACGGCTCATGGCCTGCTCCCTGTTATTAGGAAGTGAGACGGCTCATGGCCTGCTCCCTGTTATTAGGAAGTGATGTGAGACGGCTCATGGCCTGCTCCCTGTTATTAGGAAGTGATATGAGACGGCTCATGGCCTGCTCCCTGTTATTAGGAAGTGATGTGAGACGGTTCCTGGCCTGCTCCCTGTTATTAGGAAGTGATGTGAGACGGCTCATGGCCTGCTCCCTGTTATTAGGAAGTGATGTGAGACGGTTCATGGCCTGCTCCCTGTTATTAGGAAGTGATGTGAGACGGCTCATGGCCTGCTCCCTGTTATTAGGAAGGCGACGTCTAGTGGGGCGAACGGGTAGTGGAGCCACCCAGTTGTTTCCATCATCCTGGAAAACCTGTTTGTCCATAATGTCCAAGAAGGCTTTGTCCTCCACTGATGGTGCTGGTTTATCCTCGTCTTGTGTTTTGTCGAACACGGAACATCCCAGGCTGTCTGTGTTCACAGTTGTGCTTGGATCTCGAGTGTACTGTAGAGAGAGAGAGATGTATTTCTGAGCTAGTTCTCTTTCACCTGGATGATGTCAGGGCAAGGGCTCAGATAGGATGTGTGAAGGAATTTTGAAGTCTGTTTGTCCGGAACACGTTGAACCTGGCTGGTCGGTGAGCAGGTACCCTTCTACTTTAGCACTCTCCAGTTCGAGAAGAATGTCACCTAGTTCTCTTAGTTTGTGATGGTCTTTGTTAGCCAGTTTTGGAAAATCATCAATTTTCTTCAACAGTGCATTCTAGATCACTTCGGGTGTACCATAGCACTCTTCTAGTCGTTGCCAGACCATGTTAAGCCCTGCTGTTGCATTGAAAATATGGACAGATCTAATTCTGTTTGCTTGCTCAGACGACTCTGCCCCAAGCCACTTAGTAATTAGATCTAACTCTTCCCTGGCTGATAAATTCAAGTCTCTGGTCGCATTGAGAAAGGATGCTTTCCATGCCCAATCATTTTCAGGGCGATCCTCAAACTTCAGGAGTCCTGAACTCACCATCTCATGGCGTAGGAGGTACTAGATGAGGTTTGGTGACACTGTGACTCAGGGATGCTGTGTGTGTGACTGGAAGTGGGCTTGTTTTGCATTTCCACCATGCTGCTGTTCATTCCTTTTGAACGGAGAATCTCTGCTTATCCTCCGTTGTTTGCTACTTTCTAGATTGTGGCATGTAGTTGGGTCAACACTAAGCTCTTGTTTCTCTACTTCAAATGGAAGTTCAACAAAGTAGGGCCTAGCATGTTGTTGCACATATTCACAAGTACGTTGGACTGGACTTAATGGCTGTGTCCCTGTGTCTAGTTCTTTGCAAAGCTCACTGTGTTCTGATCCCACAGCTTCTTCAAAGGCTGCAGCTTCAGCCAGCAGCTGTTCTCTCAACTTGGAGAACATATAAACTTCCCTCGAGGTCAGCTTTTTGCTTCAACAAGCTTGCCTCTATTTCTGCCTTTTGTTTCATCACAGAAGCTTCCTCAGAATAGGAGACTTGGGGCACGTGCTGCGTCTGCCTTGGCGCGTGCTTTGACGGCTGCAGAACTCACCGTTGAGGATCTGCTTGACTGTTTTGATGACCTTGATCTTGTAGACTGAAACTTGGTCCCAATGTGCTGAAGAGGCTCCTCCATCTCTCTCTGTCGAACACTTGGCTCTGATTGTTGCATGGTAGACTGCTGGTCTTCCCTAGGATCAGAAGCTTTGTTGGCTGATGTACGTAGAAACAACCACCGTGTGCGGTTATTCTTGTGCTTGAGCCCGCCGTGGTGATTTGTTCTCTCACTATTCTGTCCTGGAATTGTGTTCCAATGCAAAACTAGACAACTAAGTCTCCAATAAACCTCCCAAGGCGTGACTTTTCTTGAATGAATATATTGAAAATGTTTGTTGTGAAAAAACAAACGTTTTCAGAGGCTGAATCGTGACAAGAAATAACTGCACCGAAAGACCGTCACCGTAGCGTTGTTTTTAGCTCTTTCTCTGTGTGTCTCTTCCTGTTTCCTTACAGTCTTTCTAGGTACCAGATCCATGAAAATCCATTTTAACCATTGTAATAAAATAATCTGTTACCTTCTAACAGGATGGCAGCACATCCTCATTAATCTAAACACAATACCCCAAATTACAAAGCGAAACAGGTTTTTACAAATGTTTACAAATGTATTACAAAACAAAAAAACAGAAATACCTTATTTACATAAGTATCCAGACATTTTGCTAAAAGACCCGAAATTGAGTCAGGCGCATCCTGTTTCCCTTGATCATCCTTGAGAAGTTCTACAACTTGATTAGAGTCCACCTGTGATAAATTACATTGATTGGTCATGATTTGGAAAGGCACACACCTGTCTATATAAGGCCCCACAGTTGACAATACATGTCAGAGCAAAAACCAAGCCATGAGGTGGAAGGAATTGTCCGTAGAACTCAGAGACAGGATTTTGTCGAGGCACAGATCTGGGGATGAGTACCAAAACATGTCTGCAGTATTGAAGGTCCCCAAGAACACAGTGGCCTCTATCATTCTTAAATGGAAGCAGTTTGGAACCACCAAGATTCTTCCTAGAGCTGGCCGCCCGGCCAAACTGAGTAATCAGCGGAGAAAGACCTTGGTCAGGGAGGGGATTAAGAAACTGATGGTCACTCTGACAGAGTTCCAAAGTTAACTGTGAAGATGGGAGAACCTTCCAGAAAGACAACCATCTCTACAGCACTCCACCAATCAGGCCTTTATGGTAGAGTGGCCAGATGGAAGCCACTCCTCAGTAAAAGGCACATGACAGCCCGCTTGGAGTTTGCCAAAAGGTACCTTAAGACTCTCAGACCACGAGGAACAAGATTCTCTGGTATGATGAAACCAAGATTGAACTCTTTGGCCTGAATGCCAAGTGTCACATCTGGAGGAAACCTGGCACCATCTGTACAATGAAGCATGGTGGTGGCAGCATCATGCTGTGGGGATGTCTTTCAGCAGCAACCGACCGAGGCAAAGATGAACGGCGCAAAGTACAGAGAGATCCTTGATGAAAACCTGCTCCAGAGCGCTCAGGACCTCAGACTGGGGCGAAGGTTCACCTTCCATCAGGACAACGACCCTAAGCACACAGTCAAGACAACGTTGGAGTGGCTTCGGTACAAGCTCTCTAAATATTCCTCGAGTGGCCCAGCCAGATCGTGGACTTGACCCTGATCTAACTCTGGAGAGACCTGAAAATAGCTGTGCAGCGATGCTCCCCATCCAACCTGACAGAGCTTGAGGGGATCTGCAGAGAAGAATGGAGAAACTCCCCGAATACAGGTGTGCCAAGTTTGTACCATCATACCCAAGACCGCTGCTCCACTCGGGAGTGAGAGAGAATGGAAGGAGTGAGAGAATGGAAGGAGTGAGAGAGAATGGAAGGAGTGAGAGAGAATGGAAGGAGTGAGAGAATGGAAGGAGTGAGAGAGGATGGAAGGAGTGAGAGAGAATGGAAGGAGTGAGAGAGGATGGAAGGAGTGAGAGAATGGAAGGAGTGAGAGAGAATGGAAGGAGTGAGAGAGAATGGAAGGAGTGAGAGAATGGAAGGAGTGAGAGAATGGAAGGAGTGAGAGAGAATGGAAGGAGTGAGAGAGAATGGAAGGAGTGAGAGAGGATGGAAGGAGTGAGAGAATGGAAGGAGTGAGAGAGAATGGAAGGAGTGAGAGAGAATGGAAGGAGTGAGAGAGGATGGAAGGAGTGAGAGAGAATGGAAGGAGTGAGAGAGGATGGAAGGAGTGAGAGAGAATGGAAGGAGTGAGAGAGGATGGAAGGAGTGAGAGGAAGGTGATCACAGGTATAATGGTATGACAAGTGAAACTGAGAGAGAGAGGAGGATAGAGGGGCATTCAGAACTCTGACTAAGTGATACTCTGTGGCTTCCCTCCTTCCTTTCTTTAGTAACCGTTACGCTACTGTTGGTGTGAATGGCAAGTTTTGGTCCACTAGTGGTTTAAGGTTAGGTTAGGTCGGGCCTCCTGAGCCGCGCAGCGTTCTAAGGCCCGGGTTTGATCCCAGGCTGTGTCACAACCGGCCGTGACTGGGAGTCCCAAAGGGGTAAGGTGACTATATACAGGGTCAGTTCTATTGCCAAATTAACAATGTACAGGGATACTGGAGTGATGGAGGTAGATATGTATAGGGGTAAGGTTACTATATACAGGGTCAGTTCAGTACCATATTAACAATGTACAGGGATACTGGAGTGATGGAGGTAGATATGTACAGGGATACTGGAGTGATGGAGGTAGATATGTACAGGGATACTGGAGTGATGGAGGTAGATATGTACAGGGATACTGGAGTGATGGAGGTAGATATGTACAGGGATACTGGAGTGATGGAGGTAGATATGTACAGGGATACTGGAGTGATGGAGGTAGATATGTACAGGGATACTGGAGTGATGGAGGTAGATATGTACAGGGGTAAGGTGACTATCTATATACAGGGTCATATACAGTTGAAGTCAGAAGTCTACATACACATCAGCCAAATACATTTAAACTCAGTTTTTCACAATTCCTGACATATAATCCGAGTAACAATTCCCTGTTTTAGGTCAGTTAGGATCACCACTTTATTTTAAGAATGCGAAATGTCAGAATAATAGTAGAGAGCGATTTCTTTCTTTCATCACATTCCCAGTGGGTCAGAAGTTGACATACACTCAATTAGTACTTGGTAGCATTGCCTTTAAATTGTTTAACTTGGGTCAAACGTTTAGGGTAGCCTTCCACAAGCTTCCCACAATAAGTCGGGTGAATGTTGGCCCATTCCTCCTGACAGAGCTGTTGAATCTGAGTCAGGTTTGTAGACCTCCTTGCTCGCACATGATTTTTCAGTTCTGCCCACAAATTTTCTATAAGCTTGAGGACAGGGCTTTGTGATGGCCTCTCCAATACCTTGACTTTCTTGTCCTTAAGCCATTTTGCCACAACTTTGGAATTATGCTTGTGGTCCTTGTCCAATTGGAAGACCCATTTGAGACCAAGCTTTAACTTTCTGACTGATGTCTTGAGATGTTGCTTCAATATATCCACCTATTTCCTTCCCTCATGATGCCATCTTTTTTTGTGAAGAGCACCAGTCCCTCCTGCAGCAAAGCACCCCCACAACATGCTGCTGCCACCCCCATGCTTCACGGTTGGGATGGTGTTCTTCGGCTTGCAAGTTTCTACCTTTTTCCTCCAAACATAACGATGGTCATTATGGTCAAATAGTTATATTTTTGTTTCAACAGACCAGAGGACATTTCTCCAAAAAGTATGATCTTTGTCCCCATGTGCAGTTGCAAACCGTAGTCTGGCTTTTTTTATGACGGTTTTGGAGCAGTGGCTTCTTCCTTGCTGAGCGGCCTTTCAGGTTATGTCGATATAGGACTCGTTTTACTGTGGATATAGATACGTTTGCACCTGTTTCCTCCAGCGTCTTCACAAGGTCCTTTACTGTTGTTCTGGAATTGATTTTCACTTTTCGCTCCAAAGTACTCGTACTTTTCGCTTCATGTCTAGGAGACAGAATGCGTCTCCTTCCTGAGCAGTATGGCGGTTGCATGTTCCCATGGTGTTTATACTTGCATACTATTGTTTGCACAGATGAACGTGGTACCTTCAGGCATTTGTAAATTGCTCCCAAGGATGAACCAGACTTGTGGAGGTCTACAATTGTTTTCTGAGGTCTTGGATGATTTCTTTTGATTTTCCCATGATGCACTGCGTTTGATGGTAGGCGTTGAAATACATCCACAGATACACCTCCAATTGATTAAAATGATGTCAATTAGCCTATCAGAAGCTTATAAAGCCATGGCATCATTTTCTGGAATTTTTAAAGGCACAGTCAACTTAGTGTATGTAAATTCCAGGGGGTCATAAATTGGGATACAGTGAATTATAAGTGAAATAATCTATCTGTAAACAATTGTTGGAAAAATTACTTGTGTCATGCATATAGGACCATGCCCCAGGACTACCTGACATGATGACTCCTTGCTGTCCCCAGTCCACCTGGCCATGCTGCTGCTCCAGTTTCAACTTCCACCTGACTGTGCTGCTGCTCCAGTTTCAACTGTTCTGCCTTATTATTATTCGACCATGCTGGTCATTTATGAACATTTGAACATCTTGGCCATGTTCTGTTATAATCTCCACCCGGCACAGCCAGAAGAGGACTGGCCACCCCACATAGCCTGGTTCCTCTCTAGGTTTCTTCCTAGGTATTGGCCTTTCTAGGGAGCTTTTCCTAGCCACCGTGCTTCTACACCTGCATTGCTTGCTGTTTGGGGTTTTAGGCTGGGTTTCTGTACAGCACTTTGAGATATCAGCTGATGTACGAAGGGCTATATAAATAAATTTGATTTGATAAAGTAGATGTCCTAACCGATTTGCCAAAACTATAGTTTGTTAACAAGAAATTTGTGGAGTGGTTGAAAATCGAGTTTTAATGACTCCAACCTAAGTGTATGTAAACTTCCGACTTCAACTGTATATAGCCTGTGCAGCCACATTACAACGTGAAACTTAACTATTGCAATGCTGTGAAATCCAAAATTGGAAACAACTGACTTAATGTTTTTATTTTGTATGTGCAATTATTATAATTTTGTCCAAACCTGAGAATATTCTAGATATTTAGAACATTTTGTCTCTGTAGTCATCATCTGAATTGTGCCCAATTGTGAGTTGACACTATGTCACGCCCTGGTCTTAGTATTTTGTGTTTATATATTTATTTGGTCAGGCCAGGGTGTGACATGGGGTTATTTTGTGTTGTGTTGTGGTATTGGGGGTTTTAGTAGGTATAGGGATTGTGGCTGAGTAGGGGTGTCTAGCATAGTCTATGGCTGCCTGAGGTTCTCAATCAGAGTCAGGTGATTCTCGTTGTCTCTGATTGGGAACCATATTTAGGTAGCCTGGGTTTCACTGTGTGTTTGTGGGTGATTGTTCCTGTCTCAGTGTGTTTGTATTCACCAGATAGGCTGTATAGGTTTTCACGTTCCGTTTGTTGTTTTTGTATTGTTTGTGTTTTTGTCATCATTAAAGATGTATCGAACTAACCACGCTGCATTTTGGTCCGACTCCTTTGACGGAAGAAAGCCGTAACACACAATTTTGCACACTGACTAGGGAGGAAGTGAAAAGTTAGCACTACATGCTAAAAAGTTCCCTACCATGCATAAATTAATACATGTTATATTTGAAGCTTCTACTGCAGTGGGCTAAATCATGGTCACACAAGAGTGTTTCTTAAACAAGTCTACTTTGAAACAAAAGTATACACCTCAGACACATGGTACCATGTCAGATATGGATGTAGTTGCAGATGCAGATACGGATGCAGTTGCACCCCTAAAAACAAAAAAAATGTCTCATAAGAAACTAGCTCCCTGGTACACAGAAAATACCCGAGCTCTGAAGCAAGCTTCCAGAAAATTGGAACGGAAATGGCGCCACACCAAACTGGAAGTCTTCCGACTAGCTTGGAAGGACGGTACCGTGCAGTACCGTAGAGCCCTTACTGCTGCTCGATCATCCTATTTTTCTAACTTAATTGAGGAAAATAAGAACAATCCGAAATTCCTTTTTAATACTGTCGCAAAGCTAACTAAAAAGCAGCATTCCCCAAGAGAGGATGACTTTCACTTTAGCAGTGATAAATTCATGAACTTCTTTGAGGAAAAGATTATGATTATTAGAAAGCAAATTACGGACTCCTCTTTAAACCTGCGTATTCCTCCAAACCTCAGTCCTGAGTCTGCACAACTCTGCCAGGACCTAGGATCAAGAGAGACGCTCAAGTGTTTTAGTACTATATCTCTTGACACAATGATGAAAATAATCATGGCCTCTAAACCTTCAAGCTGCATACTGGACCCTATTCCAACTAAACTACTGAAAGAGCTGCTTCCTGTGCTTGGCCCTCCTATGTTGAACATAATAAACGGCTCTCTATCCACTGGATGTGTACCAAACTCACTAAAAGTGGCAGTAATAAAGCCTCTCTTGAAAAAGCCAAACCTTGACCCAGAAAATATAAAAAACTATCGGCCTATATCGAATCTTCCATTCCTCTCAAAAATTTTAGAGAAGGCTGTTGCGCAGCAACTCACTGCCTTCCTGAAGACAAACAATGTATACGAAATGCTTCAGTCTGGTTTTAGACCCCATCATAGCACTGAGACGGCACTTGTGAAGGTGGTAAATGACATTTTAATGGCATCGGACCGAGGCTCTGCATCGGTCCTCGTGCTCCTAGACCTTAGTGCTGCTTTTGATACCATCGATCACCACATTCTTTTGGAGAGATTGGAAACCCAAATTGGTCTACACGGACATGTTCTGGCCTGGTTTAGATCTTATCTGTCAGAAAGATATCAGTTTGTCTCTGTGAATGGTTTGTCCTCTGACAAATCAACTGTAAATTTCGGTGTTCCTCAAGGTTCCGTTTTAGGACCACTATTGTTTTCACTATATATTTTACCTCTTGGGGATGTTATTCGAAAACATAATGTAAACTTTCACTGCTATGCGGATGACACACAGCTGTACATTTCAATGAAACATGGTGAAGCCCCAAAATTGCCCTCGCTAGAAGCATGTGTTTCAGACATAAGGAAGTGGATGGCTGCAAACTTTCTACTATTAAACTCTGACAAAACAGAGATGCTTGTTCTAGGTCCCAAGAAACAAAGAGATCTTCTGTTGAATCTGACAATTAATCTTAATGGTTGTACAGTCGTCTCAAATAAAACTGTGAAGGACCTCGGCGTTACTCTGGACCCTGATCTCTCTTTTGAAGAACATATCAAGACCATTTCGAGGATAGCTTTTTTCCATCTACGTAACATTGCAAAAATCAGAAACTTTCTGTCCAAAAATGATGCAGAAAAATTAATCCATGCTTTTGTCACTTCTAGGTTAGACTACTGCAATGCTCTATTTTCCGGCTACCCAGATAAAGCACTAAATAAACTTCAGTTAGTGCTAAATACGGCTGCTAGAATCCTGACTAGAACCAAAAAATTTGATCATATTACTCCAGTGCTAGCCTCTCTACACTGGCTTCCTGTCAAAGCAAGGGCTGATTTCAAGGTTTTACTGCTAACCTACAAAGCATTACATGGGCTTGCTCCTACCTATCTCTCTGATTTGGTCCTGCCGTACATACCTACACGTACGCTACGGTCACAAGACGCAGGCCTCCTAATTGTCCCTAGAATTTCTAAGCAAACAGCTGGAGGCAGGGCTTTCTCCTATAGAGCTCCATTTTTATGGAACGGTCTGCCTACCCATGTCAGAGACGCAAACTCGGTCTCAACCTTTAAGTCTTTACTGAAGACTCATCTCTTCAGTGGGTCATATGATTGAGTGTAGTCTGGCCCAGGAGTGGGAAGGTGAACGGAAAGGCTCTGGAGCAACGAACCGCCCTTGCTGTCTCTGCCTGGCCGGTTCCCCTCTTTCCACTGGGATTCTCTGCCTCTAACCCTATTACAGGGGCTGAGTCACTGGCTTGCTGGGGCTCTCTCATGCCGTCCCTGGAGGGGGTGCGTCACCTGAGTGGGTTGATTCACTGTTGTGGTCATCCTGTCTGGGTTGGCGCCCCCCCCCCCCTTGGGTTGTGCCGTGGCGGAGATCTTTGTGGGCTATACTCAGCCTTGTCTCAGGATGGTAAGTTGGTGGTTGAAGATATCCCTCTAGTGGTGTGGGGGCTGTGCTTTGGCAAAGTGGGTGGGGTTATATCCTTCCTGTTTGGCCCTGTCCGGGGGTGTCCTCGGATGGGGCCACAGTGTCTCCTGACCCCTCCTGTCTCAGCCTCCAGTATTTATGCTGCAGTAGTTTATGTGTCGGGGGGCTGGGGTCAGTTTGTTATATCTGGAGTACTTCTCCTGTCCTATTCGGTGTCCTGTGTGAATCTAAGTGTGCGTTCTCTAATTCTCTCCTTCTCTCTTTCTTTCTCTCTCTCGGAGGACCTGAGCCCTAGGACCATGCCCCAGGACTACCTGACATGATGACTCCTTGCTGTCCCCAGTCCACCTGGCCATGCTGCTGCTCCAGTTTCAACTTCCACCTGACTGTGCTGCTGCTCTAGTTTCAACTGTTCTGCCTTATTATTATTCGACCATGCTGGTCATTTATGAACATTTGAACATCTTGGCCATGTTCTGTTATAATCTCCACCCGGCACAGCCAGAAGAGGACTGGCCACCCCACATAGCCTGGTTCCTCTCTAGGTTTCTTCCTAGGTATTGGCCTTTCTAGGGAGTTTTTCCTAGCCACCGTGCTTCTACACCTGCATTGCTTGCTGTTTGGGGTTTTAGGCTGGGTTTCTGTACAGCACTTTGAGATATCAGCTGATGTACGAAGGGCTATATAAATCAATTTGATTTGATTTGATTTAGATATAGAGTTGAAATGTATTACATTTTTGAGTTTGAATCCCAATATTACACTTTATATACTTTATATACATCACAGAAGACTGAAATAGAACAAAACTGCCTGACAAAGAAACACTGGGTTTCAGTGTAAAAAAAAAAGAAGAATGATGTTGATTAATTATTAAATTATGAAAAAATGTGAATAACATTCCGACCATGAGGCAACTAGGTAATTTGAATGCAGGGAAGGGCTTCCTATGTGGGGGAGGTGAGGTGGCTGATCTTTTACAGTTTTAGATGTTCCAACTCTGGGTGAGTAGGCTATAATGATACCTTGACTCATCAGATGCGTCCCAAATGGCATCCTATTGCCTAAACGCTGCACTACCAATAGGGCTCTGGTCAAAAGTAATGCACTATACAGGGAATAGAGTGTCACTTGGGACTCAGAAAATGAATAACTTTACTCTTCAACTCTGTTATATTGACTGGTTTTGCCTGTTTGATGGTTTCTCTGAGGGCATAGCGGGATTTCTTATAAGCGTCCGGATTAGTGTCCCACTCCTTGAAAGCGGCAGGTGCGAATGTTACCTGTAATCCATGGCTTCTGGTTGGGAAATGTACGTACGGTCACTGTGGGGACAACGTCTTCGATGCACTTATTGATGAAGCCGCATACCACCACAAATGTCATTTCTTTTACTGACATGGCCAAGGGCTACTGGCACAATATAGAACAGAGCAATAACACATTCTAGGTGCCTGCTCATCTGCAATACGCAATATTATGATATCTTCCAAAGTCAGGCAGTTGCTGGTGTATTGGCTTGATACAGTAAGGCCTTTATCAATTATATTACATATCACTATATAATTAAATAATTTGTCTCAGATTGACAATCCCTTAGCCTATGCTAAATGGATACACTTGACTTTATAGTTTGTGGAAACACACTACTGTATTTTTTTTTTTTTTTTGTGGACAGACAATAACCCCTTACCCGACAGTCTATCAACAAAAAATAGCATCTTGCAGCGACCTTTGACGACAGAGAACAGGTGCTAATGTTAGAATGCTCTGGGCTTGTTCACATTGGCTTTCCTAACCACGTTATCGAAAAAAGAGAGCCCGGAAACATTTACCGTAGTGCAATGTATAAATGCACACATTTAATTTCAGGCTGCGTCACACGAACTAATACGGATTTTCAATGGAAGCATTTGAAAGTCTTGTTGTGTATGTTGCGATTGTTAAATTTACATGTTTTGAATTTTGAACGTTTAGTAGACTAGGTTTTCAGAAAATAGTGGGCCGTGTTTTTGGTTGTACTATGGTATTGGGTAACCTGGGAGTGGCTCCAGTCCACAACAGACACACAATGGATAGACGGACAGGATTGATACATTATTACCACTGCTTGGTCGGCCTTTTGATACTGTAGCTCGTAGGCAATTGATAACATGGTTTTTAGTGACTGTAAAATCATCTTGCAATTGCTGTGTGTCTTCAGTGGCCAATGTTGCTATCGTCGTTAGTTAGCTTTGCTAACAGCAGTGATATTGTTTAGCCGAAATCTCTAGCTGGCTAGCCTACCCCCACGTTAGCGAGCAGTAACACCTGCGGGAAAACTGTTTTTATACTCCGAGATAGCCGCCTTTCAAAGAATATGGAAACCACTTTTGATGTTAACCATCTTTTCCCTGAAACGATTACAGTTTTGGACCAAAACCTAATTGCAGGTGGAAAATCGCTGGGAAGGTAACGTTAGGCTTATCGTTTTAAGCAGCCAGAACAGCTTTTCATTTAGCATAATTATTTTCATTTGGCAGATTATATGCAATTTTGTTGTTGTTTTGAAGCAAAGTTTACGACCTCTGGCTACATGTGATGTTCTTTACAACATGATTGCAGAGAGCATCCGCCCTGTCAACCCAATACAGTTGTGCATGACGTCAATAGTGTATCGATATGCGGTGTTCATGTGCTAGTCTGAACTAGTGGAGCGTTAAAAACATTTGGGATTTAGGAAATCTCCGATTTTAGACTTCAGTGTGTTTTAAGACAACTGTGAAAAATCGTTTTGAATTGTCAGCAATTCGGGAATTCCAAGTCAGAAACTTGTGCATCTTTATAAAACTGACTTTCCGAACTGAAGATACAATGTGAATTTTAACCTAATGTTTTCTCTCGAGTTCCCAGTTGTCTTGAAAGCACCACAAGAAAAGGACATTTCAGACTCGCTGAACTGCTTGTAATAATACACATGCCGCATTCAAAAAGTTAGCAAATCAGAAATGTCCGAGTTTCTACTAATCATTCAATCCCTTCCCCAGCATGCTAATGCAAAGTGACACACTGGCTATAAAGCCTATATGTAACCAACATTTATATTCTGACATTTGGACTATTTTGGATAAAAGATCACTGAGCAGTATGAAACACTAGGCTACCATATCAGACCAATACTTTAAAATACACTTGAGATCAATAGTGCCCCACAGTGGAGGTGTCATAATGCCCATAAAACCTAGCGGTCAAACAGGGAAATGGTTCCAAGCGTTTTCCCATTATTCATTTTTCCAAAAGGGAATTTTAGAAACACTTATAAGGGCTGTGTTTCGTGTAGGCTTACCCCGGAGTGACGTTTTGATAACCATGGAAATCTCTCTTGGACAAGGTGACTTATCAATACATTTGGCTCTATTTACTCCCTGATTCGAAAATGCTAATTATAATCAAAGTAGACATCATGCAAGTGTAACAGTACAGACTTCTACGTCCGTCCCTTCGCTCCGACCTGGGCGCGAACCACGTCAACAGTCACCATCAAAGCGCCGTTACCCATCGCTCCACAAATGCCGCCGCCCTTGCATAGCAAGGGGAACAACCACTTCACGGTCTCAGAGCAAGTGACGTCACCGATTGAAACGCTACTAGCGCGCACCACGGCTAACTAGCTAGCCGTTTCACATCGGCTACACAAGACAGAAAATCCCTGCAAGCTCTTTGCACGTCATCTTTTGCTGGCACCTTTGCTAACAGGTGTTGTCAATATAAAGAAGTGTAGCCAATTTACTAATTACAAAATGTAGCTAACATTAGATAGTTACCTCGATTCGGTAGTCTCATCTAGAGCATCATGGGATTTGTAGTTCTTTATGAAAGCCACATTAGCAACTAATTAGCGTTTCCTTTTTTTTTTTTTTTTGTCCTAAATTGATTTACACTGTTATCAAAACGTCACGCCAGGGTAAAACTACACCAAACACAGACCTTATTTTAATAGTTTCTAAAGTCCCCTATGGGAAAAATTATTGGAACCATTTCCTTGTTTGACAGCTAGGTTTTATGGGTATCAATAACAAGATGCAACGAGCTACCACAAGGCATCTTCTTGTCATTGTTGGTAGCTATCTGACTGTTCAGAATCATAACGACTCACGGCTTCCGGCCACATCAATGAGCAAGCATCATTTTGGTGTCAGCCAACCTGTCTATAGATCTCCAGGGACCTGCCCCAGTATCTATGCCTGAGTTTTTTTTTTCTCTCCTTTATTTAACTAGGCAAGTCAGTTATTTTCAATGACTGCCTAGGAACAGTGGGTTAACTGCCTTGTTCAGGGGCAGAACGACAGACCTTATAAGCTCGGGGATTTGATCTTGCAACCTTTCAGTTACTAGTCCAACGCTCTAACCACTAGGCTACCTGCCGCCCCTACACTCTAACCACTAGGCTACCTGCCGCCCAGATGTCTCTAAAGGAAGCTCCAATTCAAACTCCCATTAGACGTCTCTGTAAGTGTTTTAATGTCAAAATATGTTTTTCACCGAATATGGAATTTTCATTTACTGCCATTACGGCCAGTATTCACTTCTAAAAAAAGGTATAAATATGAAGTACATACCGGCCGTAACGGGGATAAATTAAGAAAGTTGCTCAGCGAAACTCCATATTTGGTGAGTAAATAACTTATTTTGACATTATTAAAACGCTTGCAAAGCTGTTTAATGGGAATTTGAATCTGAGCTTCCTGGGCGTTATGACTCAATCACACCGACAGCGGCACTGCACAAAATAGTACGCAGCGTCATCGGGATACAAATGCAACAACAGTTCAACATTCACCTTCTGCTACCATTTCTGTCAAGCCGTCTACACACAGTCTGATGCATACGTTCCATAAATCCAACACCACAAAGAACGCATTGCAACCGTAATGCTGCAAGGCAAACGCAACGTTTCATTGGAAATGAATGTAATTCTGGTGTACCAAAAAAATGCAATGATGCTGTCGGTGTGATCGAGGCGTTCGGAGAGCAGACCCGTCATACTCATCGTCGACATCTTGTAACGCACAGATCCTGAGGCACAGGGCCTGGTTTCCCAAAATCATCTTAGCGCTGAGTTAATCGTTATAACCTTCACAGGATCATTGTTGAATCTCAGAGCTGTTTTCCCGAAACCGTCAATACTAAAATGGTACTTGAAAATGCTCGTTATTTACCGACTGCCTCAGACCACGCATAGAACAGCTACTGAGTCACTATGTTTTTTTTCCTCCCTATTGAGTCACTTTATACACCGAAGATCTCCGTTAAACAATCAAGATGTTTAACAGCTATGTGCGTTGTTGGATGTTTTTTTTCCCTCCCTATTGAGTCACTTTATACACCGAAGATCTCCGCTAAACAATCAAGATGTTTATCTGTCTCTCTGTGACGGCCGTTAACTTCACAATGAAGTTGACCACAAATACGAAGTTGCCAATGTCGTTGCAATTATTACGAACAAGCAAAGGTTAAAGAGATGCTTCAAATGAAAACGAAATTACTGTATTAAAAGATAAATAGCCTACCAACAATGCCTTCGGAAAGTATTCAGACCCCTTGACTTTTTTCACATTTTGTTATGTTACAGCCTGATTCTAAAATTGATTAAATAAATAAAAACTCCTCAGCAATCTGCACACGATACCCCATAATGCCAATAATAAAAAAACAAAAACAGAAATACCCTTATTTACATAATTATTCAGACCCTTTGCTATGAGACAGGACATTGAGCTCACGTGCATCCTGTTTCCATTGATCATCCTTGATGTTTCTACAACTTAATTGGAGTGTGCCGTTCCATGATTTGGAAAGCAACACACCTGTCTATATAAGGTCTCACAGTTGACAGTGCATGTCAGAGCAAAAACCAAGCCATGACGTCGAAGGAATAGTCCGTAGACCTCCAAGACAGGATTGTGTCGAGGCACAGATCTGGGGAAGGGTGCCAAAACATTTCTGCAGCATTGAAGTTCTCCAAGAACACAGTGGCCTCCATCATTCTTTAATAGAAGCAGTTTGGAACCAACAAGACTCTTCTTAGAGCTTGGCGCCCGGCCAAACTGGGCAGTCGGGGGAGAAAGGTCTTGGTCAGGGAGGCAACCAAGAACCTGATGGTCACTCTGACAGAGGTCTAGAGTTCCTCTGTGTAGATGTGAGAACCTTCCAGAAGGACAACCATCTCTGCAGCACTCCACCAATCAGGCCTTTATGGTAGAGTGGCCAGACTGAAGCCAATCCTCAGTAAAAGGCACATGACAGCCCGCTTGGAGTTTGACAAAAGGCACCTAAAGACTCAGACCATGAAAAACAAGATTTTCAGGTCATAAAACGCTTGCAAAGCTGTTTAATGGGAATTTGAATCTGAGCTTCCTGGGCGTTATGACTCAATCACACCGACAGCGGCACTGCACAAAATAGTACGCAGCGTCATCGGGATACAAATGCAACAACAGTTCAACATTCACCTTCTGCTACCATTTCTGTCAAGCCGTCTACACACAGTCTGATGCATACGTTCCATAAATCCAACACCACAAAGAACGCATTGCAACCGTAATGCTGCAAGGCAAACGCAACGTTTCATTGGAAATGAATGTAATTCTGGTGTACCAAAAAAATGCAATGATGCTGTCGGTGTGATCGAGGCGTTCGGAGAGCAGACCCGTCATACTCATCGTCGACATCTTGTAACGCACAGATCCTGAGGCACAGGGCCTGGTTTCCCAAAATCATCTTAGCGCTGAGTTAATCGTTATAACCTTCACAGGATCATTGTTGAATCTCAGAGCTGTTTTCCCGAAACCGTCAATACTAAAATGGTACTTGAAAATGCTCGTTATTTACCGACTGCCTCAGACCACGCATAGAACAGCTACTGAGTCACTATGTTTTTTTTCCTCCCTATTGAGTCACTTTATACACCGAAGATCTCCGTTAAACAATCAAGATGTTTAACAGCTATGTGCGTTGTTGGATGTTTTTTTTCCCTCCCTATTGAGTCACTTTATACACCGAAGATCTCCGCTAAACAATCAAGATGTTTATCTGTCTCTCTGTGACGGGCGTTAACTTCACAATGAAGTTGACCACAAATACGAAGTTGCCAATGTCGTTGCAATTATTACGAACAAGCAAAGGTTAAAGAGATGCTTCAAATGAAAACGAAATTACTGTATTAAAAGATAAATAGCCTACCAACAATGCCTTCGGAAAGTATTCAGACCCCTTGACTTTTTTCACATTTTGTTATGTTACAGCCTGATTCTAAAATTGATTAAATAAATAAAAACTCCTCAGCAATCTGCACACGATACCCCATAATGCCATTTATAAAAAAACAAAAACAGAAATACCCTTATTTACATAATTATTCAGACCCTTTGCTATGAGACAGGACATTGAGCTCACGTGCATCCTGTTTCCATTGATCATCCTTGATGTTTCTACAACTTAATTGGAGTGTGCCGTTCCATGATTTGGAAAGCAACACACCTGTCTATATAAGGTCTCACAGTTGACAGTGCATGTCAGAGCAAAAACCAAGCCATGACGTCGAAGGAATAGTCCGTAGACCTCCAAGACAGGATTGTGTCGAGGCACAGATCTGGGGAAGGGTGCCAAAACATTTCTGCAGCATTGAAGTTCTCCAAGAACACAGTGGCCTCCATCATTCTTTAATAGAAGCAGTTTGGAACCAACAAGACTCTTCTTAGAGCTTGGCGCCCGGCCAAACTGGGCAGTCGGGGGAGAAAGGTCTTGGTCAGGGAGGCAACCAAGAACCTGATGGTCACTCTGACAGAGGTCTAGAGTTCCTCTGTGTAGATGTGAGAACCTTCCAGAAGGACAACCATCTCTGCAGCACTCCACCAATCAGGCCTTTATGGTAGAGTGGCCAGACTGAAGCCAATCCTCAGTAAAAGGCACATGACAGCCCGCTTGGAGTTTGACAAAAGGCACCTAAAGACTCAGACCATGAAAAACAAGATTTTCAGGTCTGATGAAACCAAGATTGAACTCTTTGGCCTGAATGCCAAGTGTCACATCTGGAGGAAACCTGGCATCATCCCTATGGTGAAGCATGGTGGTAGCAGCATCATGCTGTGGGGATGATTTTCATCAGCAAGGACTGGGAGACTAGTCAGGATCAAGGCAAAGATGAACGGAGCAAAGTACAGAGAGATCCTTGATGAAAAGCTTCTCTAGAGCTCTCAGGACCTCAAGACTGGGGTGAAGGTTCACCTTTCAACAGGACAACAACCCTAAGCACACAGCCAAGACAACGCAGGAGTGGCTTCTGGACAAGTCTCTGAATGTCCTCGCGTGGCACAGCCAGAGCCCGGACTTAAACCCTATCAAACATCTATGAAGAGACCTGAAAATATCTAT
This sequence comes from Oncorhynchus kisutch, assembly GCF_002021735.2. Taxonomy (NCBI): domain Eukaryota; kingdom Metazoa; phylum Chordata; class Actinopteri; order Salmoniformes; family Salmonidae; genus Oncorhynchus; species Oncorhynchus kisutch. The sequence continues at coordinate 81,582,886 of NC_034187.2, forward strand.
GCAGCAACGTTCCACATCCAACCTGACAGAGCTTGAGAGGATCTGCAGAGAAGAATGGGAGACACTCCCCAATTACAGGCGTGCCAAGCTTGTAGGGTCATACTCAAGAAGACTCAAGGCTGTAATCGCTGCCAAATGTGCTTCAACAAAGTCATGAGTAAAGGTCTGAATAATTATGGTAATGTGATATTTCATTTATTTTTATTTTTTATGAATTAGTATAAAAAAATAACAGTCTATGCTTTGTCATTATAAGGTAGTGTGTGTGTCTGAATTGATGAGGGAATAAAACTATTTAATCCATTTTAGAATAAGGCTGTAACCTAACAAAATGTGAAAAAAAGTCAAGGGGCTGAATACTTTCCGAATGCCATTCTGCCGTCTCCCGTGTATATATACCGAACAAGAATATAAATGCAACATGCAACAATTTCAACGATTTTACTGAGTTACAGTTCATATATGAAATCAGTTCATTGAAATATATTCATTAGACCCTAATCTATGGATTTCACAGGAATGGGCAGGGGCGCAGTCAAGGGTGGCCCTGGGAGGGCATAGGCCCACCCACTTGGGAGCCAGGCCCAGCCATTCAATATTAGTTTTTCCCCACAAAAAAGCTTTATTACAGGCAAAAATATTCCTCAGTTTAACCATCTGTCCGGGTGGTTGGTCTCAGGCGAACCCGCAGGTGAAGAAGCCAAATTTCAAGGTTCTGGGGTGGCATGGTTACACATGGTCTGCGGGACTGTGGAATAAGTGACGGCTGTAAGGAGAAGGCTGAATGGCTGATGGCTGTAGGGAGAAGGCTGAATGGCTGATGGCTGTAGGGAGAAGGCTGAATGGCTGACGGCTGTAGGGAGAAGGCTGAATGGCTGATGGCTGTAGGGAGAAGGCAGAGTGGCTGACGGCTGTAGGGAGAAGGCTGAATGGCTGATGGCAGTAGGGAGAAGGCTGAATGGCTGATGGCTGTAGGGAGAAGGCTGAATGGCGGATGGCTGTAGGGAGAAGGCTGAATGGCTGACGGCTGTAGGGAGAAGGCTGAATGGCTGACGGCTGTAGGGAGAGGGCAGAATGGCTGACGGCTGTAGGGAGAGGGCAGAGTGGCTGACGGCTGTAGGAGAGGGCAGAGTGGCTGACGGCTGTAGGGAGAGGGCTGACGGCTGTAGGGAGAGGGCTGACGGCTGTAGGGAGAGGGCTGACGGCTGTAGGGAGAGGTCTGACGGCTGTAGGGAGACGGCAGAATTGCTGACGGCTGTAGGGAGAGGGCAGAGTGGCTGACGGCTGTAGGGAGAGGGCTGACGGCTGTAAGGAGAGGGCTGACGGCTGTAGGGAGACTGCATAATTGCTGACGGCTGTAGGGAGACGGCAGAGTGGCTGACGGCTGTAGGGAGAAGGCTGAATGGCTGACGGCTGTTGGGAGAGGGCAGAGTGGCTGACGGCTGTAGGGAGAGGGCAGAGTGGCTGACGGCTGTAGGGAGAGGGCAGAGTGGCTGACGGCTGTAGGGAGAGGGCAGAGTGGCTGACGGCTGTAGGGAGAGGGCAGAGTGGCTGACGGCTGTAGGGAGAGGGCAGAGTGGCTGACGGCTGTAGGGAGATGGCAGAGTGGCTGACGGCTGTAGGGAGAGGGCAGAGTGGCTGACGGCTGTAGGGAGAGGGCGAGAGTGGCTGACGGGAAGAGGGCAGGTGGCTGACGGCTGTAGGGAGAGGGCAGAGTGGCTGACGGCTGTAGGGAGAGGGCAGAGTGGGCTGACGGCTGTAGGGAGAGGGCAGAGTGGCTGACGGCTGTAGGGAGAGGGCAGAGTGGCTGACGGCTGTAGGGAGAGGGCAGAGTGGCTGACGGCTGTAGGGAGAGGGCAGAGTGGCTGACGGCTGTAGGGAGAGGGGCAGAGTGGCTGACGGCTGTAGGGAGAGGCAGAGGGGCTGACGGCTGTAGGGAGAGGGCAGAGGGGCTGGACGGCTGTAGGGAGAGGGCAGAGGGGCTGACGGCTGTAGGGAGAGGGCTGACGCTGTAGGGAGAGGGCTGACGGCTGTAGGGAGAGGGGCTGACGGCTGTAGGGAGACGGCAGAATTGCTGACGGCTGTAGGGAGACGGCAGAGTGGCTGACGGCTGTAGGGAGAGGGCAGAGTGGCTGACGGCTGTAGGGAGAGGGCAGAGTGGCTGACGGCTGTAGGGAGAGGGCAGAGTGGCTGACGGCTGTAGGGAGAGGGCAGAGTGGCTGACGGCTGTAGGGAGAGGGCAGAGTGGCTGACGGCTGTAGGGAGAGGGCAGAGTGGCTGACGGCTGTAGGGAGAGGGCAGAGTGGCTGACGGCTGTAGGGAGAGGGCAGAGTGGCTGACGGCTGTAGGGAGAGGGCAGAGTGGCTGACGGCTGTAGGGAGAGGGCAGAGTGGCTGACGGCTGTAGGGAGAGGGCAGAGTGGCTGACGGCTGTAGGGAGAGGGCAGAGTGGCTGACGGCTGTAGGGAGAGGGCAGAGTGGCTTACGGCTGTAGGGAGAGGGCAGAGTGGCTGACGGCTGTAGGGAGAGGGCAGAGTGGCTGACGGCTGTAGGGAGAGGGCAGAGTGGCTGACGGCTGTAGGGAGAGGGCAGAGTGGCTGACGGCTGTAGGGAGAGGGCAGAGTGGGCTGACGGCTGTAGGGAGAGGGCAGAGTGGCTGACGGCTGTAGGGAGAGGGCAGAGGGGCTGACGGCTGTAGGGAGAGGGCAAGGACGGCTGTAGGGAGAGGCTGACGGCTGTAGGGAGAGGGCTGACGGCTGTAGGGAGACGGCAGAGTGGCTGACGGCTGTAGGGAGACGGCAGAGTGGCTGACGGCTGTAGGGAGAGGGCAGAGTGGCTGTGACGGCTGTAGGGAGAGGGCAGAGTGGCTGACGCTGTAGGGAGAGGGCAGAGTGGCTGACGGCTGTAGGGAGAGGGCAGAGTGGCTGACGGCTGTAGGGAGAGGGCAGAGTGGCTGACGGCTGTAGGGAGAGGGCAGAGTGGCTGACGGCTGTAGGGAGAGGCAGAGTGGCTGACGGCTGTAGGGAGAGGGCAGAGTGGCTGACGGCTGTAGGGAGAGGGCAGAGTGGCTGACGGCTGTAGGGAGAGGGCAGAGTGGCTGACGGCTGTAGGGAGAGGGGCAGAGTGGCTGACGGCTGTAGGGAGAGGGCAGAAGTGGCTGACGGCTGTAGGGAGAGGGCAGAGTGGCTGACGGCTGTAGGGAGAAGGGCAGAGGTTGGCCTGACGGCTGTAGGGAGAGGGCAGAGTGGCTGACGGCTGTAGGGAGAGGGCAAGTGGCTGACGGCTGTAAGGGAGAGGGCAGGAGGGGCTGACGGCTGTAGGGAGAGGGCTGACGGCTGTAGGGAGAGGCTGACGGCTGTAGGGAGACGGCAGAATTGCTGACGGCTGTAGGGAGACGGCAGAGTGGCTGAACTGGCTGTAGGGAGAGGCAGAGTGGCTGACGGCTGTAGGGAAGGCTTGAACGGCTATAGGGAGATGGCAGAATTTCTGACGGCTGTAGGGAGACGGCAGAATGGCTGACGGCTGTAGGAGAGGGCAGAGTGGTGACGGCTGTAGGGAGAGGGCAGAGTGGCTGACGGCTGTAGGGAGAGGGCAGAGTGGCTGACGGCTGTAGGGAGAGGGCAGAGTGGCTGACGCTGTAGGGAGAGGGCAGAGGTGGCTGACGGCTGTAGGGAGAGGGCAGAAGTGGCTGACGGCTGTAGGGAGAGGGCAGAGTGGCTGACGGCTGTATGGAGAGGGCAGAGTGGCTGACGGCTGTAGGGAGAGGGCAGAGTGGCTGACGGCTGTAGGGAGAGGGCAGAGTGGCTGACGGCTGTAGGGAGAGGGCAGAGTGGCTGACGGCTGTAGGGAGAGGGCAGAATGGCTGACGGCAGAAATTGCTGACGGCTGTAGGGAGAAGGCAGAATGGCTGACGGCAGAATGGCTTGACGGCTGTAGGGAGAAGGCAGAATGGCTGACGGCAGAAATGGCTGACGGCTGTAGTGAGAAGGCAGAATGTCAGTAGGGAGAAGGCAGAATGTCAGTAGGGAGAAGGCAGAATGGCAGTAGGGAGAAGGCAGAATGGCAGTAGGGAGAAGGCAGAATGGCAGTAGTGGATAAGGCAGAATATCAGTAGGAGAAGGCAGAATATCAGTAGGGAGAAGGCAGAATGTCAGTAGGGAGAAGGCAGAATGTCAGTAGGGAGAAGGCAGAATGTCAGTAGGGGAGAAGGCAGAATGGCAGTAGGGAGAAGGCAGAATGGCAGTAGGGAGAAGGCAGAATGGCAGTAGGGAGAAGGCAGAATGGCAGTAGGGAGAGGCAGAATGGCAGTAGGGAGAAGCAGAATGGCAGTAGGGAGAAGGCAGAATGGCAGTAGGGAGAAGGCAGAATGGCAGTAGGGAGAAGGCAGAATGGCAGTAGGGAGAAGGCAGAATGGCAGTAGGGAGAAGGCAGAATATCAGTAGGGAGAAGGCAGAATATCAGTAGGGAGAAGGCAGAATATCAGTAGGGAGAAGGCAGAATATCAGTAGGGAGAAGGCAGAATGTCAGTAGGGAGAAGGCAGAATGTCAGTAGGGAGAAGGCAGAATGTCAGTAGGGAGAAGGCAGAATATCAGTAGGGAGAAGGCAGAATGGCAGTAGGGAGAAGGCAGAATATCAGTAGGGAGAAGGCAGAATGGCAGGATAGGCAGTAGGGAGAAGGCAGAATGGCAGTAGGGAGAAGGCAGAATGGCAGTAGGGAGAAGGCAGAATGGCAGTAGGGAGAAGGCAGAATGGCAGTAGGGAGAAGGCAGAATGGCAGTAGGGAGAAGGCAGAATGGCAAGTAGGGAGAAGGCAGAATGGCAGTAGGGAGAAGGCAGAATGGCAGTAGGGAGAAGGCAGTAGGGAGAAGGCAGAATGTCAGTAGGGAGGCAGAGGAGAGGCAGAATGGCAGTAGGGAGAAGGCAGAATGGCAGTAGGGAGAAGGCAGAATGGCAGTAGGGAGAAGGCAGAATGGCAGTAGGGAGAAGGCAGAATGGCAGTAGGGAGAAGGCAGAATGGCAGTAGGGAGAAGGCAGAATGCAGTAGGCAGAATGCAGTAGGAGAAGGCAGAATATCAGTAGGGAGAAGGCAGAATGGCAGTAGGGAGAAAGGCAGAATAGCAGTAGGGAGAAGGCAGAATGGCAAGTAGGGAGAAGGCAGAATGGCAGTAGGGAGAAGGCAGAATGGCAGTAGGGAGAAGGCAGAATGGCAGTAGGGAGAAGGCAGAATGGCAGTAGGGAGAAGGCAGAATGGCAGTAGGGGAGAAGGCAGAAAATGGCAGTAGGGAGAAGGCAGAATGGCAGTAGGGAGAAGGGCAGAATGGCAGTAGGGAGAAGGCAGAATGGCAGTAGGGAGCAAGGCAGTAGGGAGAAGGCAGAATGTCAGTAGGGAGAAGGCAGAATGTCAGTAGGGAGAAGGCAGATGCAGTAGGGAGAAGGCAGAATGGCAGTAAGGGAGAAGGCAGAATGGCAGTAGGGAGAAGGCAGAATGGCAGTAGGGAGAAAGGCAGAATGGCAGTAGGGAGAAGGCAGAATGGCAGTAGGGAGAAGGCAGAATGGCAGTAGGGAGAAGGCAGAATGGCAGTAGGGGAGAAGGCAGAATGGCAGTAGGGAGAAGGCAGAATGGCAGTAGGGGAGAAGGCGAATGGCAGTAGGGAGAAGGCAGAATGGCAGTAGGGAGAAGGCAGAATGGCAGTAGGGAGAAGGCAGAATGGCAGTTAGGGAGAAAGCAGAATGGCAAGTAGGGAGAAGGCAGAATGGCACCTAGAGTTTTAAAGGACCTGCTCTAACAGCTGGGATATTGATTGTTGGATAAGCAGTATAATACCCACCTCAATATGTGCAGCCACTAGGTAATTCTAATGTTAAGGTAATACTTTGAATGGAGAATGCTGATCCGAGAGCAGCGATGCCTTTTAAAAAATTTCGATCCAATCAGTATCAACACACGCTCAACGACAGCAGTTAGTGACTGTTCTCCTCAGTATGAAATGAATCAAACCTCCCCTCGCCTCTCTTCACATTTCTTGTCTTTTTCTTTTGAAATGTCTTTAATATAGGTCAGATCCCCAACCCCAAATTGCAGCAGTCATTGATGAACTTGGAAGAGCCTCAGCCAAGGTGTGTAGCCAAGCTACTGTGGGTGGTTGGGTTCGTGCCTTGTCCTATTTGTGTTGCCGTAGGCTCTGGTTTCATTCACTCTATTGTTTTTCCCCAGGCCCAATACTTGACAGCCCCAATCACAAGTGCATCCAAGCTGCAGACCAACAAGCACCATCTCTACCTGCTTAAGGACGGAGAAAGCAATGGGTACCGCTACCTCACTCACTCACTCACTCACTCATCACACAACATGCATGCACAGCTCTCTCTGTTTCTATCCTCTTCTGAACATAGAAATAGTATTACTAGAATGGGAAAAAGCCTCCTAAAGCCTCATTCCCCATCACAGATTGCATTAGAAAACGTAATCATCTACTATCGAAGACATTTTGTCCAGCGTCAAACAGAATCCGACAACAGAACATGCACATCTGTTTCTGTTCAGACCTCTCTTTTGGAAGTCGTTTCAAGAATTAGCTAATGTTCACTGATACAGTAGCAAGAGCTTTTCAA